>NW_028117277.1:0-433271 GCF_964273445.1 Streptopelia decaocto | reverse complement strand
GGTACCAATCTTGTCGGGGATTGGGAACCCTTCGCGAGAATGTCCAAAGTTTCAGCGGGATTTCCAAAATGTTGAAAGGAACTCGAAACATGTCAACCTTGGTTTTGAGAATCTCTCCGGAGTTTGAGAGATTTGGACGTGAAAGTGTACCAATCTTGTCGGGGATCGGGAACCCTTCGCGAGAATGTCCAAAGTTTCAGCGGGATTTCCAAAATGTTAAAAGGAACTCGAAACATGTCAACCTTGGTTTGAGAATCTCTCCCGCAGTTTGAGAGATTTGGACATGAAAGGGTACCAATCTTGTCGGGATCTAGAACCCTTCGCGAGAATGTCCAAAGTTTCAGCGGGATTTCCAAATGTTGAAAGGAACTCGAAACATATCAAGCTTGGTTTTGAGAATCTCTCCCGGAGTTTGAGAGATTTGGACGTGAAAGGGTACCAATCTTTTCGGGGATCTAGAACCCTCCGCCCAGAATGTCCAAAGTTTCAGCGGATTTCCAAAATGTTGAAAGGAACTCGAAACATGTCAACCTTGGTTTTGAGAATCTCTCCCGGACTTTGAGAGATTTGGACGTGAAAGGGTACCAATCTTGTCGGGGATTGGGAACCCTTCGCGAGAATGTCCAAAGTTTCAGTGGGATTTCCAAAATGTTGAAAGGAACTCTAAACTTGTCAACCTTGGTTTTGAGAATCTCTCCCGGACTTTGAGAGATTTGGACGTGAAAGGGTACCAAACTTGTCGGGGGATTGGGAACCCTTTGCGAGAATGTCCAAAGTTTCAGCGGGATTTCCAAAATGTTGAAGGAACTGGAAACATGTCAACCTTGGTTTTGAGAATCTTAGCGGAGTTTGAGAGTTTTGGACGTGAAAGGGTACCAATCTTGTCGGGGATCGGGAACCCTTCGCGAGAATGTCCAAAGTTTCAGCGGGATTTCCAAAATGTTGAAAGGAACTCAAAACATGTCAACCTTGGTTTTGAGAATCTCTCCGGAGTTTGAGAGATTTGGACGTGAAAGGGTACCAATTCTTGTCGGGGATTGGGAACCCTTCGCGAGAATGTCCAAAGTTTCAGGCGGGATTTCCAAATGTTGAAAGGAACTGGAACCATGTCAACTTGGTTTTGAGAATCTCTCCCGGAGTTTGAGAGATTTGGACGTGAAAGGGGTACCAATCTTGTCGGGGATTTGGAACCCTTCGCGAGAATGTCCAAAGTTTCAGCGGGATTTCCAAAAGGTTGAAAGGAACTCGAAACATGTCAACCTTGGTTTTGAGAATCTCTCCCGGAGTTTGAGAGATTTGGACGTGAAAGGGTACCAATCTTGTCGGGATCTAGAACCCTCCGCCAGAATGTCCAAAGTTTCAGCGGATTTTCCAAAATGTTGAAAGGAACTCGAAACATGTCAACCTTGGTTTTGAGAATCTCTCCCGGACTTTGAGAGATTTGGACGTGAAAGGGTACCAATCTTGTCGGGGATTGGGAACCCTCCGCCAGAATGTCCAAAGGTTCAGCGGGATTTCCAAAATGTTGAAAGGAACTCGAAACATGTCAACCTTGTGTTTTGAGAATCTCTCCCGCAGTTTGAGAGATTTGGACGTGAAAGGGTACCAATCTTGTCGGGGATTGGGAACCCTTCGCGAGAATGTCCAAAGTTTCAGCGGGATTTCCAAAATGTTGAAAGGAACTCGAAACATGTCAAACCTTGGTTTTGAGAATCTCTCCCGGAGTTTGAGAGATTTGGACGTGAAAGTGTACCAATCTTGTCGGGATCGGGAACCCTTCGCGAGAATGTCCAAAGTTTCAGCGGGATTTCCAAAATGTTAAAAGGAACTCGAAACATGTCAACCTTGGTTTTGAGAATCTCTCCCGCAGTTTGAGAGATTTGGACATGAAAGGGTACCAATCTTGTCGGGGATCTAGAACCCTTCGCGAGAATGTCCAAAGTTTCAGCGGGATTTCCCAAAATGTTGAAAGGAACTCGAAACATATCAAGCTTGGTTTTGAGAATCTCTCCCGGAGTTTGAGAGATTTGGACGTGAAAGGGTACCAATCTTTCGGGGATCTAGAACCCTCCGCCAGAATGTCCAAAGTTTCAGCGGGATTTCCAAAATGTTGAAAGGAACTCGAAACATGTCAACCTTGGTTTTGAGAATCTCTCCGGACTTTGAGAGATTTGGACGTGAAAGGGTACCAATCTTGTCGGGGATTGGGAACCCTTCGCGAGAATGTCCAAAGTTTCAGTGGGATTTCCAAAATGTTGAAAGGAACTCTAAACATGTCAACCTTGGTTTTGAGAATCTCTCCCGGACTTTGAGAGATTTGGACGTGAAAGGGTACCAAACTTGTCGGGGATTGGGAACCCTTGCGAGAATGTCCAAAGTTTCAGCGGGATTTCCAAAATGTTGAAAGGAACTGGAAACATGTCAACCTTGGTTTTGAGAATCTTAGCCGGAGTTTGAGAGTTTTGGACGTGAAAGGGTACCAATCTTGTCGGGGATTGGGAACCCTTCGCAAGAATGTCCAAAGTTTCAGCGGGATTTCCAAAATGTTGAAAGGAACTCGAAACATGTCAACCTTGGTTTTGAGAATGTCTCCCGGAGTTTGAGAGATTTGGACGTGAAAGGGTACCAATCTTGTCGGGGATTGGGAACCCTTCGCGAGAATGTCCAAAGTTTCAGCGGGATTTCCAAAATGTTGAAAGGAACTCGAAACATGTCAACCTTGGTTTTGAGAATCTCTCCCGGAGTTTGAGAGATTTGGACGTGAAAGGGTACCAATCTTGTCGGGGATTGGGAACCCTTCGCGAGAATGTCCAAAGTTTCAGCGGGATTTCCAAATGTTGAAAGGAACTCGAAACATATCAACCTTGGTTTTGAGAATCTCTCCCGGAGTTTGAGAGATTTGGACGTGAAGGGGTACCAAATCTTTTCGGGGATCTAGAACCCTCCGCCAGAATGTCCAAAGTTTCAGCGGGATTTCCAAAATGTTGAAAGGAACTCGAAACATGTCAACCTTGTTTTGAGAATGTCTCCCGGAGTTTGAGAGATTTGGACGTGAAAGGGTACCAATCTTGTCGGGGATTGGGACCCTTCGCGAGAATGTCCAAGTTTCAGCGGGATTTCCAAAATGTTGAAAGGAACTCGAAACATGTCAACCTTGGTTTTGAGAATCTCTCCCGGAGTTTGAGAGATTTGGACGTGAAAGGGTACCAATCTTGTCGGGGATTGGGAACCCTTCGCGAGAATGTCCAAAGTTTCAGCGGGATTTCCAAAAGTTGAAAGGAACTCGAAACATATCAACCTTGGTTTTGAGAATCTCTCCCGGAGTTTGAGAGATTTGGACGTGAAAGGGTACCAATCTTTTCGGGGATCTAGAACCCTCCGCCAGAATGTCCAAAGTTTCAGCGGGATTTCCAAATGTTGAAAGGAACTCGAAACATGTCAACCTTGGTTTTGAGAATCTCTCCGGAGTTTGAGAGATTTGGACGTGAAAGCGTACCTATCTTGTCGGGATTGGGAACCCTTCGCGAGAATGTCCAAAGTTTCAGCGGATTTCCAAAATGTTTGAAAAGAACTCGAAACATGTCAACCTTGGTTTGAGAATCTCTCCCGGAGTTTGAGAGATTTGGACGTGAAAGGGTACCAATCTTGTCGGGGATTGGGAACCCTTCGCGAAATGTCCAAAGTTTCAGCGGGATTTCCAAAATGTTGAAAGGAACTCGAAACATGTCAACCTTGGTTTTGAGAATCTCTCCCGGAGTTTGAGAGATTTGGACGTGAAAGGGTACCAATCTTGTCGGGGATTGGGAACCCTTCGCGACAATGTCCAAAGTTTCAGCGGGATTTCCAAAATGTTGAAAGGAACTCGAAACATGTCAACCTTGGTTTTGAGAATCTCTCCCGGACTTTGAGAGATTTGGACGTGAAAGGGTACCAATCTTGTCGGGGATTGGGAACCCTTCGCGAGAATGTCCAAAGTTTCAGTGGGATTTCCAAAATGTTGAAAGGAACTCTAAACATGTCAACCTTGGTTTTGAGAATCTCTCCCGGACTTTGAGAGATTTGGACGTGAAAGGGTACCAAACTTGGCGGGGATTGGGAACCCTTTGCGAGAAGGTCCAAAGTTTCAGCGGGATTTCCAAAATGTTGAAAGGAACTGGAAACATGTCAACCTTGGTTTTGAGAAATCTTAGCCGGAGTTTGAGAGTTTTGGACGTGAAAGGGTACCAATCTTGTCGGGGATTGGGAAACCCTTCGCAAGAATGTCCAAAGTTTCAGCGGGATTTCCAAAATGTTGAAAGGAACTCGAAACATGTCAACCTTGGTTTTGAGAATCTCTCCCGGAGTTTGAGAGATTTGGACGTGAAAGGGTACCAATCTTGTCGGGGATTGGGAACCCTTCGCGAGAATGTCCAAAGTTTCAGCGGGATTTCCAAATGTTGAAAGGAACTCGAAACATGTCAACCTTGGTTTTGAGAATCTCTCCCGGAGTTTGAGAGATTTGGACGTGAAAGGGTACCAATCTTGTCGGGGATTGGGAACCCTTCGCGAGAATGTCCAAAGTTTCAGCGGGATTTCCAAAATGTTGAAAGGAACTCGAAACATATCAACCTTGGTTTTGAGAATCTCTCCCGGAGTTTGAGAGATTTGGACGTGAAAGGGTACCAATCTTTTCGGGGATCTAGAACCCTCCGCCAGAATGTCCAAAGTTTCAGCGGGATTTCCAAAATGTTGAAAGGAACTCGAAACATGTCAACCTTGGTTTTGAGAATCTCTTCCGGAGTTTGAGAGATTTGGACGTGAAAGCGTACCTATCTTGTCGGGGATTGGGAACCCTTCGCGAAAATGTCCAAAGTTTCAGCGGGATTTCCAAAATGTTGAAAGGAACTCGAAACATGTCAACCTTGGTTTTGAGAATCTCTCCCGGAGTTTGAGAGATTTGGACGTGAAAGGGTATCAATCTTGTCGGGGATTGGGAACCCTTCGCGAGAATGTCCAAAGTTTCAGCGGGATTTCCAAAATGTTGAAAGGAACTCGAAACCATGTCAACCTTGTTTTGAGAATCTCTCCCAGAGTTTGAGAGATTTGGACGTGAAAGGGTACCAATCTTGTCGGGGATTGGGAACCCTTCGCGAGAATGTCCAAAGTTTCAGCGGGATTTCCAAAATGTTGAAAAGAACTCGAAACATGTCAACCTTGGTTTTGAGAATCTCTCCCGGAGTTTGAGAGATTTGGACGTGAAAGGGTACCAATCTTGTCGGGGATTTGGGAACCCTTCGCGACAATGTCCAAAGTTTCAGCAAGATTTCCAAAATGTTGAAAGGAACTCGAAACATGTCAACCTTGGTTTTGAGAATCTCTCCCGGAGTTTGGAGATTTGGACGTGAAAGGGTACCAAACTTGTCCGGGGATTGGGAACCCTTCGCGAGAATGTCCAAAGTTTCAGCGGGATTCCAAAATGTTGAAAGGAACTCGAAACATGTCAACCTTGGTTTTGAGAATCTTAGCCGGAGTTTGAGAGTTTGGACGGGAAAGGGTACCAATCTTGTCGGGGATTGGGAACCCTTCGCGACAATGTCCAAAGTTTCAGCGGGATTTCCAAAATGATGAAAGGAACTGGAACCATGTCAACCTTGGTTTGAGAATCTCTCCCGGAGTTTGAGGAGATTTGGACGTGAAAGGGTACCAATCTTGTCGGGGATTTGGAACCCTTCGCGAGAATGTCCAAAGTTTCAGCGGGATTTCCAAAATGTTGAAAGGAACTCGAAACATGTCAACCTTGGTTTTGAGAATCTCTCCCGGAGTTTGAGAGATTTGGACGTGAAAGGGTACCAATCTTGTCGGGGATTGGGAACCCTTCGCGAGAATGTCCAAAGTTTCAGCGGGATTTCCAAAATGTTGAAAGGAACTCGAAACATGTCAACCTTGGTTTTGAGAATCTCTCCTGGAGTATGAGAGATTTGGACGTGAAAGTGTACCAATCTTGTCGGGGATTGGGAACCCTTCGCGAGAATGTCCAAAGTTTCAGCGGGATTTCCAAAAATGTTGAAAGGAACTCGAACCATGTCAACCTTGGTTTTGAGAATCTCTCCCGGAGTTTGAGAGATTTGGACGTGAAAGGGTACCAATCTTGTCGGGGATTGGGAACCCTTTCGCGAGAATGTCCAAAGTTTCAGCGGGATTTCCAAAATGTTGAAAGGAACTCGAAACATGTCAACCTTGGTTTGAGAATCTCTCCCGGAGTTTGAGAGATTTGGACGTGAAAGTGTACCAATCTTGTCGGGGATCGGGAACCCTTCGCGAGAATGTCCAAAGTTTCAGCGGGATTTCCAAAATGTTAAAAGGAACTCGAAACATGTCAACCTTGGTTTTGAGAATCTCTCCCGGAGTTTGAGAGATTTGGACGTGAAAGGGTACCAATCTTGTCGGGGATCTAGAACCCTTCGCGAGAATGTCCAAAGTTCCAGCGGGATTTCCAAAATGTTGAAAGGAACTCGAAACATATCAACCTTGGTTTTGAGAATCTCTCCCGGAGTTTGAGAGATTTGGACGTGAAAGGGTACCAATCTTTTCGGGGATCTAGAACCCTCCGCCAGAATGTCCAAAGTTTCAGCGGGATTTCCAAAATGTTGAAAGGAACTCGAAACATGTCAACCTTGGTTTTGAGAATCTCTCCCGGAGTTTGAGAGATTTGGACGTGAAAGGGTACCAATCTTGCCGGGGATTGGGAACCCTTCGCGAGAATGTCCAAAGTTTCAGCGGGATTTCCAAAATGTTGAAAGGAACTCGAACCGTTTCAACCTTGGTTTTGAGAATCTCTCCCGGAGTTTGAGGGATTTGGACGTGAAAGGGTACCAAACTTGTCGGGGATTGGGAACCCTTCGCGAGAATGTCCAAAGTTTCAGCGGGATTTCCAAAATGTTGAAAGGAACTCGAACATGTCAACCTTGGTTTTGAGAATCTTAGCCCGAGTTTTAGGAGATTTGGACGTGAAAGGGTACCAATCTTGTCGGGGATTGGGAACCCTTCGCAAGAATGTCCAAAGTTTCAGCGAGATTTCCAAAATATTAAAAGGAACTCGAAACATGTCAACCTTGGTTTTGAGAATCTCTCCCCGGAGTTTGAGAGATTTGGACGTGAAAGGGTACCAATCTTGTCGGGGATTTGGAACCCTTCGCGAGAATGTCCAAAGTTTCAGCGGGATTTCCAAATGTTGAAAGGAACTCGAAACATGTCAACCTTGGTTTTGAGAATCTCCTCCCGGAGTTTGAGAGATTTGGACGTGAAAGGGTACCAATCTTGTCGGGGATTGGAACCCTTCGCGAGAATGTCCAAAGTTTCAGCGGGATTTCAAAATGTTGAAAGGAACTGGAAACATGTCAACCTTGGTTTTGAGAATCTCTCCCGGAGTTTGAGAGATTTGGACGTGAAAGTGTACCAATCTTGTCGGGATTGGGAAGACTTCGCGAGAATGTCCAAAGTTTCAGCGGGATTTCCAAAATGTTGAAAGGAACTCGAAACATGTCAACCTTGGTTTTGAGAATCTCTCCCGGAGTTTGAGAGATTTGGACGTGAAAGGGTACCAATCTTGTCGGGGATCGGGAACCCTTCGCGAGAATGTCCAAAGTTTCAGCGGGATTTCCAAAATGTTGAAAGGAACTCGAAACATGTCAACCTTGGTTTGAGAATCTCTCCCGGAGTTTGAGAGATTTGGACGTGAAAGTGTACCAATCTTGTCGGGGATCGGGAACCCTTCGCGAGAATGTCCAAAGTTTCAGCGGGATTCCAAAATGTTAAAAGGAACTCGAAACATGTCAACCTTGGTTTTGATAATCTCTCCGGAGTTTGAGAGATTTGGACGTGAAAGGGTACCAATCTTGTCGGGGATCTAGAACCCTTCGCGAGAATGTCCAAAGTTTCAGCGGGATTTCCAAAATGTTGAAAGGAACTCGAAACATATCAAGCTTGGTTTTGAGAATCTCTCCCGGAGTTTGAGAGATTTTGGACGTGAAAGGGTACCAATCTTGTCGGGGATTGGGAACCCTCCGCCAGAATGTCCAAAGTTTCAGCGGGATTTCCAAAATGTTGAAAGGAACTCGAAACATGTCAACCTTGGTTTTGAGAATCTCTCCCGGAGTTTGAGAGATTTGGACGTGAAAGGGTACCAATCTTGCCGGGGATTGGGAACCCTTCGCGAGAATGTCCAAAGTTTCAGCAGGATTTCCAAAATGTTGAAAGGAACTCGAAACATGTCAACCTTGGTTTGAGAATCTCTGCCGGAGTTTGAGAGATTTGGACGTGAAAGGGTACCAATCTTGTCGGGGATTGGGAACCCTTCGCGAGAATGTCCAAAGTTTCAGTGGGATTTCCAAAATGTTGAAAGGAACTCGAAACATGTCAACCTTGGTTTTGAGAATCTCTCCGGACTTTGAGAGATTTGGACGTGAAAGGGTACCAAACTTGTCGGGGATTGGGAACCCTTTGTGAGAATGTCCAAAGTTTCAGCGGGATTCCAAAATGTTGAAAGGAACTGGAAACATGTCAACCTTGGTTTTGAGAATCTTAGCCGGAGTTTGAGAGTTTTGGACGTGAAAGGGTACCAATCTTGTCGGGGATTGCGAACCCTTCGCGAAAATGTCCAAAGTTTCAGCGGGATTTCCAAAATGTTGAAAGGAACTCGAAACATGTCAACCTTGGTTTTGAGAATCTCTCCCGGAGTTTGAGAGATTTGGACGTGAAAGGGTACCAATCTTTTCGGGGATCTAGAACCCTCCCGCAGAATGTCCAAAGTTTCAGCGGGATTTCCAAAATGTTGAAAGGGAACTCGAAACATGTCAACCTTGGTTTTGAGAATCTCTCCCGGAGTTTGAGAGATTTGGACGTGAAAGCGTACCAATCTTGTCGGGGATTGCGAACCCTTCGCGAAAATGTCCAAAGTTTCAGCGGGATTTCCAAAATGTTGAAAGGAACTCGAAACATGTCAACCTTGGTTTTGAGAATCTCCTCCCGGAGTTTGAGAGATTTGGACGTGAAAGGGTATCAATCTTGTCGGGGATTGGGAACCCTTCGCGAGAATGTCCAAAGTTTCAGCGGGATTTCCAAAATGTTGAAAGGAACTCGAAACATGTCAACCTTGGTTTTGAGAATCTCTCCCGGAGTTTGAGAGATTTGGACGTGAAAGGGTACCAATCTTGTCGGGGATCTAGAACCCTCCGCCAGAATGTCCAAAGTTTCAGCGGGATTTCCAAAATGTTGAAAGGAACTCGAAACATGTCAACCTTGGTTTTGAGAATCTCTCCCGGAGTTTGAGAGATTTGGACGTGAAAGGGTACCAATCTTGTCGGGGATTGGGAAACCCTCCGCCAGAATGTCCAAAGGTTCAGCGGGATTTCCAAAATGTTGAAAGGAACTCGAAACATGTCAACCTTGGTTTTGAGAATCTCTCCCGCAGTTTGAGAGATTTGGACGTGAAAGGGTACCAATCTTGTCGGGGATTGGGAACCCTTCGCGACAATGTCCAAAGTTTCAGCGGGATTTCCAAAATGTTGAAAGGAACTCGAAACATGTCAACCTTGGTTTTGAGAATCTCTCCCGCAGTTTGAGAGATTTGGACGTGAAAGGGTACCAGTCTTGTCGGGATTGGGAACCCTTCGCGAGAATGTCCAAAGTTTTCAGCGGGATTTCCAAAATGTTGAAAGGAACTCGAAACATGTCAACCTTGGTTTTGAGAATGTCTCCCGGAGTTTGAGAGATTTGGACGTGAAAGGGTACCAATCTTGTCGGGATTGGGAACCCTTCGCGAGAATGTCCAAAGTTTCAGCGGGATTTCCAAAATGTTGAAAGGAACTCGAAACATGTGAACCTTGGTTTTGAGAATCTCTCCCCGGAGTTTGAGAGATTTGGACGTGAAAGGGTACCAATCTTGTCGGGGATTGGGAACCCTTCGCGAGAATGTCCAAAGTTTCAGCGGATTTCCAAAATGTTGAAAGGAACTCGAAACATGTCAACCTTGGTTTTGAGAATCTCTCCCGGAGTTTGAGAGATTTGGACGTGAAAGGGTACCAATCTTGTCGGGGATCTAGAACCCTCCGCCAGAATGTCCAAAGTTCAGTGGGATTTCCAAAATGTTGAAAGGAACTCGAAACATGTCAACCTTGGTTTTGAGAATCTCTCCCGGAGTTTGAGAGATTTGGACGTGAAAGGTACCAATCTTGTCGGGGATTGGGAACCCTTCGCGAGAATGTCCAAAGTTTCAGCGGGATTTCCAAAATGATGAAAGGAACTGGAACCATGTCACCTTGGTTTTGAGAATCTCTCCCGGAGTTTGAGAGATTTGGACGTGAAAGGGTACCAATCTGGTCGGGGATTTGGAACCCCTTCGCGAGAATGTCCAAAGTTTCAGCGGGATTTCCAAAATGTTGAAAGGAACTCGAAACATGTCAACCTTGGTTTTGAGAATCTCTCCCGGAGTTTGATTTGGACGTGAAAGGGTACCAATCTTGTCGGGGATTGGGAACCCTTCGCGAGAATGTCCAAAGTTTCAGCGGGATTTCCAAAATGTTGAAAGGAACTGGAACATGTCAACCTTGGTTTTGAGAATCTCTCCTGGAGTATGAGAGATTTGGACGTGAAAGTGTACCAATCTTGTCAGGGATTGGAACCCTTCGCGAGAATGTCCAAAGTTTCAGCGGGATTTCCAAAATGTTGAAAGGAACTCGAACCATGTCAACCTTGGTTTTGAGAATCTCTCCCGGAGTTTGAGAGATTTGGACGTGAAAGGGTACCAATCTTGTCGGGGATTGGGAACCCTTCGCGACAATGTCCAAAGTTTCAGCGGGATTCCAAAATGTTGAAAGGAACTCGAAACATGTCAACCTTGGTTTTGAGAATCTCTCCCGGACTTTGAGAGATTTGGACGTGAAAGTGTACCAATCTTGTCGGGGATCGGGAACCCTTCGCGAGAATGTCCAAAGTTTCAGCGGGATTTCCCAAAATGTTAAAAGGAACTCGAAACATGTCAACCTTGGTTTTGAGAATCTCTCCCGGAGTTTGAGAGATTTGGACGTGAAAGGGTACCAATCTTGTCGGGGATCTAGAACCCTTCGCGAGAATGTCCAAAGTTTCAGCGGGATTTCCAAAATGTTGAAAGGAACTCGAAACATATCAACCTTGGTTTGAGAATCTCTCCCGGAGTTTGAGAGATTTGGACGTGAAAGGGTACCAATCTTTTCGGGGATCTAGAACCTCCGCCAGAATGTCCAAAGTTTCAGCGGGATTTCCAAATGTTGAAAGGAACTCGAAACATGTCAACCTTGGTTTTGAGAATCTCTCCCGGAGTTTGAGAGATTTGGACGTGAAAGGGTACCAATCTTGTCGGGGATTGGGAACCCTTCGCGAGAATGTCCAAAGTTTTCAGCGGGATTTCCAAAATGTTGAAAGGAACTCGAACCGTTTCAACCTTGGTTTTGAGAATCTCTCCCGGAGTTTGAGGGATTTGGACGTGAAAGGGTACCAAACTTGTCGGGGATTGGGAACCCTTCGCGAGAATGTCCAAAGTTTCAGCGGGATTTCCAAAATGTTGAAAGGAACTCGAAACATGTCAACCTTGGTTTTGAGAATCTTAGCCCGAGTTTTAGAGATTTGGACGTGAAAGGGTACCAATCTTGTCGGGGATTGGGAACCCTTCGCAAGAATGTCCAAAGTTTCAGCGGGATTTCCAAAATATTAAAAGGAACTCGAAACATGTCAACCTTGGTTTTGAGAATGTCTCCCGGAGTTTGAGAGATTTGGACGTGAAAGGGTACCAATCTTGTCGGGGATTGGGAACCCTTCGCGAGAATGTCCAAAGTTTCAGCGGGATTTCCAAAATGTTGAAAGGAACTCGAAACATGTCAACCTTGGTTTTGAGAATCTCTCCCGGAGTTTGAGAGATTTGGACGTGAAAGGGTACCAATCTTGTCGGGGATTGGGAACCCTTCGCGAGAATGTCCAAAGTTTCAGCGGGATTTCCAAAATGTTGAAAGGAACTCGAAACATGTCAACCTTGGTTTTGAGAATCTCTCCCGGAGTTTGAGAGATTTGGACGTGAAAGGGTACCAATCTTGTCGGGGATCTAGAACCCTCCGCCAGAATGTCCAAAGTTTCAGCGGGATTTCCAAAATGTTGAAAGGAACTCGAAACATGTCAACCTTGGTTTTGAGAATCTCTCCCGGAGTTTGAGAGATTTGGACGTGAAAGGGTACCAATCTTGTCGGGGATCTAGAACCCTTCGCCAGAATGTCCAAAGTTTCAGCGGGATTTCCAAAATGTTGAAAGGAACTCGAAACATGTCAACCTTGGTTTTGAGAATCTCTCCCGGAGTTTGAGAGATTTGGACGTGAAAGGGTACCAATCTTGTCGGGGATTGGGAACCCTTCGCGAGAATGTCCAAAGTTTCAGAGGGATTTCCAAAATGTTGAAAGGAACTCGAAACATGTCAACCTTGGTTTTGAGAATCTCTCCTGGAGTTTGAGAGATTTGGACGTGAAAGGGTACCAAACTTGTCGGGGATTGGGAACCCTTCACGAGAATGTCCAAAGTTTCAGCGGGATTTCCAAAATGTTGAAAGGAACTCAAAACATGTCAACCTTGGTTTTGAGAATCTCTCCCGGAGTTTGAGAGATTTGGACGTGAAAGGGTACCAATCTTGTCGGGGATTGGGAACCCTTCGCAAGAATGTCCAAAGTTTCAGCGGGATTTCCAAAATGTTGAAAGGAACTCGAAACATGTCAACCTTGGTTTTGAGAATCTTAGCCGGAGTTTGAGAGTTTTGGACGTGAAAGGGTACCAATCTTGTCGGGGATCGGGAACCCTTCGCGAGAATGTCCGAAGTTTCAGCGGGATTTCCAAAATGTTAAAAGGAACTCGAAACATGTCAACCTTGGTTTTGAGAATCTCTCCCGGAGTTTGAGAGATTTGGACGTGAAAGGGTACCAATCTTGTCGGGGATTGGGAACCCTTCGCGAGAATGTCCAAAGTTTCAGCGGGATTTCCAAAATGTTGAAAGGAACTCGAAACATGTCAACCTTGGTTTTGAGAATCTCTCCCGGAGTTTGAGAGATTTGGACGTGAAAGGGTACAAATCTTGTCGGGGATCTAGAACCCTCCGCCAGAATGTCCAAAGTTTCAGCGGGATTTCCAAAATGTTAAAAGGAACTCGAAACATGTCAACCTTGGTTTTGAGAATCTCTCCCGGAGTTTGAGAGATTTGGACGTGAAAGGGTACCAATCTTGTCGGGGATTGGGAACCCTTCGCGAGAATGTCCAAAGTTTCAGCGGGATTTCCAAAATGTTGAAAGGAACTCGAAACATGTCAACCTTGGTTTTGAGAATCTTAGCCCGAGTTTTAGAGATTTGGACGTGAAAGGGTACCAATCTTGTCGGGGATTGGGAACCCTTCGCAAGAATGTCCAAAGTTTCAGCGGGATTTCCAAAATATTAAAAGGAACTCGAAACATGTCAACCTTGGTTTTGAGAATGTCTCCCGGAGTTTGAGAGATTTGGACGTGAAAGGGTACCAATCTTGTCGGGGATTGGGAACCCTTCGCGAGAATGTCCAAAGTTTCAGCGGGATTTCCAAAATGTTGAAAGGAACTCGAAACATGTCAACCTTGGTTTTGAGAATCTCTCCCGGAGTTTGAGAGATTTGGACGTGAAAGGGTACCAATCTTGTCGGGGATTGGGAACCCTTCGCCAGAATGTCCAAAGTTTCAGTGGGATTTCCAAAATGTTGAAAGGAACTCGAAACATGTCAACCTTGGTTTTGAGAATCTCTCCCGGAGTTTGAGAGATTTGGACGTGAAAGGGTACCAATCTTGTCGGGGATCTAGAACCCTCCGCCAGAATGTCCAAAGTTTCAGCGGGATTTCCAAAATGTTGAAAGGAACTCGAAACATGTCAACCTTGGTTTTGAGAATCTCTCCCGGAGTTTGAGAGATTTGGACGTGAAAGGGTACCAATCTTGTCGGGGATCTAGAACCCTCCGCCAGAATGTCCAAAGTTTCAGCGGGATTTCCAAAATGTTGAAAGGAACTCGAAACATGTCAACCTTGGTTTTGAGAATCTCTCCCGGAGTTTGAGAGATTTGGACGTGAAAGGGTACCAATCTTGTCGGGGATTGGGAACCCTTCGCGAGAATGTCCAAAGTTTCAGCGGGATTTCCAAAATGTTGAAAGGAACTCGAACCGTTTCAACCTTGGTTTTGAGAATCTCTCCCGGAGTTTGAGGGATTTGGACGTGAAAGGGTACCAAACTTGTCGGGGATTGGGAACCCTTCGCGAGAATGTCCAAAGTTTCAGCGGGATTTCCAAAATGTTGAAAGGAACTCGAAACATGTCAACCTTGGTTTTGAGAATCTTAGCCCGAGTTTTAGAGATTTGGACGTGAAAGGGTACCAATCTTGTCGGGGATTGGGAACCCTTCGCAAGAATGTCCAAAGTTTCAGCGGGATTTCCAAAATATTAAAAGGAACTCGAAACATGTCAACCTTGGTTTTGAGAATGTCTCCCGGAGTTTGAGAGATTTGGACGTGAAAGGGTACCAATCTTGTCGGGGATTGGGAACCCTTCGCGAGAATGTCCAAAGTTTCAGCGGGATTTCCAAAATGTTGAAAGGAACTCGAAACATGTCAACCTTGGTTTTGAGAATCTCTCCCGGAGTTTGAGAGATTTGGACGTGAAAGGGTACCAATCTTGTCGGGGATTGGGAACCCTTCGCGAGAATGTCCAAAGTTTCAGCGGGATTTCCAAAATGTTGAAAGGAACTCGAAACATGTCAACCTTGGTTTTGAGAATCTCTCCCGGAGTTTGAGAGATTTGGACGTGAAAGGGTACCAATCTTGTCGGGGATTGGGAACCCTTCGCGAGAATGTCCAAAGTTTCAGCGGGATTTCCAAAATGTTGAAAGGAACTCGAACCATGTCAACCTTGGTTTTGAGAATCTCTCCCGGAGTTTGAGAGATTTGGACGTGAAAGGGTACCAATCTTGTCGGGGATTGGGAACCCTTCGCGAGAATGTCCAAAGTTTCAGCGGGATTTCCAAAATGTTGAAAGGAACTCGAAACATGTGAACCTTGGTTTTGAGAATCTCTCCCGGAGTTTGAGAGATTTGGACGTGAAAGGGTACCAGTCTTGTCGGGGATTGGGAACCCTTCGCGAGAATGTCCAAAGTTTCAGCGGGATTTCCAAAATGTTGAAAGGAACTCGAAACATGTCAACCTTGGTTTTGAGAATCTCTCCCAGAGTTTGAGAGATTTGGACGTGAAAGGGTACCAATCTTGTCGGGGATCGGGAACCCTTCGCGAGAATGTCCAAAGTTTCAGCGGGATTTCCAAAATGTTGAAAGGAACTCGAAACATGTCAACCTTGGTTTTGAGAATCTCTCCCGGAGTTTGAGAGATTTGGACGTGAAAGGGTACCAATCTTGTCGGGGATCGGTAACCCTTCGCGAGAATGTCCAAAGTTTCAGCGGGATTTCCAAAATGTTAAAAGGAACTCGAAACATGTCAACCTTGGTTTTGAGAATCTCTCCCGGAGTTTGAGAGATTTGGACGTGAAAGGGTACCAATCTTGTCGGGGATTGGGAACCCTTCGCGAGAATGTCCAAAGTTTCAGCGGGATTTCCAAAATGTTGAAAGGAACTCGAAACATGTCAACCTTGGTTTTGAGAATCTCTCCCGGAGTTTGAGAGATTTGGACGTGAAAGGGTACCAATCTTGTCGGGGATTGGGAACCCTTCGCGAGAATGTCCAAAGTTTCAGCGGGATTTCCAAAATGTTGAAAGGAACTCGAAACATGTCAAGCTTGGTTTTGAGAATCTCTCCCGGAGTTTGAGAGATTTGGACGTGAAAGGGTACCAATCTTGTCGGGGATTGGGAACCCTTCGCGAGAATGTCCAAAGTTTCAGCGGGATTTCCAAAATGTTGAAAGGAACTCGAAACATGTCAACCTTGGTTTTGAGAATCTCTCCCGGACTTTGAGAGATTTGGACGTGAAAGGGTACCAATCTTGTCGGGGATCGGGAACCCTTCGCGAGAATGTCCAAAGTTTCAGCGGGATTTCCAAAATGTTGAAAGGAACTCGAAACATGTCAACCTTGGTTTTGAGAATCTCTCTTGGAGTTTGAGAGATTTGGACGTGAAAGGGTACCAATCTTGTCGGGGATCGGGAACCCTTCGCGAGAATGTCCGAAGTTTCAGCGGGATTTCCAAAATGTTAAAAGGAACTCGAAACATGTCAACCATGGTTTTGAGAATCTCTCCCGGAGTTTGAGAGATTTGGACGTGAAAGGGTACCAATCTTGTCGGGGATTGGGAACCCTTCGCGACAATGTCCAAAGTTTCAGCGGGATTTCCAAAATGTTGAAAGGAACTCGAAACATGTCAACCTTGGTTTTGAGAATCTCTCCCGGAGTTTGAGAGATTTGGACGTGAAAGGGTACCAATCTTGTCGGGGATTGGGAACCCTTCGCGAGAATGTCCAAAGTTTCAGCGGGATTTCCAAAATGTTGAAAGGAACTCGAACCATGTCAACCTTGGTTTTGAGAATCTCTCCCGGAGTTTGAGAGATTTGGACGTGAAAGGGTACCAATCTTGCCGGGGATTGGGAACCCTTCGCGAGAATGTCCAAAGTTTCAGCGGGATTTCCAAAATGTTGAAAGGAACTCGAAACATGTCAACCTTGGTTTTGAGAATCTCTCCCGGAGTTTGAGGGATTTGGACGTGAAAGGGTACCAAACTTGT
Organism: Streptopelia decaocto; assembly: GCF_964273445.1. Classification (NCBI taxonomy): domain Eukaryota; kingdom Metazoa; phylum Chordata; class Aves; order Columbiformes; family Columbidae; genus Streptopelia; species Streptopelia decaocto. Next base: position 416,497 of record NW_028117277.1, on the reverse strand, counting down.
CGGGGATTGGGAACCCTTCGCGAGAATGTCCAAAGTTTCAGCGGGATTTCCAAAATGTTGAAAGGAACTCGAAACATGTCAAGCTTGGTTTTGAGAATCTCTCCCGGAGTTTGAGAGATTTGGACGTGAAAGGGTACCAGTCTTGTCGGGGATTGGGAACCCTTCGCGAGAATGTCCGAAGTTTCAGCGGGATTTCCAAAATGTTGAAAGGAACTCGAAACATGTCAACCTTGGTTTTGAGAATCTCTCCCGGAGTTTGAGAGATTTGGACGTGAAAGGGTACCAATCTTGTCGGGGATTGGGAACCCTTCGCGAGAATGTCCAAAGTTTCAGCGGGATTTCCAAAATGTTGAAAGGAACTCGAAACATGTCAACCTTGGTTTTGAGAATCTCTCCCGGAGTTTGAGAGATTTGGACGTGAAAGGGTACCAATCTTGTCAGGGATTGGGAACCCTTCGCGAGAATGTCCAAAGTTTCAGCGGGATTTCCAAAATGTTGAAAGGAACTCTAAACATGTCAACCTTGGTTTTGAGAATCTCTCCCGGACTTTGAGAGATTTGGACGTGAAAGTGTGCCAAACTTGTCGGGGATTGGGAACCCTTCGCGAGAATGTCCAAAGTTTCAGCGGGATTTCCAAAATGTTGAAAGGAACTCGAAACATGTCAAGCTTGGTTTTGAGAATCTTAGCCGGAGTTTGAGAGATTTGGACGTGAAAGGGTACCAACCTTGTCGGGGATTGGGAACCCTTCGCGAGAATGTCCAAAGTTTCAGCGGGATTTCCAAAATATTAAAAGGAACTCGAAACATGTCAACCTTGGTTTTGAGAATCTCTCCCGGAGTTTGAGAGATTTGGACGTGAAAGGGTACCAATCTTTTCGGGGATCTAGAACCCTCCGCCAGAATGTCCAAAGTTTCAGCGGGATTTCCAAAATGTTGAAAGGACCTCGAAACATGTCAACCTTGGTTTTGAGAATCTCTCCCGGACTTTGAGAGATTTGGACGTGAAAGGGTACCAATCTTGTCGGGGATCTAGAACCCTCCGCCAGAATGTCCAAAGTTTCAGCGGGATTTCCAAAATGTTGAAAGGAACTCGAAACATGTCAACCTTGGTTTTGAGAATCTCTCCCGGAGTTTGAGAGATTTGGACGTGAAAGGGTACCAATCTTGTCGGGGATTGGGAACCCTTCGCGACAATGTCCAAAGTTTCAGCGGGATTTCCAAAATGTTGAGAGGAACTCGAAACATCTCAACCTTGGTTTTGAGAATCTCTCCCGGAGTTTGAGAGATTTGGACGTGAAAGGGTACCAGTCTTGTCGGGGATTGGGAACCCTTCGCGAGAATGTCCAAAGTTTCAGCGGGATTTCCAAAATGTTGAAAGGAACTCGAAACATGTCAACCTTGGTTTTGAGAATCTTAGCCGGAGTTTGAGAGTTTTGGACGTGAAAGGGTACCAATCTTGTCGGGGATCGGGAACCCTTCGCGAGAATGTCCAAAGTTTCAGCGGGATTTCCAAAATGTTGAAAGGAACTCGAAACATGTCAACCTTGGTTTTGAGAATCTCTCCCGGAGTTGGAGAGATTTGGACGTGAAAGGGTACCAATCTTGTCGGGGATTTGGAACCCTTCGCGAGAATGTCCAAAGTTTCAGCGGGATTTCCAAAATGTTGAAAGGAACTCGAAACATGTCAAGCTTGGTTTTGAGAATCTCTCCCGGAGTTTGAGAGATTTGGACGTGAAAGGGTACCAGTCTTGTCGGGGATTGGGAACCCTTCGCGACAATGTCCAAAGTTTCAGCGGGATTTCCAAAATGTTGAAAGGAACTCGAAACATGTCAACCTTGGTTTTGAGAATCTCTCCCGGAGTTTGAGAGATTTGGACGTGAAAGGGTACCAGTCTTGTCGGGGATTGGGAACCCTTCGCGAGAATGTCCAAAGTTTCAGCGGGATTTCCAAAATGTTGAAAGGAACTCGAAACATGTCAACCTTGGTTTTGAGAATCTCTCCCGGAGTTTGAGAGTTTTGGACGTGAAAGTGTACCAATCTTGTCGGGGATCGGGAACCCTTCGCGAGAATGTCCAAAGTTTCAGCGGGATTTCCAAAATGTTGAAAGGAACTCGAAACATGTCAACCTTGGTTTTGAGAATCTCTCCTGGAGTTTGAGAGATTTGGACGTGAAAGGGTACCAAACTTGTCGGGGATTGGGAACCCTTCGCGAGAATGTCCAAAGTTTCAGCGGGATTTCCAAAATGTTGAAAGGAACTCGAAACATGTCAACCTTGGTTTTGAGAATCTCTCCCGGAGTTTGAGAGATTTGGACGTGAAAGGGTACCAATCTTGTCGGGGATTGGGAACCCTTCGCGAGAATGTCCTAAGTTTCAGCGGGATTTCCAAAATGTTGAAAGGAACTCGAAACATGTCAACCTTGGTTTTGAGAATCTCTCCCAGAGTTTGAGAGATTTGGACGTGAAAGGGTACCAATCTTGTCGGGGATTGGGAACCCTTCGCGAGAATGTCCAAAGTTTCAGCGGGATTTCCAAAATGTTGAAAGGAACTGGAAACATGTCAACCTTGGTTTTGAGAATCTCTCCCGGAGTTTGAGAGATTTGGACGTGAAAGGGTACCAATCTTGTCGGGGATCTAGAACCCTCCGCCAGAATGTCCAAAGTTTCAGCGGGATTTCCAAAATGTTGAAAGGAACTGGAACCATGTCAACCTTGGTTTTGAGAATCTCTCCCGGAGTTTGAGAGATTTGGACGTGAAAGGGTACCAATCTTGTCGGGGATTGGGAACCCTTCGCGAGAATGTCCAAAGTTTCAGCGGGATTTCCAAAATGTTGAAAGGAACTCGAAACATGTCAACCTTGGTTTTGAGAATCTCTCCCGGAGTTTGAGAGATTTGGACGTGAAAGGGTACCAATCTTGTCGGGGATCGGGAACCCTTCGCGAGAATGTCCAAAGTTTCAGCGGGATTTCCAAAATGTTGAAAGGAACTCGAAACATGTCAACCTTGGTTTTGAGAATCTCTCCCGGAGTTGGAGAGATTTGGACGTGAAAGGGTACCAATCTTGTCGGGGATTGGGAACCCTTCGCGAGAATGTCCAAAGTTTCAGCTGGATTTCCAAAATGTTCAAAGGAACTCGAAACATATCAACCTTGGTTTTGAGAATCTCTCCCGGAGTTTGAGAGATTTGGACGTGAAAGGGTACCAATCTTTTCGGGGATCTAGAACCCTCCGCCAGAATGTCCAAAGTTTCAGCGGGATTTCCAAAATGTTGAAAGGAACTCGAAACATGTCAACCTTGGTTTTGAGAATCTCTCCCGGACTTTGAGAGATTTGGACGTGAAAGGGTACCAATCTTGTCGGGGATCTAGAACCCTCCGCCAGAATGTCCAAAGTTTCAGCGGGATTTCCAAAATGTTGAAAGGAACTCGAAACATGTCAACCTTGGTTTTGAGAATCTCTCCCGGAGTTTGAGAGATTTGGACGTGAAAGGGTACCAATATTTCGGGGATCTAGAACCCTCCGCCAGAATGTCCAAAGTTTCAGCGGGATTTCCAAAATGTTGAAAGGAACTCGAAACATGTCAACCTTGGTTTTGAGAATCTCTCCCGGAGTTTGAGAGATTTGGACGTGAAAGGGTACCAATCTTGTCGGGGATTGGGAACCCTTCGCGACAATGTCCAAAGTTTCAGCGGGATTTCCAAAATGTTGAGAGGAACTCGAAACATGTCAACCTTGGTTTTGAGAATCTCTCCCGGAGTTTGAGAGATTTGGACGTGAAAGGGTACCAACCTTGTCGGGGATTGGGAACCCTTCGCGACAATGTCCAAAGTTTCAGCGGGATTTCCAAAATGTTGAAAGGAACTCGAAACATGTCAACCTTGGTTTTGAGAATCTTAGCCGGAGTTTGAGAGTTTTGGACGTGAAAGGGTACCAATCTTCTCGGGGATCGGGAACCCTTCGCGAGAATGTCCAAAGTTTCAGCGGGATTTCCAAAATGTTGAAAGGAACTCGAACCATGTCAACCTTGGTTTTGAGAATCTCTCCCGGAGTTTGAGAGATTTGGACGTGAAAGGGTACCAATCTTGTCGGGGATTGGGAACCCTTCGCGAGAATGTCCAAAGTTTCAGCGGGATTTCCAAAATGTTGAAAGGAACTCGAAACATGTCAACCTTGGTTTTGAGAATCTCTCCCGGAGTTTGAGAGATTTGGACGTGAAAGGGTACCAATCTTGTCGGGGATTGGGAACCCTTCGCGAGAATGTCCAAAGTTTCAGCGGGATTTCCAAAATGTTGAAAGGAACTCGAACCATGTCAACCTTGGTTTTGAGAATCTCTCCCGGAGTTTGAGAGATTTGGACGTGAAAGGGTACCAATCTTGTTGGGGATTTGGAACCCTTCGAGAGAATGTCCAAAGTTTCAGCGGGATTTCCAAAATGTTGAAAGGAACTCGAAACATGTCAGGCATGGTTTTGAGAATCTCTCCCGGAGTTTGAGAGATTTGGACGTGAAAGGGTACCAATCTTGTCGGGGATTTGGAACCCTTCGAGAGAATGTCCAAAGTTTCAGCGGGATTTCCAAAATGTTGAAAGGAACAAGAAACATGTCAACCTTGGTTTTGAGAATCTCTCCCGGAGTTTGAGAGATTTGGACGTGAAAGGGTACCAATCTTGTCGGGGATTGGGAAGACTTCGCGAGAATGTCCAAAGTTTCAGCGGGATTTCCAAAATGTTGAAAGGAACTTGAAACATGTCAAGCTTGGTTTTGAGAATCTCTCCCGGAGTTTGAGAGATTTGGACGTGAAAGGGTACCAATCTTGTCGGGGATTGGGAAACCTTCGCCAGAATGTCCAAAGTTTCAGCGGGATTTCCAAAATGTTGAAAGGAACTGGAACCATGTCAACCTTGGTTTTGAGAATCTCTCCCGGAGTTTGAGAGATTTGGACGTGAAAGGGTACCAATCTTGTCGGGGATTGGGAACCCTTCGCGAGAATGTCCAAAGTTTCAGCGGGATTTCCAAAATGTTGAAAGGAACTCGAAACATGTCAACCTTGGTTTTGAGAATCTCTCCCGGAGTTTGAGAGATTTGGACGTGAAAGGGTACCAATCTTGTCGGGGATCGGGAACCCTTCGCGAGAATGTCCAAAGTTTCAGCGGGATTTCCAAAATGTTGAAAGGAACTCGAAACATGTCAACCTTGGTTTTGAGAATCTCTCCCGGAGTTGGAGAGATTTGGACGTGAAAGGGTACCAATCTTGTCGGGGATTGGGAACCCTTCGCGAGAATGTCCAAAGTTTCAGCGGGATTTCCAAAATGTTCAAAGGAACTCGAAACATATCAACCTTGGTTTTGAGAATCTCTCCCGGAGTTTGAGAGATTTGGACGTGAAAGGGTACCAATCTTTTCGGGGATCTAGAACCCTCCGCCAGAATGTCCAAAGTTTCAGCGGGATTTCCAAAATGTTGAAAGGAACTCGAAACATGTCAACCTTGGTTTTGAGAATCTCTCCCGGACTTTGAGAGATTTGGACGTGAAAGGGTACCAATCTTGTCGGGGATCTAGAACCCTCCGCCAGAATGTCCAAAGTTTCAGCGGGATTTCCAAAATGTTGAAAGGAACTCGAAACATGTCAACCTTGGTTTTGAGAATCTCTCCCGGAGTTTGAGAGATTTGGACGTGAAAGGGTACCAATATTTCGGGGATCTAGAACCCTCCGCCAGAATGTCCAAAGTTTCAGCGGGATTTCCAAAATGTTGAAAGGAACTCGAAACATGTCAACCTTGGTTTTGAGAATCTCTCCCGGAGTTTGAGAGATTTGGACGTGAAAGGGTACCAATCTTGTCGGGATCTAGAACCCTCCGCCAGAATGTCCAAAGTTTCAGCGGGATTTCCAAAATGTTGAGAGGAACTCGAAACATGTCAACCTTGGTTTTGAGAATCTCTCCCGGAGTTTGAGAGATTTGGACGTGAAAGGGTACCAAACTTGTCGGGGATTGGGAACCCTTCGCGAGAATGTCCAAAGTTTCAAGAAGAACTTTGGACATTCTCGCGAAGGGTTCCCAATCCCCGACAAGTTTGGTACCCTTTCACGTCCAAATCTCTCAAACTCCGGGAGAGATTCTCAAAACCAAGGTTGACATGTTCGAGTTCCTCTCAACATTTTGGAAATCCCGCTGAAACTTTGGACATTCTGGCGGAGGGTTCTAGATCCCCGACAAGATTGGTACCTTTCACGTCCAAATCTCTCAAACTCCGGGAGAGATTCTCAAAACCAAGGTTGACATGTTTCGAGTTCCTTTCAACATTTTGGAAATCCCGCTGAAACTTTGGACATTCTGGCGAAGGGTTCCAATCCCCGAAAGACTGGTACCCTTTCACGTCCAAATCTCTCAAACTCCGGGAGAGATTCTCAAAACCGAGGTTGACATGTTTCGAGTTCCTCTCAACATTTTGGAAATCCCGCTGAAACTTTGGACATTCTGGCGAAGGGTTCCAATCCCCGACAAGATTGGTACCCTTTCACGTCCAAATCTCTCAAAGTCCGGGAGAGATTCTCAAAACCAAGGTTGACATGTTTCGAGTTCCTTTCAACATTTTGGAAATCCCCGCTGAAACTTTGGACATTCTGGCGGAGGGTTCTAGATCCCCGAAAAGATTGGTACCCTTTCACGTCCAAATCTCTCAAACTCCGGGAGAGATTCTCAAACCAAGGTTGATATGTTTCGAGTTCCTTTGAACATTTTGGAAATCCCGCTGAAACTTTGGACATTCTCGCGAAGGGTTCCCAATCCCCGACAAGATTGGTACCCTTTCACGTCCAAATCTCTCCAACTCCGGGAGAGATTCTCAAAACCAAGGTTGACATGTTTCGAGTTCCTTTCAACATTTTGGAAATCCCGCTGAAACTTTGGACATTCTCGCGAAGGGTTCCCGATCCCCGACAAGATTGGTACCCTTTCACGTCCAAATCTCTCAAACTCCGGGAGAGATTCTCAAAACCAAGGTTGACATGTTTCGAGTTCCTTTCAACATTTTGGAAATCCCGCTGAAACTTTGGACATTCTCGCGAAGGGTTCCCAATCCCGACAAGATTGGTACCCTTTCACGTCCAAATCTCTCAAACTCCGGGAGAGATTCTCAAAACCAAGGTTGACATGGTTCCAGTTCCTTTCAACATTTTGGAAATCCCGCTGAAACTTTGGACATTCTGGCGAAGGTTTCCCAATCCCCGACAAGATTGGTACCCTTTCACGTCCAAATCTCTCAAACTCCGGGAGAGATTCTCAAAACCAAGCTTGACATGTTTCAAGTTCCTTTCAACATTTTGGAAATCCGCTGAAACTTTGGACATTCTCGCGAAGTCTTCCCAATCCCCGACAAGATTGGTACCCTTTCACGTCCAAATCTCTCAAACTCCGGGAGAGATTCTCAAAACCAAGGTTGACATGTTTCTTGTTCCTTTCAACATTTTGGAAATCCCGCTGAAACTTTGGACATTCTCTCGAAGGGTTCCAAATCCCCGACAAGATTGGTACCCCTTTCACGTCCAAATCTCTCAAACTCCGGGAGAGATTCTCAAAACCATGCCTGACATGTTTCGAGTTCCTTTCAACATTTTGGAAATCCCGCTGAAACTTTGGACATTCTCTCGAAGGGTTCCAAATCCCCAACAAGATTGGTACCCTTTCACGTCCAAATCTCTCAAACTCCGGGAGAGATTCTCAAAACCAAGGTTGACATGGTTCGAGTTCCTTTCAACATTTTGGAATCCCGCTGAAACTTTGGACATTCTCGCGAAGGGTTCCCAATCCCCGACAAGATTGGTACCCTTTCACGTCCAAATCTCTCAAACTCCGGGAGAGATTCTCAAAACCAAGGTTGACATGTTTCGAGTTCCTTTCAACATTTTGGAAATCCCGCTGAAACTTTGGACATTCTCGCGAAGGGTTCCCAATCCCCGACAAGATTGGTACCCTTTCACGTCCAAATCTCTCAAAACTCCGGGAGAGATTCTCAAAACCAAGGTTGACATGGTTCGAGTTCCTTTCAACATTTTGGAAATCCCGCTGAAACTTTGGACATTCTCGCGAAGGGTTCCCGATCCCCGAGAAGATTGGTACCCTTTCACGTCCAAAACTCTCAAACTCCGGCTAAGATTCTCAAAACCAAGGTTGACATGTTTCGAGTTCCTTTCAACATTTTGGAAATCCCGCTGAAACTTTGGACATGTCGCGAAGGGTTCCCAATCCCCGACAAGGTTGGTACCCTTTCACGTCCAAATCTCTCAAACTCCGGGAGAGATTCTCAAAACCAAGGTTGACATGTTTCGAGTTCCTCTCAACATTTTGGAAATCCCGCTGAAACTTTGGACATTGTCGCGAAGGGTTCCCAATCCCCGACAAGATTGGTACCCTTTCACGTCCAAATCTCTCAAACTCCGGGAGAGATTCTCAAAACCAAGGTTGACATGTTTCGAGTTCCTTTCAACATTTTGGAAATCCCGCTGAAACTTTGGACATTCTGGCGGAGGGTTCTAGATCCCCGAAATATTGGTACCCTTTCACGTCCAAATCTCTCAAACTCCGGGAGAGATTCTCAAAACCAAGGTTGACATGTTTCGAGTTCCTTTCAACATTTTGGAAATCCCGCTGAAACTTTGGACATTCTGGCGGAGGGTTCTAGATCCCCGACAAGATTGGTACCCTTTCACGTCCAAATCTCTCAAAGTCCGGGAGAGATTCTCAAAACCAAGGTTGACATGTTTCGAGTTCCTTCAACATTTTGGAAATCCCGCTGAAACTTTGGACATTCTGGCGGAGGGTTCTAGATCCCCGAAAAGATTGGTACCCTTTCACGTCCAAATCTCTCAAACTCCGGGAGAGATTCTCAAAACCAAGGTTGATATGTTTCGAGTTCCTTTGAACATTTTGGAAATCCAGCTGAAACTTTGGACATTCTCGCGAAGGGTTCCCAATCCCCGACAAGATTGGTACCCTTTCACGTCCAAATCTCTCCAACTCCGGGAGAGATTCTCAAAACCAAGGTTGACATGTTTCGAGTTCCTTTCAACATTTTGGAAATCCCGCTGAAACTTTGGACATTCTCGCGAAGGGTTCCCGATCCCCGACAAGATTGGTACCCTTTCACGTCCAAATCTCTCAAACTCCGGGAGAGATTCTCAAAACCAAGGTTGACATGTTTCGAGTTCCTTTCAACATTTTGGAAATCCCGCTGAAACTTTGGACATTCTCGCGAAGGGTTCCCAATCCCCGACAAGATTGGTACCCTTTCACGTCCAAATCTCTCAACTCCGGGAGAGATTCTCAAAACCAAGGTTGACATGGTTCCAGTTCCTTTCAACATTTTGGAAATCCCGCTGAAACTTTGGACATTCTGGCGGAGGGTTCTAGATCCCCGACAAGATTGGTACCCTTTCACGTCCAAATCTCTCAAACTCCGGGAGAGATTCTCAAAACCAAGGTTGACATGTTTCCAGTTCCTTTCAACATTTTGGAAATCCCGCTGAAACTTTGGACATTCTCGCGAAGGGTTCCCAATCCCCGACAAGATTGGTACCCTTTCACGTCCAAATCTCTCAAACTCTGGGAGAGATTCTCAAAACCAAGGTTGACATGTTTCGAGTTCCTTTCAACATTTTGGAAATCCCGCTGAAACTTAGGACATTCTCGCGAAGGGTTCCCAATCCCCGACAAGATTGGTACCCTTTCACGTCCAAATCTCTCAAACTCCGGGAGAGATTCTCAAAACCAAGGTTGACATGTTTCGAGTTCCTTTCAACATTTTGGAAATCCCGCTGAAACTTTGGACATTCTCGCGAAGGGTTCCCAATCCCCGACAAGTTTGGTACCCTTTCACGTCCAAATCTCTCAAACTCCAGGAGAGATTCTCAAAACCAAGGTTGACATGTTTCGAGTTCCTTTCAACATTTTGGAAATCCCGCTGAAACTTTGGACATTCTCGCGAAGGGTTCCCGATCCCCGACAAGATTGGTACACTTTCACGTCCAAAACTCTCAAACTCCGGGAGAGATTCTCAAAACCAAGGTTGACATGTTTCGAGTTCCTTTCAACATTTTGGAAATCCCGCTGAAACTTTGGACATTCTCGCGAAGGGTTCCCAATCCCCGACAAGACTGGTACCCTTTCACGTCCAAATCTCTCAAACTCCGGGAGAGATTCTCAAAACCAAGGTTGACATGTTTCGAGTTCCTTTCAACATTTTGGAAATCCCGCTGAAACTTTGGACATTGTCGCGAAGGGTTCCCAATCCCCGACAAGACTGGTACCCTTTCACGTCCAAATCTCTCAAACTCCGGGAGAGATTCTCAAAACCAAGCTTGACATGTTTCGAGTTCCTTTCAACATTTTGGAAATCCCGCTGAAACTTTGGACATTCTCGCGAAGGGTTCCAAATCCCCGACAAGATTGGTACCCTTTCACGTCCAAATCTCTCCAACTCCGGGAGAGATTCTCAAAACCAAGGTTGACATGTTTCGAGTTCCTTTCAACATTTTGGAAATCCCGCTGAAACTTTGGACATTCTCGCGAAGGGTTCCCGATCCCCGACAAGATTGGTACCCTTTCACGTCCAAAACTCTCAAACTCCGGCTAAGATTCTCAAAACCAAGGTTGACATGTTTCGAGTTCCTTTCAACATTTTGGAAATCCCGCTGAAACTTTGGACATTCTCGCGAAGGGTTCCCAATCCCCGACAAGACTGGTACCCTTTCACGTCCAAATCTCTCAAACTCCGGGAGAGATTCTCAAAACCAAGGTTGAGATGTTTCGAGTTCCTCTCAACATTTTGGAAATCCCGCTGAAACTTTGGACATTGTCGCGAAGGGTTCCCAATCCCCGACAAGATTGGTACCCTTTCACGTCCAAATCTCTCAAACTCCGGGAGAGATTCTCAAAACCAAGGTTGACATGTTTCGAGTTCCTTTCAACATTTTGGAAATCCCGCTGAAACTTTGGACATTCTGGCGGAGGGTTCTAGATCCCCGACAAGATTGGTACCCTTTCACGTCCAAATCTCTCAAAGTCCGGGAGAGATTCTCAAAACCAAGGTTGACATGTTTCGAGGTCCTTTCAACATTTTGGAAATCCCGCTGAAACTTTGGACATTCTGGCGGAGGGTTCTAGATCCCCGAAAAGATTGGTACCCTTTCACGTCCAAATCTCTCAAACTCCGGGAGAGATTCTCAAAACCAAGGTTGACATGTTTCGAGTTCCTTTTAATATTTTGGAAATCCCGCTGAAACTTTGGACATTCTCGCGAAGGGTTCCCAATCCCCGACAAGGTTGGTACCCTTTCACGTCCAAATCTCTCAAACTCCGGCTAAGATTCTCAAAACCAAGCTTGACATGTTTCGAGTTCCTTTCAACATTTTGGAAATCCCGCTGAAACTTTGGACATTCTCGCGAAGGGTTCCCAATCCCCGACAAGTTTGGCACACTTTCACGTCCAAATCTCTCAAAGTCCGGGAGAGATTCTCAAAACCAAGGTTGACATGTTTAGAGTTCCTTTCAACATTTTGGAAATCCCGCTGAAACTTTGGACATTCTCGCGAAGGGTTCCCAATCCCTGACAAGATTGGTACCCTTTCACGTCCAAATCTCTCAAACTCCGGGAGAGATTCTCAAAACCAAGGTTGACATGTTTCGAGTTCCTTTCAACATTTTGGAAATCCCGCTGAAACTTTGGACATTCTCGCGAAGGGTTCCCAATCCCCGACAAGATTGGTACCCTTTCACGTCCAAATCTCTCAAACTCCGGGAGAGATTCTCAAAACCAAGGTTGACATGTTTCGAGTTCCTTTCAACATTTTGGAAATCCCGCTGAAACTTCGGACATTCTCGCGAAGGGTTCCCAATCCCCGACAAGACTGGTACCCTTTCACGTCCAAATCTCTCAAACTCCGGGAGAGATTCTCAAAACCAAGCTTGACATGTTTCGAGTTCCTTTCAACATTTTGGAAATCCCGCTGAAACTTTGGACATTCTCGCGAAGGGTTCCCAATCCCCGACAAGTTTGGTACCCTTTCACGTCCAAATCCCTCAAACTCCGGGAGAGATTCTCAAAACCAAGGTTGACATGTTTCGAGTTCCTTTCAACATTTTGGAAATCCCGCTGAAACTTTGGACATTCTCGCGAAGGGTTCCCAATCCCCGGCAAGATTGGTACCCTTTCACGTCCAAATCTCTCAAACTCCGGGAGAGATTCTCAAAACCAAGGTTGACATGGTTCGAGTTCCTTTCAACATTTTGGAAATCCCGCTGAAACTTTGGACATTCTCGCGAAGGGTTCCCAATCCCCGACAAGATTGGTACCCTTTCACGTCCAAATCTCTCAAACTCCGGGAGAGATTCTCAAAACCAAGGTTGACATGTTTCGAGTTCCTTTCAACATTTTGGAAATCCCGCTGAAACTTTGGACATTGTCGCGAAGGGTTCCCAATCCCCGACAAGATTGGTACCCTTTCACGTCCAAATCTCTCAAACTCCGGGAGAGATTCTCAAAACCATGGTTGACATGTTTCGAGTTCCTTTTAACATTTTGGAAATCCCGCTGAAACTTCGGACATTCTCGCGAAGGGTTCCCGATCCCCGACAAGATTGGTACCCTTTCACGTCCAAATCTCTCAAACTCCAAGAGAGATTCTCAAAACCAAGGTTGACATGTTTCGAGTTCCTTTCAACATTTTGGAAATCCCGCTGAAACTTTGGACATTCTCGCGAAGGGTTCCCGATCCCCGACAAGATTGGTACCCTTTCACGTCCAAATCTCTCAAAGTCCGGGAGAGATTCTCAAAACCAAGGTTGACATGTTTCGAGTTCCTTTCAACATTTTGGAAATCCCGCTGAAACTTTGGACATTCTCGCGAAGGGTTCCCAATCCCCGACAAGATTGGTACCCTTTCACGTCCAAATCTCTCAAACTCCGGGAGAGATTCTCAAAACCAAGCTTGACATGTTTCGAGTTCCTTTCAACATTTTGGAAATCCCGCTGAAACTTTGGACATTCTCGCGAAGGGTTCCCAATCCCCGACAAGATTGGTACCCTTTCACGTCCAAATCTCTCAAACTCCGGGAGAGATTCTCAAAACCAAGGTTGACATGTTTCGAGTTCCTTTCAACATTTTGGAAATCCCGCTGAAACTTTGGACATTCTCGCGAAGGGTTCCCAATCCCCGACAAGATTGGTACCCTTTCACGTCCAAATCTCTCAAACTCCGGGAGAGATTCTCAAAACCAAGGTTGACATGTTTCGAGTTCCTTTTAACATTTTGGAAATCCCGCTGAAACTTTGGACATTCTCGCGAAGGGTTACCGATCCCCGACAAGATTGGTACCCTTTCACGTCCAAATCTCTCAAACTCCGGGAGAGATTCTCAAAACCAAGGTTGACATGTTTCGAGTTCCTTTCAACATTTTGGAAATCCCGCTGAAACTTTGGACATTCTCGCGAAGGGTTCCCGATCCCCGACAAGATTGGTACCCTTTCACGTCCAAATCTCTCAAACTCTGGGAGAGATTCTCAAAACCAAGGTTGACATGTTTCGAGTTCCTTTCAACATTTTGGAAATCCCGCTGAAACTTTGGACATTCTCGCGAAGGGTTCCCAATCCCCGACAAGACTGGTACCCTTTCACGTCCAAATCTCTCAAACTCCGGGAGAGATTCTCAAAACCAAGGTTCACATGTTTCGAGTTCCTTTCAACATTTTGGAAATCCCGCTGAAACTTTGGACATTCTCGCGAAGGGTTCCCAATCCCCGACAAGATTGGTACCCTTTCACGTCCAAATCTCTCAAACTCCGGGAGAGATTCTCAAAACCAAGGTTGACATGGTTCGAGTTCCTTTCAACATTTTGGAAATCCCGCTGAAACTTTGGACATTCTCGCGAAGGGTTCCCAATCCCCGACAAGATTGGTACCCTTTCACGTCCAAATCTCTCAAACTCCGGGAGAGATTCTCAAAACCAAGGTTGACATGTTTCGAGTTCCTTTCAACATTTTGGAAATCCCGCTGAAACTTTGGACATTCTCGCGAAGGGTTCCCAATCCCCGACAAGATTGGTACCCTTTCACGTCCAAATCTCTCAAACTCCGGGAGAGATTCTCAAAACCAAGGTTGACATGTTTCGAGTTCCTTTCAACATTTTGGAAATCCCGCTGAAACTTTGGACATTCTCGCGAAGGGTTCCCAATCCCCGACAAGATTGGTACCCTTTCACGTCCAAATCTCTCAAACTCCGGGAGACATTCTCAAAACCAAGGTTGACATGTTTCGAGTTCCTTTTAATATTTTGGAAATCCCGCTGAAACTTTGGACATTCTTGCGAAGGGTTCCCAATCCCCGACAAGATTGGTACCCTTTCACGTCCAAATCTCTAAAACTCGGGCTAAGATTCTCAAAACCAAGGTTGACATGTTTCGAGTTCCTTTCAACATTTTGGAAATCCCGCTGAAACTTTGGACATTCTCGCGAAGGGTTCCCAATCCCCGACAAGTTTGGTACCCTTTCACGTCCAAATCCCTCAAACTCCGGGAGAGATTCTCAAAACCAAGGTTGAAACGGTTCGAGTTCCTTTCAACATTTTGGAAATCCCGCTGAAACTTTGGACATTCTCGCGAAGGGTTCCCAATCCCCGACAAGATTGGTACCCTTTCACGTCCAAATCTCTCAAACTCCGGGAGAGATTCTCAAAACCAAGGTTGACATGTTTCGAGTTCCTTTCAACATTTTGGAAATCCCGCTGAAACTTTGGACATTCTGGCGGAGGGTTCTAGATCCCCGACAAGATTGGTACCCTTTCACGTCCAAATCTCTCAAACTCCGGGAGAGATTCTCAAAACCAAGGTTGACATGTTTCGAGTTCCTTTCAACATTTTGGAAATCCCGCTGAAACTTTGGACATTCTGGCGGAGGGTTCTAGATCCCCGACAAGATTGGTACCCTTTCACGTCCAAATCTCTCAAACTCCGGGAGAGATTCTCAAAACCAAGGTTGACATGTTTCGAGTTCCTTTCAACATTTTGGAAATCCCACTGAAACTTTGGACATTCTGGCGAAGGGTTCCCAATCCCCGACAAGATTGGTACCCTTTCACGTCCAAATCTCTCAAACTCCGGGAGAGATTCTCAAAACCAAGGTTGACATGTTTCGAGTTCCTTTCAACATTTTGGAAATCCCGCTGAAACTTTGGACATTCTCGCGAAGGGTTCCCAATCCCCGACAAGATTGGTACCCTTTCACGTCCAAATCTCTCAAACTCCGGGAGACATTCTCAAAACCAAGGTTGACATGTTTCGAGTTCCTTTTAATATTTTGGAAATCCCGCTGAAACTTTGGACATTCTTGCGAAGGGTTCCCAATCCCCGACAAGATTGGTACCCTTTCACGTCCAAATCTCTAAAACTCGGGCTAAGATTCTCAAAACCAAGGTTGACATGTTTCGAGTTCCTTTCAACATTTTGGAAATCCCGCTGAAACTTTGGACATTCTCGCGAAGGGTTCCCAATCCCCGACAAGATTGGTACCCTTTCACGTCCAAATCTCTCAAACTCCGGGAGAGATTCTCAAAACCAAGGTTGACATGTTTCGAGTTCCTTTTAACATTTTGGAAATCCCGCTGAAACTTTGGACATTCTGGCGGAGGGTTCTAGATCCCCGACAAGATTTGTACCCTTTCACGTCCAAATCTCTCAAACTCCGGGAGAGATTCTCAAAACCAAGGTTGACATGTTTCGAGTTCCTTTCAACATTTTGGAAATCCCGCTGAAACTTTGGACATTCTCGCGAAGGGTTCCCAATCCCCGACAAGATTGGTACCCTTTCACGTCCAAATCTCTCAAACTCCGGGAGAGATTCTCAAAACCAAGGTTGACATGTTTCGAGTTCCTTTTAACATTTTGGAAATCCCGCTGAAACTTCGGACATTCTCGCGAAGGGTTCCCGATCCCCGACAAGATTGGTACCCTTTCACGTCCAAAACTCTCAAACTCCGGCTAAGATTCTCAAAACCAAGGTTGACATGTTTCGAGTTCCTTTCAACATTTTGGAAATCCCGCTGAAACTTTGGACATTCTTGCGAAGGGTTCCCAATCCCCGACAAGATTGGTACCCTTTCACGTCCAAATCTCTCAAACTCCGGGAGAGATTCTCAAAACCAAGGTTGACATGTTTTGAGTTCCTTTCAACATTTTGGAAATCCCGCTGAAACTTTGGACATTCTCGTGAAGGGTTCCCAATCCCCGACAAGTTTGGTACCCTTTCACGTCCAAATCTCTCAAACTCCAGGAGAGATTCTCAAAACCAAGGTTGACATGTTTCGAGTTCCTTTCAACATTTTGGAAATCCCTCTGAAACTTTGGACATTCTCGCGAAGGGTTCCCAATCCCCGACAAGATTGGTACCCTTTCACGTCCAAATCTCTCAAACTCCGGGAGAGATTCTCAAAACCAAGGTTGACATGTTTCGAGTTCCTTTCAACATTTTGGAAATCCCGCTGAAACTTTGGACATTCTGGCGAAGGGTTCTAGATCCCCGACAAGATTGGTACCCTTTCACGTCCAAATCTCTCAAACTCCGGGAGAGATTCTCAAAACCAAGGTTGACATGTTTCGAGTTCCTTTCAACATTTTGGAAATCCCGCTGAAACTTTGGACATTCTGGCGGAGGGTTCTAGATCCCCGACAAGATTGGTACCCTTTCACGTCCAAATCTCTCAAACTCCGGGAGAGATTCTCAAAACCAAGGTTGACATGTTTCGAGTTCCTTTCAACATTTTGGAAATCCCGCTGAAACTTTGGACATTCTCGCGAAGGGTTCCCAATCCCCGACAAGATTGGTACCCTTTCACGTCCAAATCTCTCAAACTCCGGGAGAGATTCTCAAAACCAAGGTTGACATGTTTCGAGTTCCTTTCAACATTTTGGAAATCCCGCTGAAACTTTGGACATTCTCGCGAAGGGTTCCCAATCCCCGACAAGATTGGTACCCTTTCACGTCCAAATCTCTCAAACTCCGGGAGACATTCTCAAAACCAAGGTTGACATGTTTCGAGTTCCTTTTAATATTTTGGAAATCCCGCTGAAACTTTGGACATTCTTGCGAAGGGTTCCCAATCCCCGACAAGATTGGTACCCTTTCACGTCCAAATCTCTAAAACTCGGGCTAAGATTCTCAAAACCAAGGTTGACATGTTTCGAGTTCCTTTCAACATTTTGGAAATCCCGCTGAAACTTTGGACATTCTCGCGAAGGGTTCCCAATCCCCGACAAGTTTGGTACCCTTTCACGTCCAAATCCCTCAAACTCCGGGAGAGATTCTCAAAACCAAGGTTGAAACGGTTCGAGTTCCTTTCAACATTTTGGAAATCCCGCTGAAACTTTGGACATTCTCGCGAAGGGTTCCCAATCCCCGACAAGATTGGTACCCTTTCACGTCCAAATCTCTCAAACTCCGGGAGAGATTCTCAAAACCAAGGTTGACATGTTTCGAGTTCCTTTCAACATTTTGGAAATCCCGCTGAAACTTTGGACATTCTGGCGGAGGGTTCTAGATCCCCGAAAAGATTGGTACCCTTTCACGTCCAAATCTCTCAAACTCCGGGAGAGATTCTCAAAACCAAGGTTGATATGTTTCGAGTTCCTTTCAACATTTTGGAAATCCCGCTGAAACTTTGGACATTCTCGCGAAGGGTTCTAGATCCCCGACAAGATTGGTACCCTTTCACGTCCAAATCTCTCAAACTCCGGGAGAGATTCTCAAAACCAAGGTTGACATGTTTCGAGTTCCTTTTAACATTTTGGAAATCCCGCTGAAACTTTGGACATTCTCGCGAAGGGTTCCCGATCCCCGACAAGATTGGTACACTTTCACGTCCAAATCTCTCAAAGTCCGGGAGAGATTCTCAAAACCAAGGTTGACATGTTTCGAGTTCCTTTCAACATTTTGGAAATCCCGCTGAAACTTTGGACATTGTCGCGAAGGGTTCCCAATCCCCGACAAGATTGGTACCCTTTCACGTCCAAATCTCTCAAACTCCGGGAGAGATTCTCAAAACCAAGGTTGACATGGTTCGAGTTCCTTTCAACATTTTGGAAATCCCGCTGAAACTTTGGACATTCTCGCGAAGGGTTCCCAATCCCTGACAAGATTGGTACACTTTCACGTCCAAATCTCTCATACTCCAGGAGAGATTCTCAAAACCAAGGTTGACATGTTTCCAGTTCCTTTCAACATTTTGGAAATCCCGCTGAAACTTTGGACATTCTCGCGAAGGGTTCCCAATCCCCGACAAGATTGGTACCCTTTCACGTCCAAATCTCTCAAACTCCGGGAGAGATTCTCAAAACCAAGGTTGACATGTTTCGAGTTCCTTTCAACATTTTGGAAATCCCGCTGAAACTTTGGACATTCTCGCGAAGGGTTCCAAATCCCCGACAAGATTGGTACCCTTTCACGTCCAAATCTCTCAAACTCCGGGAGAGATTCTCAAAACCAAGGTTGACATGGTTCCAGTTCCTTTCATCATTTTGGAAATCCCGCTGAAACTTTGGACATTCTCGCGAAGGGTTCCCAATCCCCGACAAGATTGGTACCCTTTCACGTCCAAATCTCTCAAACTCCGGGAGAGATTCTCAAAACCAAGGTTGACATGTTTCGAGTTCCTTTCAACATTTTGGAAATCCCACTGAAACTTTGGACATTCTGGCGGAGGGTTCTAGATCCCCGACAAGATTGGTACCCTTTCACGTCCAAATCTCTCAAACTCCGGGAGAGATTCTCAAAACCAAGGTTGACATGTTTCGAGTTCCTTTCAACATTTTGGAAATCCCGCTGAAACTTTGGACATTCTCGCGAAGGGTTCCCAATCCCCGACAAGATTGGTACCCTTTCACGTCCAAATCTCTCAAACTCCGGGAGAGATTCTCAAAACCAAGGTTCACATGTTTCGAGTTCCTTTCAACATTTTGGAAATCCCGCTGAAACTTTGGACATTCTCGCGAAGGGTTCCCAATCCCCGACAAGATTGGTACCCTTTCACGTCCAAATCTCTCAAACTCCGGGAGACATTCTCAAAACCAAGGTTGACATGTTTCGAGTTCCTTTCAACATTTTGGAAATCCCGCTGAAACTTTGGACATTCTCGCGAAGGGTTCCCAATCCCCGACAAGACTGGTACCCTTTCACGTCCAAATCTCTCAAACTGCGGGAGAGATTCTCAAAACCAAGGTTGACATGTTTCGAGTTCCTTTCAACATTTTGGAAATCCCGCTGAAACTTTGGACATTGTCGCGAAGGGTTCCCAATCCCCGACAAGATTGGTACCCTTTCACGTCCAAATCTCTCAAACTGCGGGAGAGATTCTCAAAACCAAGGTTGACATGTTTCGAGTTCCTTTCAACATTTTGGAAATCCCGCTGAACCTTTGGACATTCTGGCGGAGGGTTCCCAATCCCCGACAAGATTGGTACCCTTTCACGTCCAAATCTCTCAAACTCCGGGAGAGATTCTCAAAACCAAGGTTGACATGTTTCGAGTTCCTTTCAACATTTTGGAAATCCCGCTGAAACTTTGGACATTCTGGCGGAGGGTTCTAGATCCCCGACAAGATTGGTACCCTTTCACGTCCAAATCTCTCAAACTCCGGGAGAGATTCTCAAAACCAAGGTTGACATGTTTCGAGTTCCTTTCAACATTTTGGAAATCCCGCTGAAACTTTGGACATTCTCGCGAAGGGTTCCCAATCCCCGACAAGATTGATACCCTTTCACGTCCAAATCTCTCAAACTCCGGGAGAGATTCTCAAAACCAAGGTTGACATGTTTCGAGTTCCTTTCAACATTTTGGAAATCCCGCTGAAACTTTGGACATTTTCGCGAAGGGTTCGCAATCCCCGACAAGATTGGTACGCTTTCACGTCCAAATCTCTCAAACTCCGGGAGAGATTCTCAAAACCAAGGTTGACATGTTTCGAGTTCCTTTCAACATTTTGGAAATCCCGCTGAAACTTTGGACATTCTGGCGGAGGGTTCTAGATCCCCGAAAAGATTGGTACCCTTTCACGTCCAAATCTCTCAAACTCCGGGAGAGATTCTCAAAACCAAGGTTGACATGTTTCGAGTTCCTTTCAACATTTTGGAAATCCCGCTGAAACTTTGGACATTTTCGCGAAGGGTTCGCAATCCCCGACAAGATTGGTACCCTTTCACGTCCAAAACTCTCAAACTCCGGCTAAGATTCTCAAAACCAAGGTTGACATGTTTCCAGTTCCTTTCAACATTTTGGAAATCCCGCTGAAACTTTGGACATTCTCACAAAGGGTTCCCAATCCCCGACAAGTTTGGTACCCTTTCACGTCCAAATCTCTCAAAGTCCGGGAGAGATTCTCAAAACCAAGGTTGACATGTTTCGAGTTCCTTTCAACATTTTGGAAATCCCACTGAAACTTTGGACATTCTCGCGAAGGGTTCCCAATCCCCGACAAGATTGGTACCCTTTCACGTCCAAATCTCTCAAACTCCGGCAGAGATTCTCAAAACCAAGGTTGACATGTTTCGAGTTCCTTTCAACATTTTGGAAATCCTGCTGAAACTTTGGACATTCTCGCGAAGGGTTCCCAATCCCCGGCAAGATTGGTACCCTTTCACGTCCAAATCTCTCAAACTCCGGGAGAGATTCTCAAAACCAAGGTTGACATGTTTCGAGTTCCTTTCAACATTTTGGAAATCCCGCTGAAACTTTGGACATTCTGGCGGAGGGTTCCCAATCCCCGACAAGATTGGTACCCTTTCACGTCCAAATCTCTCAAACTCCGGGAGAGATTCTCAAAACCAAGCTTGATATGTTTCGAGTTCCTTTCAACATTTTGGAAATCCCGCTGAAACTTTGGACATTCTCGCGAAGGGTTCTAGATCCCCGACAAGATTGGTACCCTTTCACGTCCAAATCTCTCAAACTCCGGGAGAGATTATCAAAACCAAGGTTGACATGTTTCGAGTTCCTTTTAACATTTTGGAAATCCCGCTGAAACTTTGGACATTCTCGCGAAGGGTTCCCGATCCCCGACAAGATTGGTACACTTTCACGTCCAAATCTCTCAAACTCCGGGAGAGATTCTCAAAACCAAGGTTGACATGTTTCGAGTTCCTTTCAACATTTTGGAAATCCCGCTGAAACTTTGGACATTCTCGCGAAGGGTTCCCGATCCCCGACAAGATTGGTACCCTTTCACGTCCAAATCTCTCAAACTCCGGGAGAGATTCTCAAAACCAAGGTTGACATGTTTCGAGTTCCTTTCAACATTTTGGAAATCCCGCTGAAACTTTGGACATTCTCGCGAAGTCTTCCCAATCCCCGACAAGATTGGTACACTTTCACGTCCAAATCTCTCAAACTCCGGGAGAGATTCTCAAAACCAAGGTTGACATGTTTCCAGTTCCTTTCAACATTTTGGAAATCCCGCTGAAACTTTGGACATTCTCGCGAAGGGTTCCCAATCCCCGACAAGATTGGTACCCTTTCACGTCCAAATCTCTCAAACTCCGGGAGAGATTCTCAAAACCAAGGTTGACATGTTTCGAGTTCCTTTCAACATTTTGGAAATCCCGCTGAAACTTTGGACATTCTCGCGAAGGGTTCCAAATCCCCGACAAGATTGGTACCCTTTCACGTCCAAATCTCTCAAACTCCGGGAGAGATTCTCAAAACCAAGGTTGACATGTTTCGAGTTCCTTTTAATATTTTGGAAATCTCGCTGAAACTTTGGACATTCTTGCGAAGGGTTCCCAATCCCCGACAAGATTGGTACCCTTTCACGTCCAAATCTCTAAAACTCGGGCTAAGATTCTCAAAACCAAGGTTGACATGTTTCGAGTTCCTTTCAACATTTTGGAAATCCCGCTGAAACTTTGGACATTCTCGCGAAGGGTTCCCAATCCCCGACAAGTTTGGTACCCTTTCACGTCCAAATCCCTCAAACTCCGGGAGAGATTCTCAAAACCAAGGTTGAAACGGTTCGAGTTCCTTTCAACATTTTGGAAATCCCGCTGAAACTTTGGACATTCTCGCGAAGGGTTCCCAATCCCCGGCAAGATTGGTACCCTTTCACGTCCAAATCTCTCAAACTCCGGGAGAGATTCTCAAAACCAAGGTTGACATGTTTCGAGTTCCTTTCAACATTTTGGAAATCCCGCTGAAACTTTGGACATTCTGGCGGAGGGTTCTAGATCCCCGAAAAGATTGGTACCCTTTCACGTCCAAATCTCTCAAACTCCGGGAGAGATTCTCAAAACCAAGGTTGATATGTTTCGAGTTCCTTTCAACATTTTGGAAATCCCGCTGAAACTTTGGACATTCTCGCGAAGGGTTCTAGATCCCCGACAAGATTGGTACCCTTTCACGTCCAAATCTCTCAAACTCCGGGAGAGATTCTCAAAACCAAGGTTGACATGTTTCGAGTTCCTTTTAACATTTTGGAAATCCCGCTGAAACTTTGGACATTCTCGCGAAGGGTTCCCGATCCCCGACAAGATTGGTACACTTTCACGTCCAAATCTCTCAAACTCCGGGAGAGATTCTCAAAACCAAGGTTGACATGTTTCGAGTTCCTTTCAACATTTTGGAAATCCCGCTGAAACTTTGGACATTCTCGCGAAGGGTTCCCAATCCCCGACAAGATTGGTACCCTTTCACGTCCAAATCTCTCAAACTCCGGGAGAGATTCTCAAAACCAAGGTTGACATGGTTCGAGTTCCTTTCAACATTTTGGAAATCCCGCTGAAACTTTGGACATTCTCGCGAAGGGTTCCCAATCCCCGACAAGATTGGTACACTTTCACGTCCAAATCTCTCATACTCCAGGAGAGATTCTCAAAACCAAGGTTGACATGTTTCGAGTTCCTTTCAACATTTTGGAAATCCCGCTGAAACTTTGGACATTCTCGCGAAGGGTTCCCAATCCCCGACAAGATTGGTACCCTTTCACGTCCAAATCTCTCAAACTCCGGGAGAGATTCTCAAAACCAAGGTTGACATGTTTCGAGTTCCTTTCAACATTTTGGAAATCCCGCTGAAACTTTGGACATTCTCGCGAAGGGTTCCAAATCCCCGACAAGATTGGTACCCTTTCACGTCCAAATCTCTCAAACTCCGGGAGAGATTCTCAAAACCAAGGTTGACATGGTTCCAGTTCCTTTCATCATTTTGGAAATCCCGCTGAAACTTTGGACATTGTCGCGAAGGGTTCCCAATCCCCGACAAGATTGGTACCCTTTCCCGTCCAAAACTCTCAAACTCCGGCTAAGATTCTCAAAACCAAGGTTGACATGTTTCGAGTTCCTTTCAACATTTTGGAAATCCCGCTGAAACTTTGGACATTCTCGCGAAGGGTTCCCAATCCCCGACAAGTTTGGTACCCTTTCACGTCCAAATCTCTCAAACTCCGGGAGAGATTCTCAAAACCAAGGTTGACATGTTTCGAGTTCCTTTCAACATTTTGGAAATCTTGCTGAAACTTTGGACATTGTCGCGAAGGGTTCCCAATCCCCGACAAGATTGGTACCCTTTCACGTCCAAATCTCTCAAACTCCGGGAGAGATTCTCAAAACCAAGGTTGACATGTTTCGAGTTCTTTTCAACATTTTGGAAATCCCGCTGAAACTTTGGACATTCTCGCGAAGGGTTCCCAATCCCCGACAAGATTGGTACCCTTTCACGTCCAAATCTCTCAAACTCTGGGAGAGATTCTCAAAACCAAGGTTGACATGTTTCGAGTTCCTTTCAACATTTTGGAAATCCCGCTGAAACTTTGGACATTCTCGCGAAGGGTTCCCAATCCCCGACAAGATTGATACCCTTTCACGTCCAAATCTCTCAAACTCCGGGAGAGATTCTCAAAACCAAGGTTGACATGTTTCGAGTTCCTTTCAACATTTTGGAAATCCCGCTGAAACTTTGGACATTTTCGCGAAGGGTTCCCAATCCCCGACAAGATAGGTACGCTTTCACGTCCAAATCTCTCAAACTCCGGAAGAGATTCTCAAAACCAAGGTTGACATGTTTCGAGTTCCTTTCAACATTTTGGAAATCCCGCTGAAACTTTGGACATTCTGGCGGAGGGTTCTAGATCCCCGAAAAGATTGGTACCCTTTCACGTCCAAATCTCTCAAACTCCGGGAGAGA
Source organism: Streptopelia decaocto (assembly GCF_964273445.1). Taxonomy (NCBI): domain Eukaryota; kingdom Metazoa; phylum Chordata; class Aves; order Columbiformes; family Columbidae; genus Streptopelia; species Streptopelia decaocto. The sequence goes on along the minus strand of NW_028117277.1, from coordinate 392,289 downwards.
TTCTCAAAACCAAGGTTGATATGTTTCGAGTTCCTTTCAACATTTTGGAAATCCCGCTGAAACTTTGGACATTCTCGCGAAGGGTTCCCAATCCCCGACAAGATTGGTACCCTTTCACGTCCAAATCTCTCAAACTCCGGGAGAGATTCTCAAAACCAAGGTTGACATGTTTCGAGTTCCTTTCAACATTTTGGAAATCCCGCTGAAACTTTGGACATTCTCGCGAAGGGTTCCCAATCCCCGACAAGATTGGTACCCTTTCACGTCCAAATCTCTCAAACTCCGGGAGAGATTCTCAAAACCAAGGTTGACATGTTTCGAGTTCCTTTCAACATTTTGGAAATCCCGCTGAAACTTTGGACATTCTTGCGAAGGGTTCCCAATCCCCGACAAGATTGGTACCCTTTCACGTCCAAAACTCTCAAACTCCGGCTAAGATTCTCAAAACCAAGGTTGACATGTTTCCAGTTCCTTTCAACATTTTGGAAATCCCGCTGAAACTTTGGACATTCTCGCAAAGGGTTCCCAATCCCCGACAAGTTTGGTACCCTTTCACGTCCAAATCTCTCAAAGTCCGGGAGAGATTCTCAAAACCAAGGTTGACATGTTTAGAGTTCCTTTCAACATTTTGGAAATCCCACTGAAACTTTGGACATTCTCGCGAAGGGTTCCCAATCCCCGACAAGATTGGTACCCTTTCACGTCCAAATCTCTCAAAGTCCGGGAGAGATTCTCAAAACCAAGGTTGACATGTTTCGAGTTCCTTTCAACATTTTGGAAATCCCGCTGAAACTTTGGACATTGTCGCGAAGGGTTCCCAATCCCCGACAAGATTGGTACCCTTTCACGTCCAAATCTCTCAAACTCCGGGAGAGATTCTCAAAACCAAGGTTGACATGTTTCGAGTTCCTTTCAACATTTTGGAAATCCCGCTGAAACTTTGGACATTTTCGCGAAGGGTTCCCAATCCCCGACAAGATTGGTACCCTTTCACGTCCAAATCTCTCAAACTCCGGGAGAGATTCTCAAAACCAAGGTTGACATGTTTCGAGTTCTTTTCAACATTTTGGAAATCCCGCTGAAACTTTGGACATTCTCGCGAAGGGTTCCCAATCCCCGACAAGATAGGTACGCTTTCACGTCCAAATCTCTCAAACTCCGGGAGAGATTCTCAAAACCAAGGTTGACATGTTTCGAGTTCCTTTCAACATTTTGGAAATCCCGCTGAAACTTTGGACATTCTGGCGGAGGGTTCTAGATCCCCGAAAAGATTGGTACCCTTTCACGTCCAAATCTCTCAAACTCCGGGAGAGATTCTCAAAACCAAGGTTGATATGTTTCGAGTTCCTTTCAACATTTTGGAAATCCCGCTGAAACTTTGGACATTCTCGCGAAGGGTTCCCAATCCCCGACAAGATTGGTACCCTTTCACGTCCAAATCTCTCAAACTCCGGGAGAGATTCTCAAAACCAAGGTTGACATGTTTCGAGTTCCTTTCAACATTTTGGAAATCCCGCTGAAACTTTGGACATTCTCGCGAAGGGTTCCCAATCCCCGACAAGATTGGTACCCTTTCACGTCCAAATCTCTCAAACTCCGGGAGACATTCTCAAAACCAAGGTTGACATGTTTCGAGTTCCTTTCAACATTTTGGAAATCCCGCTGAAACTTTGGACATTCTGGCGGAGGGTTCTAGATCCCCGAAAAGATTGGTACCCTTTCACGTCCAAATCTCTCAAACTCCGGGAGAGATTCTCAAAACCAAGGTTGATATGTTTCGAGTTCCTTTCAACATTTTGGAAATCCCGCTGAAACTTTGGACATTCTCGCGAAGGGTTCCCAATCCCCGACAAGATTGGTACCCTTTCACGTCCAAATCTCTCAAACTCCGGGAGAGATTCTCAAAACCAAGGTTGACATGTTTCGAGTTCCTTTCAACATTTTGGAAATCCCGCTGAAACTTTGGACATTCTCGCGAAGGGTTCCCAATCCCCGACAAGATTGGTACCCTTTCACGTCCAAATCTCTCAAACTCCGGGAGACATTCTCAAAACCAAGGTTGACATGTTTCGAGTTCCTTTCAACATTTTGGAAATCCCGCTGAAACTTTGGACATTCTTGCGAAGGGTTCCCAATCCCCGACAAGATTGGTACCCTTTCACGTCCAAAACTCTCAAACTCCGGCTAAGATTCTCAAAACCAAGGTTGACATGTTTCCAGTTCCTTTCAACATTTTGGAAATCCCGCTGAAACTTTGGACATTCTCGCAAAGGGTTCCCAATCCCCGACAAGTTTGGTACCCTTTCACGTCCAAATCTCTCAAAGTCCGGGAGAGATTCTCAAAACCAAGGTTGACATGTTTAGAGTTCCTTTCAACATTTTGGAAATCCCACTGAAACTTTGGACATTCTCGCGAAGGGTTCCCAATCCCCGACAAGATTGGTACCCTTTCACGTCCAAATCTCTCAAAGTCCGGGAGAGATTCTCAAAACCAAGGTTGACATGTTTCGAGTTCCTTTCAACATTTTGGAAATCCCGCTGAAACTTTGGACATTCTGGCGGAGGGTTCTAGATCCCCGAAAAGATTGGTACCCTTTCACGTCCAAATCTCTCAAACTCCGGGAGAGATTCTCAAAACCAAGCTTGATATGTTTCGAGTTCCTTTCAACATTTTGGAAATCCCGCTGAAACTTTGGACATTCTCGCGAAGGGTTCTAGATCCCCGACAAGATTGGTACCCTTTCATGTCCAAATCTCTCAAACTGCGGGAGAGATTCTCAAAACCAAGGTTGACATGTTTCGAGTTCCTTTTAACATTTTGGAAATCCCGCTGAAACTTTGGACATTCTCGCGAAGGGTTCCCGATCCCCGACAAGATTGGTACACTTTCACGTCCAAATCTCTCAAACTCCGGGAGAGATTCTCAAAACCAAGGTTGACATGTTTCGAGTTCCTTTCAACATTTTGGAAATCCCGCTGAAACTTTGGACATTCTCGCGAAGGGTTCCCAATCCCCGACAAGATTGGTACCCTTTCACGTCCAAATCTCTCAAACTGCGGGAGAGATTCTCAAAACCAAGGTTGACATGTTTCGAGTTCCTTTCAACATTTTGGAAATCCCGCTGAACCTTTGGACATTCTGGCGGAGGGTTCCCAATCCCCGACAAGATTGGTACCCTTTCACGTCCAAATCTCTCAAAGTCCGGGAGAGATTCTCAAAACCAAGGTTGACATGTTTCGAGTTCCTTTCAACATTTTGGAAATCCCGCTGAAACTTTGGACATTCTGGCGGAGGGTTCTAGATCCCCGACAAGATTGGTACCCTTTCACGTCCAAATCTCTCAAACTCCGGGAGAGATTCTCAAAACCAAGGTTGACATGTTTCGAGTTCCTTTCAACATTTTGGAAATCCCGCTGAAACTTTGGACATTCTCGCGAAGGGTTCCAAATCCCCGACAAGATTGGTACCCTTTCACGTCCAAATCTCTCAAACTCCGGGAGAGATTCTCAAAACCAAGGTTGACATGGTTCCAGTTCCTTTCAACATTTTGGAAATCCCGCTGAAACTTTGGACATTCTCGCGAAGGGTTCCCAATCCCCGACAAGATTGGTACCCTTTCACGTCCAAATCTCTCAAACTCCGGGAGAGATTCTCAAAACCAAGGTTGACATGTTTTGAGTTCCTTTCAACATTTTGGAAATCCCGCTGAAACTTTGGACATTCTCGCGAAGGGTTCCCGATCCCCGACAAGATTGGTACCCTTTCACGTCCAAAACTCTCAAACTCCGGCTAAGATTCTCAAAACCAAGGTTGACATGTTTCCAGTTCCTTTCAACATTTTGGAAATCCCGCTGAAACTTTGGACATTCTCGCAAAGGGTTCCCAATCCCCGACAAGTTTGGTACCCTTTCACGTCCAAATCTCTCAAAGTCCGGGAGAGATTCTCAAAACCAAGGTTGACATGTTTAGAGTTCCTTTCAACATTTTGGAAATCCCACTGAAACTTTGGACATTCTCGCGAAGGGTTCCCAATCCCCGACAAGATTGGTACCCTTTCACGTCCAAATCTCTCAAAGTCCGGGAGAGATTCTCAAAACCAAGGTTGACATGTTTCGAGTTCCTTTCAACATTTTGGAAATCCCGCTGAAACTTTGGACATTCTGGCGGAGGGTTCTAGATCCCCGAAAAGATTGGTACCCTTTCACGTCCAAATCTCTCAAACTCCGGGAGAGATTCTCAAAACCAAGCTTGATATGTTTCGAGTTCCTTTCAACATTTTGGAAATCCCGCTGAAACTTTGGACATTCTCGCGAAGGGTTCTAGATCCCCGACAAGATTGGTACCCTTTCATGTCCAAATCTCTCAAACTGCGGGAGAGATTCTCAAAACCAAGGTTGACATGTTTCGAGTTCCTTTTAACATTTTGGAAATCCCGCTGAAACTTTGGACATTCTCGCGAAGGGTTCCCGATCCCCGACAAGATTGGTACACTTTCACGTCCAAATCTCTCAAACTCCGGGAGAGATTCTCAAAACCAAGGTTGACATGTTTCGAGTTCCTTTCAACATTTTGGAAATCCCGCTGAAACTTTGGACATTCTCGCGAAGGGTTCCCAATCCCCGACAAGATTGGTACCCTTTCACGTCCAAATCTCTCAAACTGCGGGAGAGATTCTCAAAACCAAGGTTGACATGTTTCGAGTTCCTTTCAACATTTTGGAAATCCCGCTGAACCTTTGGACATTCTGGCGGAGGGTTCTAGATCCCCGACAAGATTGGTACCCTTTCACGTCCAAATCTCTCAAACTCCGGGAGAGATTCTCAAAACCAAGGTTGACATGTTTCGAGTTCCTTTCAACATTTTGGAAATCCCGCTGAAACTTTGGACATTCTCGCGAAGGGTTCCAAATCCCCGACAAGATTGGTACCCTTTCACGTCCAAATCTCTCAAACTCCGGGAGAGATTCTCAAAACCAAGGTTGACATGGTTCCAGTTCCTTTCAACATTTTGGAAATCCCGCTGAAACTTTGGACATTCTCGCGAAGGGTTCCCAATCCCCGACAAGATTGGTACCCTTTCACGTCCAAATCTCTCAAACTCCGGGAGAGATTCTCAAAACCAAGGTTGACATGTTTTGAGTTCCTTTCAACATTTTGGAAATCCCGCTGAAACTTTGGACATTCTCGCGAAGGGTTCCCGATCCCCGACAAGATTGGTACCCTTTCACGTCCAAAACTCTCAAACTCCGGCTAAGATTCTCAAAACCAAGGTTGACATGTTTCGAGTTCCTTTCAACATTTTGGAAATCCCGCTGAAACTTTGGACATTCTCGCGAAGGGTTCCCAATCCCCGACAAGTTTGGTACCCTTTCACGTCCAAATCTCTCAAAGTCCGGGAGAGATTCTCAAAACCAAGGTTGACATGTTTCGAGTTCCTTTCAACATTTTGGAAATCCCGCTGAAACTTTGGACATTCTCGCGAAGGGTTCCCAATCCCCGACAAGATTGGTACCCTTTCACGTCCAAATCTCTCAAACTCCGGGAGAGATTCTCAAAACCAAGGTTGACATGTTTCGAGTTCTTTTCAACATTTTGGAAATCCCGCTGAAACTTTGGACATTCTCGCGAAGGGTTCCCAAACCCCGACAAGACTGGTACCCTTTCACGTCCAAATCTCTCAAACTCCGGGAGAGATTCTCAAAACCAAGGTTGACATGTTTCGAGTTCCTTTCAACATTTTGGAAATCCCGCTGAAACTTTGGACATTGTCGCGAAGGGTTCCCAATCCCCGACAAGATTGGTACCCTTTCACGTCCAAATCTCTCAAACTCCGGGAGAGATTCTCAAAACCAAGGTTGACATGTTTCGAGTTCCTTTCAACATTTTGGAAATCCCGCTGAAGCTTTGGACATTCTGGCGGAGGGTTCTAGATCCCCGACAAGATTGGTACCCTTTCACGTCCAAATCTCTCAAAGTCCGGGAGAGATTCTCAAAACCAAGGTTGACATGTTTCGAGTTCCTTTCAACATTTTGGAAATCCCGCTGAAACTTTGGACATTCTGGCGGAGGGTTCTAGATCCCCGACAAGATTGGTACCCTTTCACGTCCAAATCTCTCAAACTCCGGGAGAGATTCTCAAAACCAAGGTTGACATGGTTCCAGTTCCTTTCAACATTTTGGAAATCCCGCTGAAACTTTGGACATTTTCGCGAAGGGTTCCCAATCCCCGACAAGATTGGTACCCTTTCACGTCCAAATCTCTCAAACTCCGGGAGAGATTCTCAAAACCAAGGTTGACATGTTTCGAGTTCTTTTCAACATTTTGGAAATCCCGCTGAAACTTTGGACATTCTCGCGAAGGGTTCCCAAACCCCGACAAGACTGGTACCCTTTCACGTCCAAATCTCTCAAAGTCCGGGAGAGATTCTCAAAACCAAGGTTGACATGTTTCGAGTTCCTTTCAACATTTTGGAAATCCCGCTGAAACTTTGGACATTCTCGCGAAGAGTTCCCAATCCCCGACAAGATTGGTACCCTTTCACGTCCAAATCTCTCAAACTGCAGGAGAGATTCTCAAAACCAAGGTTGACATGTTTCGAGTTCCTTTCAACATTTTGGAAATCCCGCTGAAGCTTTGGACATTCTGGCGGAGGGTTCTAGATCCCCGACAAGATTGGTACCCTTTCACGTCCAAATCTCTCAAAGTCCGGGAGAGATTCTCAAAACCAAGGTTGACATGTTTCGAGTTCCTTTCAACATTTTGGAAATCCCGCTGAAACTTTGGACATTCTCGCGAAGGGTTCCCAATCCCCGACAAGATTGGTACCCTTTCACGTCCAAATCTCTCAAACTCCGGGAGAGATTCTCAAAACCAAGCTTGACATGTTTCGAGTTCCTTTCAACATTTTGGAAATCCCGCTGAAACTTTGGACATTTTCGCGAAGGGTTCCCAATCCCCGACAAGATTGGTACCCTTTCACGTCCAAATCTCTCAAAGTCCGGGAGAGATTCTCAGAACCAAGGTTGACATGTTTCGAGTTCCTTTCAACATTTTGGAAATCCCGCTGAAACTTTGGACATTCTGGCGGAGGGTTCTAGATCCCCGAAAAGATTGGTACCCTTTCATGTCCAAATCTCTCAAACTCCGGGAGAGATTCTCAAAACCAAGGTTGATATGTTTCGAGTTCCTTTCAACATTTTGGAAATCCCGCTGAAACTTTGGACATTCTCGCGAAGGGTTCCCAATCCCCGGCAAGATTGGTACCCTTTCACGTCCAAATCTCTCAAAGTCCGGGAGAGATTCTCAAAACCAAGGTTGACATGTTTCGAGTTCCTTTCAACATTTTGGAAATCCCGCTGAAACTTTGGACATTCTGGCGGAGGGTTCTAGATCCCCGACAAGATTGGTACCCTTTCACGTCCAAATCTCTCAAACTCCGGGAGAGATTCTCAAAACCAAGGTTGACATGTTTCGAGTTCCTTTCAACATTTTGGAAATCCCGCTGAAACTTTGGACATTCTCGCGAAGGGTTCCCAATCCCCGACAAGATTGATACCCTTTCACGTCCAAATCTCTCAAACTCCGGGAGAGATTCTCAAAACCAAGGTTGACATGTTTCGAGTTCCTTTCAACATTTTGGAAATCCCGCTGAAACTTTGGACATTTTCGCGAAGGGTTCCCAATCCCCGACAAGATTGGTACCCTTTCACGTCCAAATCTCTCAAACTCCGGGAGAGATTCTCAAAACCAAGGTTGACATGTTTCGAGTTCCTTTCAACATTTTGGAAATCCCGCTGAAACTTTGGACATTCTCGCGAAGAGTTCCCAATCCCCGACAAGATTGGTACCCTTTCACGTCCAAATCTCTCAAACTGCGGGAGAGATTCTCAAAACCAAGGTTGACATGTTTCGAGTTCCTTTCAACATTTTGGAAATCCCGCTGAAGCTTTGGACATTCTGGCGGAGGGTTCTAGATCCCCGACAAGATTGGTACCCTTTCACGTCCAAATCTCTCAAAGTCCGGGAGAGATTCTCAAAACCAAGGTTGACATGTTTCGAGTTCCTTTCAACATTTTGGAAATCCCGCTGAAACTTTGGACATTCTCGCGAAGGGTTCCCAATCCCCGACAAGATTGATACCCTTTCACGTCCAAATCTCTCAAACTCCGGGAGAGATTCTCAAAACCAAGGTTGACATGTTTCGAGTTCCTTTCAACATTTTGGAAATCCCGCTGAAACTTTGGACATTTTCGCGAAGGGTTCCCAATCCCCGACAAGATTGGTACCCTTTCACGTCCAAATCTCTCATACTCCGGGAGAGATTCTCAAAACCAAGGTTGACATGTTTCGAGTTCTTTTCAACATTTTGGAAATCCCGCTGAAACTTTGGACATTCTCGCGAAGGGTTCCCAAACCCCGACAAGACTGGTACCCTTTCACGTCCAAATCTCTCAAACTCCGGGAGAGATTCTCAAAACCAAGGTTGACATGTTTCGAGTTCCTTTCAACATTTTGGAAATCCCGCTGAAACTTTGGACATTCTCGCTAAGAGTTCCCAATCCCCGACAAGATTGGTACCCTTTCACGTCCAAATTTCTCAAACTGCGGGAGAGATTCTCAAAACCAAGGTTGACATGTTTCGAGTTCCTTTCAACATTTTGGAAATCCCGCTGAAGCTTTGGACATTCTGGCGGAGGGTTCTAGATCCCCGACAAGATTGGTACCCTTTCACGTCCAAATCTCTCAAAGTCCGGGAGAGATTCTCAAAACCAAGGTTGACATGTTTCGAGTTCCTTTCAACATTTTGGAAATCCCGCTGAAACTTTGGACATTCTCGCGAAGGGTTCCCAATCCCCGACAAGATTGATACCCTTTCACGTCCAAATCTCTCAAACTCCGGGAGAGATTCTCAAAACCAAGGTTGACGTGTTTCGAGTTCCTTTCAACATTTTGGAAATCCCGCTGAAACTTTGGACATTCTCGCGAAGGGTTCCCAATCCCCGACAAGATTGGTACCCTTTCACGTCCAAATCTCTCAAAGTCCGGGAGAGATTCTCAGAACCAAGGTTGACATGTTTCGAGTTCCTTTCAACATTTTGGAAATCCTGCTGAAACTTTGGACATTGTCGCGAAGGGTTCCCAATCCCCGACAAGATTGGTACCCTTTCATGTCCAAATCTCTCAAACTCCGGGAGAGATTCTCAAAACCAAGGTTGATATGTTTCGAGTTCCTTTCAACATTTTGGAAATCCCGCTGAAACTTTGGACATTCTCGCGAAGGGTTCCCAATCCCCGGCAAGATTGGTACCCTTTCACGTCCAAATCTCTCAAAGTCCGGGAGAGATTCTCAAAACCAAGGTTGACATGTTTCGAGTTCCTTTCAACATTTTGGAAATCCCGCTGAAACTTTGGACATTCTGGCGGAGGGTTCTAGATCCCCGAAAAGATTGGTACCCTTTCACGTCCATATCTCTCAAACTCCGGGAGAGATTCTCAAAACCAAGCTTGATATGTTTCGAGTTCCTTTCAACATTTTGGAAATCCCGCTGAAACTTTGGACATTCTCGCGAAGGGTTCTAGATCCCCGACAAGATTGGTACCCTTTCATGTCCAAATCTCTCAAACTGCGGGAGAGATTCTCAAAACCAAGGTTGACATGTTTCGAGTTCCTTTTAACATTTTGGAAATCCCGCTGAAACTTTGGACATTCTCGCGAAGGGTTCCCGATCCCCGACAAGATTGGTACACTTTCACGTCCAAATCTCTCAAACTCCGGGAGAGATTCTCAAAACCAAGGTTGACATGTTTCGAGTTCCTTTCAACATTTTGGAAATCCCGCTGAAACTTTGGACATTCTCGCGAAGGGTTCCCAATCCCCGACAAGATTGGTACCCTTTCACGTCCAAATCTCTCAAACTCCGGGAGAGATTCTCAAAACCAAGGTTGACATGTTTCGAGTTCCTTTCAACATTTTGGAAATCCCGCTGAAACTTTGGACATTCTCGCGAAGTCTTCCCAATCCCCGACAAGATTGGTACACTTTCACGTCCAAATCTCTCAAACTCCGGGAGAGATTCTCAAAACCAAGGTTGACATGTTTCCAGTTCCTTTCAACATTTTGGAAATCCCGCTGAAACTTTGGACATTCTCGCGAAGGGTTCCCAATCCCCGACAAGATTGGTACCCTTTCACGTCCAAATCTCTCAAACTCCGGGAGAGATTCTCAAAACCAAGGTTGACATGTTTCGAGTTCCTTTCAACATTTTGGAAATCCCGCTGAAACTTTGGACATTCTCGCGAAGGGTTCCCAATCCCCGACAAGATTGGTACCCTTTCACGTCCAAATCTCTCAAAGTCCGGGAGAGATTCTCAAAACCAAGGTTGACATGTTTCGAGTTCCTTTCAACATTTTGGAAATCCCGCTGAAACTTTGGACATTCTCGCGAAGGGTTCCCAATCCCCGACAAGATTGGTACCCTTTCACGTCCAAATCTCTCAAACTCCGGGAGAGATTCTCAAAACCAAGGTTGACATGTTTTGAGTTCCTTTCAACATTTTGGAAATCCCGCTGAAACTTTGGACATTCTCGCGAAGGGTTCCCGATCCCCGACAAGATTGGTACCCTTTCACGTCCAAAACTCTCAAACTCCGGCTAAGATTCTCAAAACCAAGGTTGACATGTTTCGAGTTCCTTTCAACATTTTGGAAATCCCGCTGAAACTTTGGACATTCTCGCGAAGGGTTCCCAATCCCCGACAAGTTTGGTACCCTTTCACGTCCAAATCTCTCAAAGTCCGGGAGAGATTCTCAAAACCAAGGTTGACATGTTTCGAGTTCCTTTCAACATTTTGGAAATCCCGCTGAAACTTTGGACATTCTCGCGAAGGGTTCCCAATCCCCGACAAGATTGGTACCCTTTCACGTCCAAATCTCTCAAACTCCGGGAGAGATTCTCAAAACCAAGGTTGACATGTTTCGAGTTCTTTTCAACATTTTGGAAATCCCGCTGAAACTTTGGACATTCTCGCGAAGGGTTCCCAAACCCCGACAAGACTGGTACCCTTTCACGTCCAAATCTCTCAAACTCCGGGAGAGATTCTCAAAACCAAGGTTGACATGTTTCGAGTTCCTTTCAACATTTTGGAAATCCCGCTGAAACTTTGGACATTGTCGCGAAGGGTTCCCAATCCCCGACAAGATTGGTACCCTTTCACGTCCAAATCTCTCAAACTGCGGGAGAGATTCTCAAAACCAAGGTTGACATGTTTCGAGTTCCTTTCAACATTTTGGAAATCCCGCTGAAGCTTTGGACATTCTGGCGGAGGGTTCTAGATCCCCGACAAGATTGGTACCCTTTCACGTCCAAATCTCTCAAAGTCCGGGAGAGATTCTCAAAACCAAGGTTGACATGTTTCGAGTTCCTTTCAACATTTTGGAAATCCCGCTGAAACTTTGGACATTCTGGCGGAGGGTTCTAGATCCCCGACAAGATTGGTACCCTTTCACGTCCAAATCTCTCAAAGTCCGGGAGAGATTCTCAAAACCAAGGTTGACATGTTTCGAGTTCCTTTCAACATTTTGGAAATCCCGCTGAAACTTTGGACATTCTCGCGAAGGGTTCCCAATCCCCGACAAGATTGATACCCTTTCACGTCCAAATCTCTCAAACTCCGGGAGAGATTCTCAAAACCAAGGTTGACATGGTTCCAGTTCCTTTCAACATTTTGGAAATCCCGCTGAAACTTTGGACATTTTCGCGAAGGGTTCCCAATCCCCGACAAGATTGGTACCCTTTCACGTCCAAATCTCTCAAACTCCGGGAGAGATTCTCAAAACCAAGGTTGACATGTTTCGAGTTCTTTTCAACATTTTGGAAATCCCGCTGAAACTTTGGACATTCTCGCGAAGGGTTCCCAAACCCCGACAAGACTGGTACCCTTTCACGTCCAAATCTCTCAAACTCCGGGAGAGATTCTCAAAACCAAGGTTGACATGTTTCGAGTTCCTTTCAACATTTTGGAAATCCCGCTGAAACTTTGGACATTCTCGCGAAGAGTTCCCAATCCCCGACAAGATTGGTACCCTTTCACGTCCAAATCTCTCAAACTGCGGGAGAGATTCTCAAAACCAAGGTTGACATGGTTCCAGTTCCTTTCAACATTTTGGAAATCCCGCTGAAGCTTTGGACATTCTGGCGGAGGGTTCTAGATCCCCGACAAGATTGGTACCCTTTCACGTCCAAATCTCTCAAAGTCCGGGAGAGATTCTCAAAACCAAGGTTGACATGTTTCGAGTTCCTTTCAACATTTTGGAAATCCCGCTGAAACTTTGGACATTCTCGCGAAGGGTTCCCAATCCCCGACAAGATTGATACCCTTTCACGTCCAAATCTCTCAAACTCCGGGAGAGATTCTCAAAACCAAGGTTGACATGGTTCCAGTTCCTTTCAACATTTTGGAAATCCCGCTGAAACTTTGGACATTTTCGCGAAGGGTTCCCAATCCCCGACAAGATTGGTACCCTTTCACGTCCAAATCTCTCAAAGTCCGGGAGAGATTCTCAGAACCAAGGTTGACATGTTTCGAGTTCCTTTCAACATTTTGGAAATCCCGCTGAAACTTTGGACATTCTGGCGGAGGGTTCTAGATCCCCGAAAAGATTGGTACCCTTTCATGTCCAAATCTCTCAAACTCCGGGAGAGATTCTCAAAACCAAGGTTGATATGTTTCGAGTTCCTTTCAACATTTTGGAAATCCCGCTGAAACTTTGGACATTCTCGCGAAGGGTTCCCAATCCCCGACAAGATTGGTACCCTTTCACGTCCAAATCTCTCAAACTCCGGGAGAGATTCTCAAATCCAAGGTTGACATGTTTCGAGTTCCTTTCAACATTTTGGAAATCCCGCTGAAACTTTGGACATTCTCGCGAAGGGTTCTAGATCCCCGACAAGACTGGTACCCTTTCACGTCCAAAACTCTCAAACTCCGGCTAAGATTCTCAAAACCAAGGTTGACATGTTTCGAGTTCCTTTCATCATTTTGGAAATCCCGCTGAAACTTTGGACATTCTCGCGAAGGGTTCCCAATCCCCGACAAGTCTGGTACCATTTCACGTCCAAATCTCTCAAACTCCGGGAGAGATTCTCAAAACCAAGGTTGACATGTTTAGAGTTCCTTTCAACATTTTGGAAATCCCGCTGAAACTTTGGACATTCTCGCGAAGGGTTCCCAATCCCCGACAAGATTGGTACCCTTTCACGTCCAAATCTCTCAAACTCCGGGAGAGATTCTCAAAACCAAGGTTGACATGTTTCGAGTTCCTTTCAACATTTTGGAAATCCCGCTGAAACTTTGGACATTCTGGCGAAGGGTTCCCAATCCCCGACAAGATTGGTACCCTTTCACGTCCAAATCTCTCAAACTCCGGGAGAGATTCTCAAAACCAAGGTTGACATGTTTCGAGTTCCTTTCAACATTTTGGAAATCCCGCTGAAACTTTGGACATTCTCGCGAAGGGTTCCAAATCCCCGACAAGATTGGTACCCTTTCACGTCCAAATCTCTCAAACTCCGGGAGAGATTCTCAGAACCAAGGTTGACATGTTTCGAGTTCCTTTCAACATTTTGGAAATCCCGCTGAAACTTTGGACATTCTCGCGAAGGGTTCGCAATCCCCGACAAGTTTGGTACCCTTTCACGTCCAAAACTCTCAAACTCCGGCTAAGATTCTCAAAACCAAGGTTGACATGTTTCGAGTTCCTTTCAACATTTTGGAAATCCCGCTGAAACTTTGGACATTGTCGCGAAGGGTTCCCAATCCCCGACAAGATTGGTACCCTTTCACGTCCAAATCTCTCAAAGTCCGGGAGAGATTCTCAAAACCAAGGTTGACATGTTTCGAGTTCCTTTCAACATTTTGGAAATCCCGCTGAAACTTTGGACATTCTCGCGAAGGGTTCCCAATCCCCGACAAGATTGGTACCCTTTCACGTCCAAATCTCTCAAAGTCCGGGAGAGATTCTCAAAACCAAGGTTGACATGGTTCCAGTTCCTTTCAACATTTTGGAAATCCCGCTGAAACTTTGGACATTCTCGCGAAGGGTTCTAGATCCCCGACAAGATTGGTACCCTTTCACGTCCAAAACTCTCAAACTCCGGCTAAGATTCTCAAAACCAAGCTTGACATGTTTCGAGTTCCTTTCATCATTTTGGAAATCCCGCTGAAACTTTGGACATTCTCGCGAAGGGTTCAATCCCCGACAAGTCTGGTACCCTTTCACGTCCAAATCTCTCAAAGTCCGGGAGAGATTCTCAAAACCAAGGTTGACATGTTTCGAGTTCCTTTCAACATTTTGGAAATCCCGCTGAAACTTTGGACATTCTCGCGAAGGGTTCCCAATCCCCGACAAGATTGGTACCCTTTCACGTCCAAATCTCTCAAACTCCGGAAGAGATTCTCAAAACCAAGGTTGACATGTTTCGAGTTCCTTTCAACATTTTGGAAATCCCGCTGAAACTTTGGACATTCTCGCGAAGGGTTCCAAATCCCCGACAAGATTGGTACCCTTTCACGTCCAAATCTCTCAAACTCCGGGAGAGATTCTCAAAACCAAGGTTGACATGTTTCGAGTTCCTTTCAACATTTTGGAAATCATGTTGAAACTTTGGACATTCTCACGAAGGGTTCCCAATCCCCGACAAGATTGGTACCCTTTCACGTCCAAATCTCTCAAACTCCAGGAGAGATTCTCAAAACCTAGGTTGACATGGTTCGAGTTCCTTTCAACATTTTGGAAATCCCGCTGAAACTTTGGACATTCTCGCGAAGGGTTCCCAATCCCCGACAAGATTGGTACCCTTTCACGTGCAAATCTCTCAAAGTCCGGGAGAGATTCTCAAAACCAAGGTTGACATGTTTCGAGTTCTTTTCAACATTTTTGGAAATCCCGCTGAAACTTTGGACATTCTCGCGAAGGGTTCCCAATCCCCGACAAGACTGGTACCCTTTCACGTCCAAATCTCTCAAACTCCGGGAGAGATTCTCAAAACCAAGGTTGACATGTTTCGAGTTCCTTTCAACATTTTGGAAATCCCGCTGAAACTTTGGACATTGTCGCGAAGGGTTCCCAATCCCCGACAAGATTGGTACCCTTTCACGTCCAAATCTCTCAAACTGCGGGAGAGATTCTCAAAACCAAGGTTGACATGTTTCGAGTTCCTTTCAACATTTTGGAAATCCCGCTGAAGCTTTGGACATTCTGGCGGAGGGTTCTAGATCCCCGACAAGATTGGTACCCTTTCACGTCCAAATCTCTCAAAGTCCGGGAGAGATTCTCAAAACCAAGGTTGACATGTTTCGAGTTCCTTTCAACATTTTGGAAATCCCGCTGAAACTTTGGACATTCTGGCGGAGGGTTCTAGATCCCCGAAAAGATTGGTACCCTTTCACGTCCAAATCTCTCAAACTCCGGGAGAGATTCTCAAAACCAAGGTTGATATGTTTCGAGTTCCTTTCAACATTTTGGAAATCCCGCTGAAACTTCGGACATTCTCGCGAAGGGTTCCCAATCCCCGACAAGATTGGTACCCTTTCACGTCCAAATCTCTCAAAGTCCGGGAGAGATTCTCAAAACCAAGGTTGACATGGTTCCAGTTCCTTTCAACATTTTGGAAATCCCGCTGAAACTTTGGACATTCTCGCGAAGGGTTCTAGATCCCCGACAAGATTGGTACCCTTTCACGTCCAAAACTCTCAAACTCCGGCTAAGATTCTCAAAACCAAGCTTGACATGTTTCGAGTTCCTTTCATCATTTTGGAAATCCCGCTGAAACTTTGGACATTCTCGCGAAGGGTTCCCAATCCCCGACAAGTCTGGTACCCTTTCACGTCCAAATCTCTCAAAGTCCGGGAGAGATTCTCAAAACCAAGGTTGACATGGTTTCAGTTCCTTTCAACATTTTGGAAATCCCGCTGAAACTTTGGACATTCTCGCGAAGGGTTCCCAATCCCCGACAAGATTGGTACCCTTTCACGTCCAAATCTCTCAAACTCCGGGAGAGATTCTCAAAACCAAGGTTGACATGTTTTGAGTTCCTTTCAACATTTTGGAAATCCCGCTGAAACTTTGGACATTCTCGCGAAGGGTTCCAAATCCCCGACAAGATTGGTACCCTTTCACGTCCAAATCTCTCAAACTCCGGGAGAGATTCTCAAAACCAAGGTTGACATGTTTCGAGTTCCTTTCAACATTTTGGAAATCATGTTGAAACTTTGGACATTCTCGCGAAGGGTTCCCAATCCCCGACAAGATTGGTACCCTTTCACGTCCAAATCTCTCAAACTCCAGGAGAGATTCTCAAAACCTAGGTTGACATGGTTCGAGTTCCTTTCAACATTTTGGAAATCCCGCTGAAACTTTGGACATTCTCGCGAAGGGTTCCCAATCCCCGACAAGATTGGTACCCTTTCACGTCCAAATCTCTCAAAGTCCGGGAGAGATTCTCAAAACCAAGGTTGACATGTTTCGAGTTCCTTTCAACATTTTGGAAATCCCGCTGAAACTTTGGACATTGTCGCGAAGGGTTCCCAATCCCCGACAAGATTGGTACCCTTTCACGTCCAAATCTCTCAAACTGCGGGAGAGATTCTCAAAACCAAGGTTGACATGTTTCGAGTTCCTTTCAACATTTTGGAAATCCCGCTGAAGCTTTGGACATTCTGGCGGAGGGTTCTAGATCCCCGACAAGATTGGTACCCTTTCACGTCCAAATCTCTCAAAGTCCGGGAGAGATTCTCAAAACCAAGGTTGACATGTTTCGAGTTCCTTTCAACATTTTGGAAATCCCGCTGAAACTTTGGACATTGTCGCGAAGAGTTCCCAATCCCCGACAAGATTGGTACCCTTTCACGTCCAAATCTCTCAAACTCCGGGAGAGATTCTCAAAACCAAGGTTGACATGTTTCGAGTTCCTTTCAACATTTTGGAAATCCCGCTGAAACTTTGGACATTCTGGCGGAGGGTTCTAGATCCCCGAAAAGATTGGTACCCTTTCACGTCCAAATCTCTCAAACTCCGGGAGAGATTCTCAAAACCAAGGTTGATATGGTTAGAGTTCCTTTCAACATTTTGGAAATCCCGCTGAAACTTTGGACATTCTCGCGAAGGGTTCCCAATCCCCGACAAGATTGGTACCCTTTCACGTCCAAATCTCTCAAACTCCGGGAGAGATTCTCAAAACCAAGGTTGACATGTTTCGAGTTCCTTTCAACATTTTGGAAATCCCGCTGAAACTTTGGACATTGTCGCGAAGGGTTCCCAATCCCCGACAAGATTGGTACCCTTTCACGTCCAAATCTCTCAAACTCCGGCTAAGATTCTCAAAACCAAGGTTGACATGTTTCGAGTTCCTTTCAACATTTTGGAAATCCCGCTGAAACTTTGGACATTCTCGCGAAGGGTTCCAAATCCCCGACAAGATTGGTACCCTTTCACGTCCAAATCTCTCAAACTCCGGGAGAGATTCTCAAAACCAAGGTTGACATGTTTCGAGTTCCTTTCAACATTTTGGAAATCCCGCTGAAACTTTGGACATTCTCGCGAAGGGTTCCCAATCCCCGACAAGATTGGTACCCTTTCACGTCCAAATCTCTCAAAGTCCGGGAGAGATTCTCAAAACCAAGGTTGACATGTTTCGAGTTCCTTTCAACATTTTGGAAATCCCGCTGAAACTTTGGACATTCTCGCGAAGGGTTCCCAATCCCCGACAAGATTGGTACCCTTTCACGTCCAAATCTCTCAAAGTCCGGGAGAGATTCTCAAAACCAAGGTTGACATGTTTCGAGTTCCTTTCAACATTTTGGAAATCCCGCTGAAACTTTGGACATTGTCGCGAAGGGTTCCCAATCCCCGACAAGATTGGTACCCTTTCACGTCCAAATCTCTCAAACTCCAGGAGAGATTCTCAAAACCAAGGTTGACATGTTTCGAGTTCCTTTCAACATTTTGGAAATCCCGCTGAAACTTTGGACATTCTCGCGAAGGGTTCCCAATCCCCGACAAATCTGGTACCCTTTCACGTCCAAATCTCTCAAAGTCCGGGAGAGATTCTCAAAACCAAGGTTGACATGTTTCGAGTTCCTTTCAACATTTTGGAAATCCCGCTGAAACTTTGGACATTCTCGCGAAGGGTTCCCAATCCCCGACAAGACTGGTACCCTTTCACATCCAAATCTCTCAAACTCCGGGAGAGATTCTCAAAACCAAGGTTGACATGTTTCGAGTTCCTTTCAACATTTTGGAAATCCCGCTGAAACTTTGGACATTCTGGCGAAGGGTTCCCAATCCCCGACAAGATTGGTACCTTTTCACGTCCAAATCTCTCAAAGTCCGGGAGAGATTCTCAAAACCAAGGTTGACATGTTTCGAGTTCCTTTCAACATTTTGGAAATCCCGCTGAAACTTTGGACATTCTCGCGAAGGGTTCCAAATCCCCGACAAGATTGGTACCCTTTCACGTCCAAATCTCTCAAACTCCGGAAGAGATTCTCAAAACCAAGGTTGACATGTTTCGAGTTCCTTTCAACATTTTGGAAATCCCGCTGAAACTTTGGACATTCTCGCGAAGGGTTCCCAATCCCCGACAAGATTGGTACCCTTTCACGTCCAAATCTCTCAAACTCCGGGAGAGATTCTCAAAACCAAGGTTGACATGTTTCGAGTTCCTTTCAACATTTTGGAAATCCCGCTGAAACTTTGGACATTCTCGCGAAGGGTTCTAAATCCCCGACAAGATTGGTACCCTTTCACGTCCAAAACTCTCAAACTCCGGCTAAGATTCTCAAAACCAAGCTTGACATGTTTCGAGTTCCTTTCAACATTTTGGAAATCCCGCTGAAACTTTGGACATTCTCGCGAAGGGTTCCCAATCCCCGACAAGTCTGGTACCCTTTCACGTCCAAATCTCTCAAAGTCCGGGAGAGATTCTCAAAACCAAGGTTGACATGGTTTCAGTTCCTTTCAACATTTTGGAAATCCCGCTGAAACTTTGGACATTCTCGCGAAGGGTTCCCAATCCCCGACAAGATTGGTACCCTTTCACGTCCAAATCTCTCAAACTCCGGGAGAGATTCTCAAAACCAAGGTTGACATGTTTCGAGTTCCTTTCAACATTTTGGAAATCCCGCTGAAACTTTGGACATTCTCGCGAAGGGTTCCCAATCCCCGACAAGATTGGTACCCTTTCACGTCCAAATCTCTCAAACTCCGGGAGAGATTCTCAAAACCAAGGTTGACATGTTTCGAGTTCCTTTCAACATTTTGGAAATCCCGCTGAAACTTTGGACATTCTCGCGAAGGGTTCCAAATCCCCGACAAGATTGGTACCCTTTCACGTCCAAATCTCTCAAACTCCGGGAGAGATTCTCAAAACCAAGGTTGACATGTTTCGAGTTCCTTTCAACATTTTGGAAATCCCGCTGAAACTTTGGACATTCTCGCGAAGGGTTCCCAATCCCCGACAAGATTGGTACCCTTTCACGTCCAAATCTCTCAAACTCCGGGAGAGATTCTCAAAACCTAGGTTGACATGGTTCGAGTTCCTTTCAACATTTTGGAAATCCCGCTGAAACTTTGGACATTCTGGCGAAGGGTTCCCAATCCCCGACAAGATTGGTACCCTTTCACGTCCAAATCTCTCAAACTCCGGGAGAGATTCTCAAAACCAAGGTTGACATGTTTCGAGTTCCTTTCAACATTTTGGAAATCCCGCTGAAACTTTGGACATTCTCGCGAAGGGTTCCCAATCCCCGACAAGATTGGTACCCTTTCACGTCCAAATCTCTCAAAGTCCGGGAGAGATTCTCAAAACCAAGGTTGACATGTTTCGAGTTCCTTTCAACATTTTGGAAATCCCGCTGAAACTTTGGACATTCTCGCGAAGGGTTCCCAATCCCCGACAAGATTGGTACCCTTTCACGTCCAAATCTCTCAAACTCCGGGAGAGATTCTCAAAACCAAGGTTGACATGTTTCGAGTTCCTTTCAACATTTTGGAAATCCCGCTGAAACTTTGGACATTCTCGCGAAGGGTTCCCAATCCCCGACAAGATTGGTACCCTTTCACGTCCAAATCTCTCAAAGTCCGGGAGAGATTCTCAAAACCAAGGTTGACATGTTTCGAGTTCCTTTCAACATTTTGGAAATCCCGCTGAAACTTTGGACATTCTGGCGGAGGGTTCTAGATCCCCGTCAAGATTGGTACCCTTTCACGTCCAAATCTCTCAAAGTCTGGGAGAGATTCTCAAAACCAAGGTTGACATGGTTCGAGTTCCTTTCAACATTTTGGAAATCCCGCTGAAACTTTGGACATTCTCGCGAAGGGTTCCCATCCCTGACAAGATTGGTACCCTTTCACGTCCAAATCTCTCAAAGTCCGGGAGAGATTCTCAAAACCAAATTGACATGTTTCGAGTTCCTTTCAACATTTTGGAAATCCCGCTGAAACTTTGGACATTCTCGCGAAGGGTTCCCAGTCCCCGACAAGATTGGTACCCTTTCACGTCCAAATCTCTCAAACTCCGGGAGAGATTCTCAAAACCAAGGTTGACATGTTTCGAGTTGCTTTCAACATTTTGGAAATCCCGCTGAAACTTTGGACATTCTCGCGAAGGGTTCCCAATCCCCGACAAGATTGGTACCCTTTCACGTCCAAATCTCTCCAACTCCGGGAGAGATTCTCAAAACCAAGCTTGACATGTTTCGAGTTCCTTTCAACATTTTGGAAATCCCGCTGAAACTTTGGACATTGTCGCGAAGGGTTCCCAATCCCCGACATGATTGGTACCCTTTCACGTCCAAATCTCTCAAAGTCCGGGAGAGATTCTCAAAACCAAGGTTGACATGTTTCGAGTTCCTTTCAACATTTTGGAAATCCCGCTGAAACTTTGGACATTCTGGCGGAGGGTTCTAGATCCCCGACAAGATTGGTACCCTTTCACGTCCAAATCTCTCAAAGTCCGGGAGAGATTCTCAAAACCAAGGTTGACATGTTTCGAGTTCCTTTCAACATTTTGGAAATCCCGCTGAAACTTTGGACATTCTCGCGAAGGGTTCCCAGTCCCCGACAAGATTGGTACCCTTTCACGTCCAAATCTCTCAAACTCCGGGAGAGATTCTCAAAACCAAGGTTGACATGTTTCGAGTTCCTTTCAACATTTTGGAAATCCCACTGAAACTTTGGACATTCTGGCGAAGGGTTCCCAATCCCCGACAAGATTGGTACCCTTTCACGTCCAAATCTCTCAAACTCCGGGAGAGATTCTCAAAACCAAGGTTGACATGTTTCGAGTTCCTTTCAACATTTTGGAAATCCCGCTGAAACTTTGGACATTCTCGCGAAGGGTTCCCAATCCCCGACAAGACTGGTACCCTTTCACGTCCAAATCTCTCAAACTCCGGGAGAGATTCTCAAAACCAAGGTTGACATGTTTCGAGTTCCTTTCAACATTTTGGAAATCCTGCTGAAACTTTGGACATTGTCGCGAAGGGTTCCCAATCCCCGACAAGATTGGTACCCTTTCACGTCCAAATCTCTCAAACTCCGGGAGAGATTCTCAAAACCAAGGTTGACATCTTTCGAGTTCCTTTCAACATTTTGGAAATCCCGCTGAAACTTTGGACATTCTCGCGAAGGGTTCCCAATCCCCGACAAGATTGGTACCCTTTCACGTCCAAATCTCTCAAACTCCGGGAGAGATTCTCAAAACCAAGGTTGACATGTTTCGAGTTCCTTTCAACATTTTGGAAATCCCGCTGAAACTTTGGACATTCTGGCGGAGGGTTCTAGATCCCCGACAAGATTGGTACCCTTTCACGTCCAAATCTCTCAAAGTCCAGGAGAGATTCTCAAAACCAAGGTTGACATGTTTCGAGTTCCTTTCAACATTTTGGAAATCCCGCTGAAACTTTGGACATTCTCGCGAAGGGTTCCCAATCCCCGACATGATTGGTACCCTTTCACGTCCAAATCTCTCAAAGTCCGGGAGAGATTCTCAAAACCAAGGTTGACATGTTTCGAGTTCCTTTCAACATTTTGGAAATCCCGCTGAAACTTTGGACATTCTGGCGGAGGGTTCTAGATCCCCGACAAGATTGGTACCCTTTCACGTCCAAATCTCTCAAAGTCCGGGAGAGATTCTCAAAACCAAGGTTGACATGTTTCGAGTTCCTTTCAACATTTTGGAAATCCCGCTGAAACTTTGGACATTCTCGCGAAGGGTTCCCAGTCCCCGACAAGATTGGTACCCTTTCACGTCCAAATCTCTCAAAGTCCGGGAGAGATTCTCAAAACCAAGGTTGACATGTTTCGAGTTCCTTTCAACATTTTGGAAATCCCGCTGAAACTTTGGACATTCTCGCGAAGGGTTCCCAATCCCCGACAAGATTGGTACCCTTTCACGTCCAAATCTCTCAAACTCCGGGAGAGATTCTCAAAACCAAGGTTGACATGTTTCGAGTTCCTTTCAACATTTTGGAAATCCCGCTGAAACTTTGGACATTCTCGCGAAGGGTTCCCAATCCCCGACAAGACTGGTACCCTTTCACGTCCAAATCTCTCAAACTCCGGGAGAGATTCTCAAAACCAAGGTTGACATGTTTCGAGTTCCTTTCAACATTTTGGAAATCCTGCTGAAACTTTGGACATTGTCGCGAAGGGTTCCCAATCCCCGACAAGATTGGTACCCTTTCACGTCCAAATCTCTCAAACTCCGGGAGAGATTCTCAAAACCAAGGTTGACATGTTTCGAGTTCCTTTCAACATTTTGGAAATCCCGCTGAAACTTTGGACATTCTCGCGAAGGGTTCCCAATCCCCGACAAGATTGGTACCCTTTCACGTCCAAATCTCTCAAACTCCGGGAGAGATTCTCAAAACCAAGGTTGACATGTTTCGAGTTCCTTTCAACATTTTGGAAATCCCGCTGAAACTTTGGACATTCTGGCGGAGGGTTCTAGATCCCCGAAAAGATTGGTACCCTTTCACATCCAAATCTCTCAAAGTCCAGGAGAGATTCTCAAAACCAACGTTGACATGTTTCGAGTTCCTTTCAACATTTTGGAAATCCCGCTGAAACTTTGGACATTCTCGCGAAGGGTTCCCATCCCTGACAAGATTGGTACCCTTTCACGTCCAAATCTCTCAAAGTCCGGGAGAGATTCTCAAAACCAAATTGACATGTTTCGAGTTCATTTCAACATTTTGGAAATCCCGCTGAAACTTTGGACATTCTCGCGAAGGGTTTCCAGTCCCCGACAAGATTGGTACCCTTTCACGTCCAAATCTCTCAAACTCCGGGAGAGATTCTCAAAACCAAGGTTGACATGTTTCGAGTTCCTTTCAACATTTTGGAAATCCCGCTGAAACTTTGGACATACTCGCGAAGGGTTCCCATCCCTGACAAGATTGGTACCCTTTCACGTCCAAATCTCTCAAAGTCCGGGAGAGATTCTCAAAACCAAATTGACATGTTTCGAGTTCCTTTCAACATTTTGGAAATCCCGCTGAAACTTTGGACATTCTCGCGAAGGGTTCCCAGTCCCCGACAAGATTGGTACCCTTTCACGTCCAAATCTCTCAAACTCCGGGAGAGATTCTCAAAACCAAGGTTGACATGTTTCGAGTTCCTTTCAACATTTTGGAAATCCCGCTGAAACTTTGGACATTGTCGCGAAGGGTTCCCAATCCCCGACAAGATTGGTACCCTTTCACGTCCAAATCTCTCAAACTCCGGGAGAGATTCTCAAAACCAAATTGACATGTTTCGAGTTCCTTTCAACATTTTGGAATTCCCGCTGAAGCTTTGGACATTGTCGCGAAGGGTTCCCAATCCCCGACAAGATTGGTACCCTTTCACGTCCAAATCTCTCAAACTCCGGGAGAGATTCTCAAAACCAAGGTTGACATGTTTCGAGTTCCTCTCAACATTTTGGAAATCCCGCTGAAACTTTGGACATTCTCGCGAAGGGTTCCCAATCCCCGACAAGATTGGTACCCTTTCACGTCCAAATCTCTCAAACTCCGGGAGAGATTCTCAAAACCAAGGTTGACATGTTTCGAGTTCCTTTCAACATTTTGGAAATCCCGCTGAAACTTTGGACATTTTCGCGAAGGGTTCCCAATCCCCGACAAGATTGGTACCCTTTCACGTCCAAATCTCTCAAACTCCGGGAGAGATTCTCAAAACCAAGGTTGACATGTTTCGAGTTCCTTTCAACATTTTGGAAATCCCGCTGAAACTTTGGACATTGTCGCGAAGGGTTCCCAATCCCCGACATGATTGGTACCCTTTCACGTCCAAATCTCTCAAAGTCCGGGAGAGATTCTCAAAACCAAGGTTGACATGTTTCGAGTTCCTTTCAACATTTTGGAAATCCCGCTGAAACTTTGGACATTCTGGCGGAGGGTTCTAGATCCCCGACAAGATTGGTACCCTTTCACGTCCAAATCTCTCAAAGTCCGGGAGAGATTCTCAAAACCAAGGTTGACATGTTTCCAGTTCCTTTCAACATTTTGGAAATCCCGCTGAAACTTTGGACATTCTCGCGAAGGGTTCCCAATCCCCGACAAGATTGGTACCCTTTCACGTCCAAATCTCTCAAACTCCGGGAGAGATTCTCAAAACCAAAGTTGACATGGTTCGAGTTCCTTTCAACATTTTGGAAATCCCGCTGAAACTTTGGACATTGTCGCGAAGGGTTCCCAATCCCCGACAAGATTGGTACCCTTTCACGTCCAAATCTCTCAAACTCTGGGAGAGATTCTCAAAACCAAGGTTGACATGTTTCGAGTTCCTCTCAACATTTTGGAAATCCCACTGAAACTTTGGACATTCTCGCGAAGGGTTCCCAATCCCCGACAAGATTGGTACCCTTTCACGTCCAAATCTCTCAAACTCCGGGAGAGATTCTCAAAACCAAGGTTGACATGTTTCGAGTTCCTTTCAACATTTTGGAAATCCCGCTGAAACTTTGGACATTTTCGCGAAGGGTTCCCAATCCCCGACAAGATTGGTACCCTTTCACGTCCAAATCTCTCAAACTCCGGGAGAGATTCTCAAAACCAAGGTTGACATGTTTCGAGTTCCTTTCAACATTTTGGAAATCCCGCTGAAACTTTGGACATTGTCGCGAAGGGTTCCCAATCCCCGACATGATTGGTACCCTTTCACGTCCAAATCTCTCAAAGTCCGGGAGAGATTCTCAAAACCAAGGTTGACATGTTTCGAGTTCCTTTCAACATTTTGGAAATCCCGCTGAAACTTTGGACATTCTGGCGGAGGGTTCTAGATCCCCGACAAGATTGGTACCCTTTCACGTCCAAATCTCTCAAAGTCCGGGAGAGATTCTCAAAACCAAGGTTGACATGTTTCGAGTTCCTTTCAACATTTTGGAAATCCCGCTGAAACTTTGGACATTCTCACGAAGGCTTCCCAATCCCCGACAAGATTGGTACCCTTTCACGTCCAAATCTCTCAAACTCCGGGAGAGATTCTCAAAACCAAGGTTGACATGTTTCCAGTTCCTTTCAACATTTTGGAAATCCCGCTGAAACTTTGGACATTCTCGCGAAGGGTTCCCAATCCCCGACAAGATTGGTACCCTTTCACGTCCAAATCTCTCAAACTCCGGGAGAGATTCTCAAAACCAAGGTTGACATGTTTCGAGTTCCTTTCAACATTTTGGAAATCCCGCTGAAACTTTGGACATTGTCGCGAAGGGTTCCCAATCCCCGACAAGACTGGTACCCTTTCACGTCCAAATCTCTCAAACTCCGGGAGAGATTCTCAAAACCAAGGTTGACATGTTTCGAGTTCCTTTCAACATTTTGGAAATCCCGCTGAAACTTTGGACATTCTCGCGAAGGGTTCCCAATCCCCGACAAGATTGGTACCCTTTCACGTCCAAATCTCTCCAACTCCGGGAGAGATTCTCAAAACCAAGGTTGACATGTTTCGAGTTCCTTTCAACATTTTGGAAATCCCGCTGAAACTTTGGACATTGTCGCGAAGGGTTCCCAATCCCCGACAAGATTGGTACCCTTTCACGTCCAAATCTCTCAAAGTCCGGGAGAGATTCTCAAAACCAAGGTTGACATGTTTCGAGTTCCTTTCAACATTTTGGAAATCCCGCTGAAACTTTGGACATTCTCGCGAAGGGTTCCCAATCCCCGACAAGATTGGTACCCTTTCACGTCCAAATCTCTCCAACTCCGGGAGAGATTCTCAAAACCAAGGTTGACATGTTTCGAGTTCCTTTCAACATTTTGGAAATCCCGCTGAAACTTTGGACATTCTCGCGAAGGGTTCCCAATCCCCGACAAGATTGGTACCCTTTCACGTCCAAATCTCTCAAAGTCCGGGAGAGATTCTCAAAACCAAGGTTGACATGTTTCGAGTTCCTTTCAACATTTTGGAAATCCCACTGAAACTTTGGACATTCTCGCGAAGGGTTCCCAATCCCCGACAAGATTGGTACCCTTTCACGTCCAAATCTCTCAAACTCCGGCAGAGATTCTCAAAACCAAGGTTGACATGTTTCGAGTTCCTCTCAACATTTTGGAAATCCCACTGAAACTTTGGACATTCTCGCGAAGGGTTCTAGATCCCCGACAAGATTGGTACCCTTTCACATCCAAATCTCTCAAACTCCGGGAGAGATTCTCAAAACCAAGGTTGACATGTTTCGAGTTCCTTTCAACATTTTGGAAATCCCGCTGAAACTTTGGACATTCTCGCGGAGGGTTCTAGATCCCCGACAATATTGGTACCCTTTCATGTCCAAATCTCTCAAACTCCGGGAGAGATTCTCAAAACCAAGGTTGACATGTTTCGAATTCCTTTCAACATTTTGGAAATCCCGCTGAAACTTTGGACATTCTCGCGAAGGGTTCCCAATCCCCGACAAGATTGGTACCCTTTCACGTCCAAATCTCTCAAACTCCGGGAGAGATTCTCAAAACCAAGGTTGACATGTTTCGAGTTCCTTTCAACATTTTGGAAATCCCGCTGAAACTTTGGACATTCTCGCGAAGGGTTCCCAATCCCCGACAAGATTGGTACCCTTTCACGTCCAAATCTCTCAAAGTCCGGGAGAGATTCTCAAAACCAAGGTTGACATGTTTCGAGTTCCTTTCAACATTTTGGAAATCCCGCTGAAACTTTGGACATTCTCGCGAAGGGTTCCCAATCCCCGACAAGACTGGTACCCTTTCACGTCCAAATCTCTCAAAGTCCGGGAGAGATTCTCAAAACCAAGGTTGACATGTTTCGAGTTCCTTTCAACATTTTGGAAATCCCGCTGAAACTTTGGACATTCTCGCGAAGGGTTCCCAATCCCCGACAAGATTGGTACCCTTTCACGTCCAAATCTCTCAAACTCTGGGAGAGATTCTCAAAACCAAGGCTGACATGTTTCGAGTTCCTCTCAACATTTTGGAAATCCCGCTGAAACTTTGGACATTCTCACGAAGGGTTCCCAATCCCCGACAAGACTGGTACCCTTTCACGTCCAAATCTCTCAAAGTCCGGGAGAGATTCTCAAAACCAAGGTTGACATGTTTCGAGTTCCTTTCAACATTTTGGAAATCCCGCTGAAACTTTGGACATTCTCGCGAAGGGTTCCCAATCCCCGACAAGACTGGTACCCTTTCACGTCCAAATCTCTCCAAGTCCGGGAGAGATTCTCAAAACCAAGGTTGACATGTTTCGAGTTCCTTTCAACATTTTGGAAATCCCGCTGAAACTTTGGACATTCTCGCGAAGGGTTCCCAATCCCCGACAAGATTGGTACCCTTTCACGTCCAAATCTCTCAAACTCCGGGAGAGATTCTCAAAACCAAGGTTGACATGTTTCGAGTTCCTTTCAACATTTTGGAAATCCCGCTGAAACTTTGGACATTCTCGCGAACGGTTCCCAATCCCCGACAAGACTGGTACCCTTTCACGTCCAAATCTCTCCAAGTCCGGGAGAGATTCTCAAAACCAAGGTTGACATGTTTCGAGTTCCTTTCAACATTTTGGAAATCCCGCTGAAACTTTGGACATTCTCGCGAAGGGTTCCCAGTCCCCGACAAGATTGGTACCCTTTCACGTCCAAATCTCTCAAAGTCCGGGAGAGATTCTCAAAACCAAGGTTGACATGTTTCGAGTTCCTTTCAACATTTTGGAAATCCCGCTGAAACTTTGGACATTCTCGCGAAGGGTTCCCAATCCCCGACAAGATTGGTACCCTTTCACGTCCAAATCTCTCCAATTCCGGGAGAGATTCTCAAAACCAAGGTTGACATGGTTCGAGTTCCTTTCAACATTTTGGAAATCCCGCTGAAACTTTGGACATTCTCGCGAAGGGTTCCCAATCCCCGACAAGATTGGTACCCTTTCACGTCCAAATCTCTCAAACTCCGGGAGAGATTCTCAAAACCAAGGTTGACATGTTTCGAATTCCTTTCAACATTTTGGAAATCCCGCTGAAACTTTGGACATTCTCGCGAAGGGTTCCCAATCCCCGACAAGATTGGTACCCTTTCACGTCCAAATCTCTCAAACTCCGGGAGAGATTCTCAAAACCAAGGTTGACATGTTTCGAGTTCCTTTCAACATTTTGGAAATCCCGCTGAAACTTTGGACATTCTCGCGAAGGGTTCCCAATCCCCGACAAGATTGGTACCCTTTCACGTCCAAATCTCTCAAACTCCGGGAGAGATTCTCAAAACCAAGGTTGACATGTTTCGAGTTCCTTTCAACATTTTGGAAATCCCGCTGAAACTTTGGACATTCTCGCGAAGGGTTCCCAATCCCCGACAAGATTGGTACCCTTTCACGTCCAAATCTCTCAAACTCCGGGAGAGATTCTCAAAACCAAGGTTGACATGTTTCGAGTTCCTTTCAACATTTTGGAAATCCCGCTGAAACTTTGGACATTGTCGCGAAGGGTTCCCAATCCCCGACAAGATTGGTACCCTTTCACGTCCAAATCTCTCAAACTCCGGGAGAGATTCTCAAAACCAAGGTTGACATGTTTCGAGTTCATTCAACATTTTAGAAATCCCGCTGAAACTTTGGACATTGTCGCGAAGGGTTCCCAATCCCCGACAAGACTGGTACCCTTTCACGTCCAAATCTCTCAAACTCCAGGAGAGATTCTCAAAACCAAGGTTGACATGTTTCGAGTTCATTCAACATTTTGGAAATCCCGCTGAAACTTTGGACATTGTCGCGAAGGGTTCCCAATCCCCGACAAGATTGGTACCCTTTCACGTCCAAATCTCTCAAACTCCGGGAGAGATTCTCAAAACCAAGGTTGATATGTTTCGAGTTCCTTTCAACATTTTGGAAATCCCGCTGAAAGTTTGGACATTCTCGCGAAGGGTTCCCAATCCCCGACAAGATTGGTACCCTTTCACGTCCAAATCTCTCAAACTCCGGGAGAGATTCTCAAAACCAAGGTTGACATGTTTCGAGTTCCTTTCAACATTTTGGAAATCCCGCTGAAACTTTGGACATTCTCGCGAAGGGTTCCCAATCCCCGACAAGATTGGTACCCTTTCACGTCCAAATCTCTCAAACTCCGGGAGAGATTCTCAAAACCAAGGTTGACATGTTTCGAGTTCCTTTCAACATTTTGGAAATCCCGCTGAAACTTTGGACATTCTCGCGAAGGGTTCCCAATCCCCGACAAGATTGGTACCCTTTCACGTCCAAATCTCTCAAACTCCGGGAGAGATTCTCAAAACCAAGGTTGACATGTTTCGAGTTCCTTTCAACATTTTGGAAATCCCGCTGAAACTTTGGACATTGTCGCGAAGGGTTCCCAATCCCCGACAAGATTGGTACCCTTTCACGTCCAAATCTCTCAAACTCCGGGAGAGATTCTCAAAACCAAGGTTGACATGTTTCGAGTTCATTCAACATTTTAGAAATCCCGCTGAAACTTTGGACATTGTCGCGAAGGGTTCCCAATCCCCGACAAGACTGGTACCCTTTCACGTCCAAATCTCTCAAACTCCAGGAGAGATTCTCAAAACCAAGGTTGACATGTTTCGAGTTCATTCAACATTTTGGAAATCCCGCTGAAACTTTGGACATTGTCGCGAAGGGTTCCCAATCCCCGACAAGATTGGTACCCTTTCACGTCCAAATCTCTCAAACTCCGGGAGAGATTCTCAAAACCAAGGTTGATATGTTTCGAGTTCCTTTCAACATTTTGGAAATCCCGCTGAAAGTTTGGACATTCTCGCGAAGGGTTCCCAATCCCCGACAAGATTGGTACCCTTTCACGTCCAAATCTCTCAAACTCCGGGAGAGATTCTCAAAACCAAGGTTGACATGGTTCCAGTTCCTTTCAACATTTTGGAAATCCCGCTGAAACTTTGGACATTCTCGCGAACGGTTCCCGATCCCCGACAAGATTGGTATCCTTTCACGTCCAAATCTCTCAAACTCCGGGAGAGATTCTCAAAACCAAGGTTGACACGTTTCCAGTTCCTTTCAACATTTTGGAAATCCCGCTGAAACTTTGGACATTCTCGCGAAGTCTTCCCAATCCCCGACAAGATTGGTACCCTTTCATGTCCAAATCTCTCAAACTCCGGGAGAGATTCTCAAAACCAAGGTTGACATGTTTCGAGTTCCTTTCAACATTTTGGAAATCCCGCTGAAACTTTGGACATTTTCGCGAAGGGTTCCCAATCCCCGACAAGATTGGTACCCTTTCACGTCCAAATCTCTCAAAGTCCGGGAGAGATTCTCAAAACCAAGCTTGACATGTTTCGAGTTCCTTTCAACATTTTGGAAATCCCACTGAAACTTTGGACATTCTGGCGAAGGGTTCCCAATCCCCGACAAGATTGGTACCCTTTCACGTGCAAATCTCTCAAACTCCGGGAGAGATTCTCAAAACCAAGGTTGACATGTTTCGAGTTCATTCAACATTTTGGAAATCCCGCTGAAACTTTGGACATTGTCGCGAAGGGTTCCCAATCCCCGACAAGATTGGTACCCTTTCACGTCCAAATCTCTCCAACTCCGGGAGAGATTCTCAAAACCAAGGTTGACATGTTTCGAGTTCATTCAACATTTTGGAAATCCCGCTGAAACTTTGGACATTGTCGCGAAGGGTTCCCAATCCCCGACAAGATTGGTACCCTTTCACGTCCAAATCTCTCAAAGTCCGGGAGAGATTCTCAAAACCAAGGTTGACATGTTTCGAGTTCCTTTCAACATTTTGGAAATCCCGCTGAAACTTTGGACATTCTCGCGAAGGGTTCCCAATCCCCGACAAGATTGGTACCCTTTCACGTCCAAATCTCTCCAAGTCCGGGAGAGATTCTCAAAACCAAGGTTGACACGTTTCGGGTTCCTTTCAACATTTTGGAAATCCCGCTGAAACTTTGGACATTCTCGCGAAGGGTTCCCAATCCCCGACAAGATTGGTACCCTTTCACGTCCAAATCTCTCAAACTCTGGGAGAGATTCTCAAAACCAAGGCTGACATGTTTCGAGTTCCTTTCAACATTTTGGAAATCCCGCTGAAACTTTGGACATTCTGGCGAAGGGTTCCCAATCCCCGACAAGATTGGTACCCTTTCACGTCCAAATCTCTCAAAGTCCGGGAGAGATTCTCAAAACCAAGGTTGACATGTTTCGAGTTCCTTTCAACATTTTGGAAATCCCGCTGAAACTTTGGACATTCTCGCGAAGGGTTCCCAATCCCCGACAAGACTGGTACCCTTTCACGTCCAAATCTCTCCAAGTCCGGGAGAGATTCTCAAAACCAAGGTTGACATGTTTCGAGTTCCTTTCAACATTTTGGAAATCCCGCTGAAACTTTGGACATTCTCGCGAAGGGTTCCCAGTCCCCGACAAGATTGGTACCCTTTCACGTCCAAATCTCTCAAACTCCGGGAGAGATTCTCAAAACCAAGGTTGACACGTTTCGAGTTCCTTTCAACATTTTGGAAATCCCGCTGAAACTTTGGACATTCTCGCGAAGGGTTCCCAATCCCCGACAAGATTGGTACCCTTTCACGTCCAAATCTCTCAAACTCCGGGAGAGATTCTCAAAACCAAGGTTGACATGTTTCGAGTTCCTTTCAACATTTTGGAAATCCCGCTGAAACTTTGGACATTCTCGCGAAGGGTTCCCAATCCCCGACAAGATTGGTACCCTTTCACGTCCAAATCTCTCAGACTCCGGGAGAGATTCTCAAAACCAAGGTTGACACGTTTCGAGTTCCTTTCAACATTTTGGAAATCCCGCTGAAACTTTGGACATTCTCGCGAAGGGTTCCCAATCCCCGACAAGACTGGTACCCTTTCACGTCCAAATCTCTCCAAGTCCGGGAGAGATTCTCAAAACCAAGGTTGACACGTTTCGAGTTCCTTTCAACATTTTGGAAATCCCGCTGAAACTTTGGACATTCTCGCGAAGGGTTCCCAATCCCCGACAAGATTGGTACCCTTTCATGTCCAAATCTCTCAAACTCCGGGAGAGATTCTCAAAACCAAGGTTGACATGTTTCGAGTTCCTTTCAACATTTTGGAAATCCCGCTGAAACTTTGGACATTCTCGCGAAGGGTTCCCAATCCCCGACAAGATTGGTACCCTTTCACGTCCAAATCTCTCAAACTCCGGGAGAGATTCTCAAAACCAAGGTTGACATGTTTCGAGTTCCTTTCAACATTTTGGAAATCCCACTGAAACTTTGGACATTCTCGCGAAGGGTTCCCAATCCCCGACAAGATTGGTACCCTTTCACGTCCAAATCTCTCAAACTCCGGGAGAGATTCTCAAAACCAAGGTTGACATGTTTCGAGTTCCTTTCAACATTTTGGAAATCCCGCTGAAACTTTGGACATTCTGGCGAAGGGTTCCCAATCCCCGACAAGATTGGTACCCTTTCACGTCCAAATCTCTCAAACTCCGGGAGAGATTCTCAAAACCAAGGTTGACATGTTTCGAGTTCCTTTCAACATTTTGGAAATCCCGCTGAAACTTTGGACATTCTGGCGAAGGGTTCCCAATCCCCGACAAGATTGGTACCCTTTCACGTCCAAATCTCTCAAACTCCGGCAGAGATTCTCAAAACCAAGGTTGACATGTTTCGAGTTCCTTTCAACATTTTGGAAATCCCGCTGAAACTTTGGACATTCTCGCGAAGGGTTCCCAATCCCCGACAAGATTGGTACCCTTTCACGTCCAAATCTCTCAAACTCCGGGAGAGATTCTCAAAACCAAGGTTGACATGTTTCGAGTTCCTTTCAACATTTTGGAAATCCCGCTGAAACTTTGGACATTCTCGCGAAGGGTTCCCAATCCCCGACAAGATTGGTACCCTTTCACGTCCAAATCTCTCAAACTCCGGGAGAGATTCTCAAAACCAAGGTTGACATGTTTCGAGTTCCTTTCAACATTTTGGAAATCCCACTGAAACTTTGGACATTCTGGCGAAAGGTTCCCAATCCCCGACAAGATTGGTACCCTTTCACGTCCAAATCTCTCAAACTCCGGGAGAGATTCTCAAAACCAAGGTTGACATGTTTCGAGTTCCTTTCAACATTTTGGAAATCCCGCTGAACCTTTGGACATTCTGGCGAAGGGTTCCCAATCCCCGACAAGATTGGTACCCTTTCACGTCCAAATCTCTCAAAGTCCGGCAGAGATTCTCAAAACCAAGGTTGACATGTTTCGAGTTCCTTTCAACATTTTGGAAATCCCGCTGAAACTTTGGACATTGTCGCGAAGGGTTCCCAATCCCCGAAAAGATTGGTACCCTTTCACGTCCAAATCTCTCAAACTCCGGGAGAGATTCTCAAAACCAAGGTTGACATGTTTCGAGTTCCTTTCAACATTTTGGAAATCCCGCTGAAACTTTGGACATTGTCGCGAAGGGTTCCCAATCCCCGACAAGATTGGTATCCTTTCACGTCCAAATCTCTCAAACTCCGGGAGAGATTCTCAAAACCAAGGTTGACATGTTTCGAGTTCTTTCAACATTTTGGAAATCCCGCTGAAACTTTGGACATTCTGGCGAAGGGTTCCCAATCCCCGACAAGACTGGTACCCTTTCACGTCCAAATCTCTCAAACTCCGGGAGAGATTCTCAAAACCAAGGTTGACATGTTTCGAGTTCCTTTCAACATTTTGGAAATCCCGCTGAAACTTTGGACATTCTCGCGAAGGGTTCCCAATCCCCGACAATATTGGTACCCTTTCATGTCCAAATCTCTCAAACTCCGGGAGAGATTCTCAAAACCAAGCTTGACATGTTTCGAGTTCCTTTCAACATTTTGGAAATCCCGCTGAAACTTTGGACATTTTCGCG
The DNA here is from genome assembly GCF_964273445.1 of Streptopelia decaocto. Lineage (NCBI taxonomy): Eukaryota > Metazoa > Chordata > Aves > Columbiformes > Columbidae > Streptopelia > Streptopelia decaocto. The sequence continues at coordinate 357,915 of NW_028117277.1, read as the reverse complement.
AAGGGTTCCCAATCCCCGACAAGATTGGTACCCTTTCACGTCCAAATCTCTCAAAGTCCGGGAGAGATTCTCAAAACCAAGGTTGACATGTTTCGAGTTCCTTTCAACATTTTGGAAATCCCGCTGAAACTTTGGACATTCTCGCGAAGGGTTCCCAATCCCCGACAAGATTGGTACCCTTTCACGTCCAAATCTCTCAAAGTCCGGGAGAGATTCTCAAAACCAAGGTTGACATGGTTCCAGTTCCTTTCAACATTTTGGAAATCCCGCTGAAACTTTGGACATTCTCGCGAACGGTTCCCGATCCCCGACAAGATTGGTATCCTTTCACGTCCAAATCTCTCAAAGTCCGGGAGAGATTCTCAAAACCAAGGTTGACATGTTTCGAGTTCCTTTCAACATTTTGGAAATCCCGCTGAAACTTTGGACATTGTCGCGAAGGGTTCCCAATCCCCGACAAGATTGGTACCCTTTCATGTCCAAATCTCTCAAACTCCGGGAGAGATTCTCAAAACCAAGGTTGACATGTTTCCAGTTCCTTTCAACATTTTGGAAATCCCGCTGAAACTTTGGACATTCTCGCGAAGGGTTCCCAATCCCCGACAAGATTGGTACCCTTTCACGTCCAAATCTCTCAAACTCCGGGAGAGATTCTCAAAACCAAGGTTGACATGTTTCGAGTTCCTTTCAACATTTTGGAAATCCCGCTGAAACTTTGGACATTCTCGCGAAGGGTTCCCAGTCCCCGACAAGATTGGTACCCTTTCACGTCCAAATCTCTCAAACTCCGGGAGAGATTCTCAAAACCAAGGTTGACACGTTTCGAGTTCCTTTCAACATTTTGGAAATCCCGCTGAAACTTTGGACATTCTCGCGAACGGTTCCCGATCCCCGACAAGATTGGTACCCTTTCACGTCCAAATCTCTCAAACTCCGGGAGAGATTCTCAAAACCAAGGTTGACATGTTTCGAGTTCCTTTCAACATTTTGGAAATCCCGCTGAAACTTTGGACATTCTCGCGAAGGGTTCCCAATCCCCGACAAGATTGGTACCCTTTCACGTCCAAATCTCTCCAACTCCGGGAGAGATTCTCAAAACCAAGGTTGACACGTTTCGAGTTCCTTTCAACATTTTGGAAATCCCGCTGAAACTTTGGACATTCTCGCGAAGGGTTCCCAATCCCCGACAAGACTGGTACCCTTTCACGTCCAAATCTCTCCAAGTCCGGGAGAGATTCTCAAAACCAAGGTTGACACGTTTCGAGTTCCTTTCAACATTTTGGAAATCCCGCTGAAACTTTGGACATTCTCGCGAAGGGTTCCCAATCCCCGACAAGATTGGTACCCTTTCATGTCCAAATCTCTCAAACTCCGGGAGAGATTCTCAAAACCAAGGTTGACATGTTTCGAGTTCCTTTCAACATTTTGGAAATCCCGCTGAAACTTTGGACATTCTCGCGAAGGGTTCCCAATCCCCGACAAGATTGGTACCCTTTCACGTCCAAATCTCTCAAACTCCGGGAGAGATTCTCAAAACCAAGGTTGACATGTTTCGAGTTCCTTTCAACATTTTGGAAATCCCGCTGAAACTTTGGACATTCTCGCGAAGGGTTCCCAATCCCCGACAAGATTGGTACCCTTTCACGTCCAAATCTCTCAAACTCCGGGAGAGATTCTCAAAACCTAGGTTGACATGGTTCGAGTTCCTTTCAACATTTTGGAAATCCCGCTGAAACTTTGGACATTCTGGCGAAGGGTTCCCAATCCCCGACAAGATTGGTACCCTTTCACGTCCAAATCTCTCCAACTCCGGGAGAGATTCTCAAAACCAAGGTTGACATGGTTCCAGTTCCTTTCAACATTTTGGAAATCCCGCTGAAACTTTGGACATTCTGGCGAAGGGTTCCCAATCCCCGACAAGATTGGTACCCTTTCACGTCCAAATCTCTCAAACTCCGGCAGAGATTCTCAAAACCAAGGTTGACATGTTTCGAGTTCCTTTCAACATTTTGGAAATCCCGCTGAAACTTTGGACATTCTCGCGAAGGGTTCCCAATCCCCGACAAGATTGGTACCCTTTCACGTCCAAATCTCTCAAACTCCGGGAGAGATTCTCAAAACCAAGGTTGACATGTTTCGAGTTCCTTTCAACATTTTGGAAATCCCGCTGAAACTTTGGACATTCTCGCGAAGGGTTCCCAATCCCCGACAAGATTGGTACCCTTTCACGTCCAAATCTCTCAAACTCCGGGAGAGATTCTCAAAACCAAGGTTGACATGTTTCGAGTTCCTTTCAACATTTTGGAAATCCCACTGAAACTTTGGACATTCTGGCGAAAGGTTCCCAATCCCCGACAAGATTGGTACCCTTTCACGTCCAAATCTCTCAAACTCCGGGAGAGATTCTCAAAACCAAGGTTGACATGTTTCGAGTTCCTTTCAACATTTTGGAAATCCCGCTGAACCTTTGGACATTCTGGCGAAGGGTTCCCAATCCCCGACAAGATTGGTACCCTTTCACGTCCAAATCTCTCAAAGTCCGGCAGAGATTCTCAAAACCAAGGTTGACATGTTTCGAGTTCCTTTCAACATTTTGGAAATCCCGCTGAAACTTTGGACATTGTCGCGAAGGGTTCCCAATCCCCGAAAAGATTGGTACTCTTTCACGTCCAAATCTCTCAAACTCCGGGAGAGATTCTCAAAACCAAGGTTGACATGTTTCGAGTTCCTTTCAACATTTTGGAAATCCCGCTGAAACTTTGGACATTGTCGCGAAGGGTTCCCAATCCCCGACAAGATTGGTATCCTTTCACGTCCAAATCTCTCAAACTCCGGGAGAGATTCTCAAAACCAAGGTTGACATGTTTCGAGTTCCTTTCAACATTTTTGAAATCCCACTGAAACTTTGGACATTCTCGCGAAGGGTTCCCAATCCCCGACAAGACTGGTACCCTTTCACGTCCAAATCTCTCAAACTCCGGGAGAGATTCTCAAAACCAAGGTTGACATGTTTCGAGTTCCTTTCAACATTTTGGAAATCCCGCTGAAACTTTGGACATTCTCGCGGAGGGTTCTAGATCCCCGACAATATTGGTACCCTTTCATGTCCAAATCTCTCAAAGTCCGGGAGAGATTCTCAAAACCAAGCTTGACATGTTTCGAGTTCCTTTCAACATTTTGGAAATCCCGCTGAAACTTTGGACATTTTCGCGAAGGGTTCCCAATCCCCGACAAGATTGGTACCCTTTCACGTCCAAATCTCTCAAACTCCGGGAGAGATTCTCAAAACCAAGGTTGACATGTTTCGAGTTCCTTTCAACATTTTGGAAATCCCGCTGAAACTTTGGACATTGTCGCGAAGGGTTCCCAATCCCCGACAAGATTGGTACCCTTTCACGTCCAAATCTCTCAAACTCCGGGAGAGATTCTCAAAACCAAGGTTGACATGGTTCCAGTTCCTTTCAACATTTTGGAAATCCCGCTGAAACTTTGGACATTCTCGCGAACGGTTCCCGATCCCCGACAAGATTGGTATCCTTTCACGTACAAATATCTCAAAGTCCGGGAGAGATTCTCAAAACCAAGGTTGACATGTTTCGAGTTCCTTTCAACATTTTGGAAATCCCGCTGAAACTTTGGACATTGTCGCGAAGGGTTCCCAATCCCCGACAAGATTGGTACCCTTTCATGTCCAAATCTCTCAAACTCCGGGAGAGATTCTCAAAACCAAGGTTGACATGTTTCGAGTTCCTTTCAACATTTTGGAAATCCCGCTGAAACTTTGGACATTCTCGCGAAGGGTTCCCAATCCCAGACAAGATTGGTACCCTTTCACGTCCAAATCTCTCAAAGTCCGGGAGAGATTCTCAAAACCAAGGTTGACATGTTTCGAGTTCCTTTCAACATTTTGGAAATCCCGCTGAAACTTTGGACATTGTCGCGAAGGGTTCCCAATCCCCGACAAGATTGGTACCCTTTCACGTCCAAATCTCTCAAACTCCGGGAGAGATTCTCAAAACCAAGGTTGACATGGTTCCAGTTCCTTTCAACATTTTGGAAATCCCGCTGAAACTTTGGACATTCTCGCGAACGGTTCCCGATCCCCGACAAGATTGGTATCCTTTCACGTCCAAATCTCTCAAACTCCGGGAGAGATTCTCAAAACCAAGGTTGACATGTTTCGAGTTCCTTTCAACATTTTGGAAATCCCGCTGAAACTTTGGACATTGTCGCGAAGGGTTCCCAATCCCCGACAAGATTGGTACCCTTTCATGTCCAAATCTCTCAAACTCCGGGAGAGATTCTCAAAACCAAGGTTGACATGTTTCCAGTTCCTTTCAACATTTTGGAAATCCCACTGAAACTTTGGACATTCTCGCGAAGGGTTCCCAATCCCCGACAAGATTGGTACCCTTTCACGTCCAAATCTCTCCAACTCCGGGAGAGATTCTCAAAACCAAGGTTGACATGTTTCGAGTTCCTTTCAACATTTTGGAAATCCCACTGAAACTTTGGACATTCTGGCGAAGGGTTCCCAATCCCCGACAAGATTGGTACCCTTTCACGTCCAAATCTCTCAAACTCCGGGAGAGATTCTCAAAACCATGGTTGACATGTTTCGAGTTCCTTTCAACATTTTGGAAATCCCGCTGAAACTTTGGACATTCTCGCGAAGTCTTCCCAATCCCCGACAAGATTGGTACCCTTTCACGTCCAAATCTCTCAAACTCCGGGAGAGATTCTCAAAACCAAGGTTGACATGTTTCGAGTTCCTTTCAACATTTTGGAAATCCCGCTGAAACTTTGAACATTCTGGCGGAGGGTTCCCAATCCCCGACAAGATTGGTACCCTTTCACGTCCAAATCTCTCAAACTCCGGGAGAGATTCTCAAAACCAAGGTTGACATGTTTCGAGTTCCTTTCAACATTTTGGAAATCCCGCTGAAACTTTGGACATTCTCGCGGAGGGTTCTAGATCCCCGACAATATTGGTACCCTTTCATGTCCAAATCTCTCAAACTCTGGGAGAGATTCTCAAAACCAAGCTTGACATGTTTCGAGTTCCTTTCAACATTTTGGAAATCCCGCTGAAACTTTGGACATTTTCGCGAAGGGTTCCCAATCCCCGACAAGATTGGTACCCTTTCACGTCCAAATCTCTCAAACTCCGGGAGAGATTCTCAAAACCAAGGTTGACATGTTTCGAGTTCCTTTCAACATTTTGGAAATCCCGCTGAAACTTTGGACATTGTCGCGAAGGGTTCCCAATCCCCGACAAGATTGGTACCCTTTCACGTCCAAATCTCTCAAACTCCGGGAGAGATTCTCAAAACCAAGGTTGACATGGTTCCAGTTCCTTTCAACATTTTGGAAATCCCGCTGAAACTTTGGACATTCTCGCGAACGGTTCCCGATCCCCGACAAGATTGGTATCCTTTCACGTCCAAATCTCTCAAAGTCCGGGAGAGATTCTCAAAACCAAGGTTGACATGTTTCGAGTTCCTTTCAACATTTTGGAAATCCCGCTGAAACTTTGGACATTGTCGCGAAGGGTTCCCAATCCCCGACAAGATTGGTACCCTTTCATGTCCAAATCTCTCAAACTCCGGGAGAGATTCTCAAAACCAAGGTTGACATGTTTCGAGTTCCTTTCAACATTTTGGAAATCCCGCTGAAACTTTGGACATTCTCGCGAAGGGTTCCCAATCCCCGACAAGATTGGTACCCTTTCACGTCCAAATCTCTCAAAGTCCGGGAGAGATTCTCAAAACCAAGGTTGACATGTTTCGAGTTCCTTTCAACATTTTGGAAATCCCGCTGAAACTTTGGACATTGTCGCGAAGGGTTCCCAATCCCCGACAAGATTGGTACCCTTTCACGTCCAAATCTCTCAAAGTCCGGGAGAGATTCTCAAAACCAAGGTTGACATGGTTCCAGTTCCTTTCAACATTTTGGAAATCCCGCTGAAACTTTGGACATTCTCGCGAACGGTTCCCGATCCCCGACAAGATTGGTATCCTTTCACGTCCAAATCTCTCAAACTCCGGGAGAGATTCTCAAAACCAAGGTTGACATGTTTCGAGTTCCTTTCAACATTTTGGAAATCCCGCTGAAACTTTGGACATTGTCGCGAAGGGTTCCCAATCCCCGACAAGATTGGTACCCTTTCATGTCCAAATCTCTCAAACTCCGGGAGAGATTCTCAAAACCAAGGTTGACATGTTTCGAGTTCCTTTCAACATTTTGGAAATCCCACTGAAACTTTGGACATTCTCGCGAAGGGTTCCCAATCCCCGACAAGATTGGTACCCTTTCACGTCCAAATCTCTCCAACTCCGGGAGAGATTCTCAAAACCAAGGTTGACATGTTTCGAGTTCCTTTCAACATTTTGGAAATCCCACTGAAACTTTGGACATTCTGGCGAAGGGTTCCCAATCCCCGACAAGATTGGTACCCTTTCACGTCCAAATCTCTCAAACTCCGGGAGAGATTCTCAAAACCATGGTTGACATGTTTCGAGTTCCTTTCAACATTTTGGAAATCCCGCTGAAACTTTGGACATTCTCGCGAAGTCTTCCCAATCCCCGACAAGATTGGTACCCTTTCACGTCCAAATCTCTCAAACTCCGGGAGAGATTCTCAAAACCAAGGTTGACATGTTTCGAGTTCCTTTCAACATTTTGGAAATCCCGCTGAAACTTTGAACATTCTGGCGGAGGGTTCCCAATCCCCGACAAGATTGGTACCCTTTCACGTCCAAATCTCTCCAACTCCGGGAGAGATTCTCAAAACCAAGGTTGACATGTTTCGAGTTCATTCAACATTTTGGAAATCCCGCTGAAACTTTGGACATTCTCGCGAAGGGTTCCCAATCCCCGACAAGACTGGTACCCTTTCACGTCCAAATCTCTCAAACTCCGGGAGAGATTCTCAAAGCCAAGGTTGACATGTTTCGAGTTCCTTTCAACATTTTGGAAATCCCACTGAAACTTTGGACATTCTGGCGAAAGGTTCCCAATCCCCGACAAGATTGGTACCCTTTCACGTCCAAATCTCTCAAACTCCGGGAGAGATTCTGAAAACCAAGGTTGACATGTTTCGAGTTCCTTTCAACATTTTGGAAATCCCGCTGAAACTTTGGACATTCTGGCGAAGGGTTCCCAATGCCCGACAAGATTGGTACCCTTTCACGTCCAAATCTCTCAAACTCCGGCAGAGATTCTCAAAACCAAGGTTGACATGTTTCGAGTTCCTTTCAACATTTTGGAAATCCCGCTGAAACTTTGGACATTCTCGCGAAGGGTTCCCAATCCCCGACAAGATTGGTACCCTTTCACGTCCAAATCTCTCCAACTCCGGGAGAGATTCTCAAAACCAAGGTTGACATGTTTCGAGTTCCTTTCAACATTTTGGAAATCCCGCTGAAACTTTGGACATTGTCGCGAAGGGTTCCCAATCCCCGACAAGATTGGTACCCTTTCACGTCCAAATCTCTCAAACTCCGGGAGAGATTCTCAAAACCAAGGTTGACATGTTTCGAGTTCCTTTCAACATTTTGGAAATCCCGCTGAAACTTTGGACATTCTCGCGAAGGGTTCCCAATCCCCGACAAGACTGGTACCCGTTCACGTCCAAATCTCTCAAACTCCGGGAGAGATTCTCAAAACCAAGGTTGACATGTTTCGAGTTCATGCAACATTTTGGAAATCCCGCTGAAACTTTGGACATTCTCGCGAAGGGTTCCCAATCCCCGACAAGACTGGTACCCTTTCACGTCCAAATCTCTCAAACTCCGGGAGAGATTCTCAAAACCAAGGTTGATATGTTTCGAGTTCCTTTCAACATTTTGGAAATCCCGCTGAAACTTTGGACATTGTCGCGAAGGGTTCCCAATCCCCGACAAGATTTGTACCCTTTCACGTCCAAATCTCTCAAACTCCGGGAGAGATTCTCAAAACCAAGGTTGACATGTTTCGAGTTCCTTTCAACATTTTGGAAATCCCGCTGAAACTTTGGACATTCTCGCGAAGGGTTCCCAATCCCCGACAAGACTGGTACCCTTTCACGTCCAAATCTCTCAAAGTCCGGGAGAGATTCTCAAAACCAAGGTTGACATGTTTCGAGTTCCTTTCAACATTTTGGAAATCCCGCTGAAACTTTGGACATTCTCGCGAAGGGTTCCCAATCCCCGACAAGATTGGTACCCTTTCACGTCCAAATCTCTCAAACTCTGGGAGAGATTCTCAAAACCAAGGCTGACATGTTTCGAGTTCCTTTCAACATTTTGGAAATCCCGCTGAAACTTTGGACATTCTCGCGAAGGGTTCCCAATCCCCGACAAGATTGGTACCCTTTCACGTCCAAATCTCTCAAACTCCGGGAGAGATTCTCAAAACCAAGGTTGACATGTTTCGAGTTCCTTTCAACATTTTGGAAATCCCGCTGAAACTTTGGACATTCTCGCGAAGGGTTCCCAATCCCCGACAAGATTGGTACCCTTTCACATCCAAATCTCTCAAACTCCAGGAGAGATTCTCAAAACCAAGGTTGACATGTTTCGAGTTCATTCAACATTTTGGAAATCCCGCTGAAACTTCGGATATTGTCGCGAAGGGTTCCCAATCCCCGACAAGACTGGTACCCTTTCACGTCCAAATCTCTCAAACTCCGGGAGAGATTCTCAAAACCAAGGTTGACATGTTTCGAGTTCATTCAACATTTTGGAAATCCCGCTGAAACTTTGGACATTCTCGCGAAGGGTTCCCAATCCCCGACAAGACTGGTACCCTTTCACGTCCAAATCTCTCAAACTCCCGGAGAGATTCTCAAAACCAAGGTTGATATGTTTCGAGTTCCTTTCAACATTTTGGAAATCCCGCTGAAAGTTTGGACATTCTCGCGAAGGGTTCCCAATCCCCGACAAGATTGGTACCCTTTCACGTCCAAATCTCTCAAACTCCGGGAGAGATTCTCAAAACCAAGGTTGACATGTTTCGAGTTCCTTTCAACATTTTGGAAATCCCGCTGAAACTTTGGACATTCTCGCGAACGGTTCCCGATCCCCGACAAGATTGGTATCCTTTCACGTCCAAATCTCTCAAACTCCGGGAGAGATTCTCAAAACCAAGGTTGACATGTTTCGAGTTCCTTTCAACATTTTGGAAATCCCGCTGAAACTTTGGACATTGTCGCGAAGGGTTCCCAATCCCCGACAAGATTGGTACCCTTTCATGTCCAAATCTCTCAAACTCCGGGAGAGATTCTCAAAACCAAGGTTGACATGTTTCGAGTTCCTTTCAACATTTTGGAAATCCCGCTGAAACTTTGGACATTCTCGCGAAGGGTTCCCAATCCCCGACAAGATTGGTACCCTTTCACGTCCAAATCTCTCAAACTCCGGGAGAGATTCTCAAAACCAAGGTTGACATGTTTCGAGTTCCTTTCAACATTTTGGAAATCCCGCTGAAACTTTGGACATTCTGGCGAAGGGTTCCCAATCCCCGACAAGATTGGTACCCTTTCACGTCCAAATCTCTCAAACTCCGGGAGAGATTCTCAAAACCAAGGTTGACATGTTTCGAGTTCCTTTCAACATTTTGGAAATCCCGCTGAAACTTTGGACATTGTCGCGAAGGGTTCCCAATCCCCGACAAGATTGGTACCCTTTCACGTCCAAATCTCTCAAACTCCGGGAGAGATTCTCAAAACCAAGGTTGACATGTTTCGAGTTCATTCAACATTTTGGAAATCCCGCTGAAAGTTTGGACATTCTCGCGAAGGGTTCCCAATCCCCGACAAGACTGGTACCCTTTCACGTCCAAATCTCTCAAACTCCAGGAGAGATTCTCAAAACCAAGGTTGATATGTTTCGAGTTCCTTTCAACATTTTGGAAATCCCGCTGAAACTTTGGACATTGTCGCGAAGGGTTCCCAATCCCCGACAAGATTGGTACCCTTTCACGTCCAAATCTCTCAAACTCCGGGAGAGATTCTCAAAACCAAGGTTGACATGGTTCCAGTTCCTTTCAACATTTTGGAAATCCCGCTGAAACTTTGGACATTCTCGCGAACGGTTCCCGATCCCCGACAAGATTGGTATCCTTTCACGTCCAAATCTCTCAAACTCCGGGAGAGATTCTCAAAACCAAGGTTGACATGTTTCGAGTTCCTTTCAACATTTTGGAAATCCCGCTGAAACTTTGGACATTCTCGCGAAGGGTTCCCAATCCCCGACAAGATTGGTACCCTTTCATGTCCAAATCTCTCAAACTCCGGGAGAGATTCTCAAAACCAAGGTTGACATGTTTCCAGTTCCTTTCAACATTTTGGAAATCCCGCTGAAACTTTGGACATTCTCGCGAAGGGTTCCCAATCCCCGACAAGATTGGTACCCTTTCACGTCCAAATCTCTCAAAGTCCGGGAGAGATTCTCAAAACCAAGGTTGACATGTTTCGAGTTCCTTTCAACATTTTGGAAATCCCGCTGAAACTTTGGACATTCTCGCGAAGTCTTCCCAATCCCCGACAAGATTGGTACCCTTTCATGTCCAAATCTCTCAAACTCCGGGAGAGATTCTCAAAACCAAGGTTGACATGTTTCCAGTTCCTTTCAACATTTTGGAAATCCCGCTGAAACTTTGGACATTCTCGCGAACTCTTCCCAATCCCCGACAAGATTGGTACCCTTTCATGTCCAAATCTCTCAAAATCCGGGAGAGATTCTCAAAACCAAGGTTGACATGTTTCCAGTTCCTTTCAACATTTTGGAAATCCCGCTGAAACTTTGGACATTCTCGCGAAGGGTTCCCAATCCCCGACAAGATTGGTACCCTTTCACGTCCAAATCTCTCAAAGTCCGGGAGAGATTCTCAAAACCAAGGTTGACATGTTTCGAGTTCCTTTCAACATTTTGGAAATCCCACTGAAACTTTGGACATTCTGGCGAAGGGTTCCCAATCCCCGACAAGATTGGTACCCTTTCACATCCAAATCTCTCAAAGTCCGGGAGAGATTCTCAAAACCAAGGTTGACATGTTTCAAGTTCCTTTCAACATTTTGGAAATCCCGCTGAAACTTTGGACATTGTCGCGAAGGGTTCCCAATCCCCGACAAGATTGGTACCCTTTCACGTCCAAATCTCTCAAACTCCGGGAGAGATTCTCAAAACCAAGCTTGACATGTTTCGAGTTCCTTTCAACATTTTGGAAATCCCGCTGAAACTTTGGACATTCTCGCGAAGGGTTCCCAATCCCCGACAAGATTGGTACCCTTTCACGTCCAAATCTCTCAAACTCCGGGAGAGATTCTCAAAACCAAGGTTGACATGTTTCGAGTTCATTCAACATTTTGGAAATCCCGCTGAAACTTTGGACATTGTCGCGAAGGGTTCCCAATCCCCGACAAGACTGGTACCCTTTCACGTCCAAATCTCTCAAACTCCGGGAGAGATTCTCAAAACCAAGGTTGACATGTTTCGAGTTCATTCAACATTTTGGAAATCCCGCTGAAACTTTGGACATTCTCGCGAAGGGTTCCCAATCCCCGACAAGACTGGTACCCTTTCACGTCCAAATCTCTCAAACTCCAGGAGAGATTCTCAAAACCAAGGTTGATATGTTTCGAGTTCCTTTCAACATTTTGGAAATCCCGCTGAAAGTTTGGACATTGTCGCGAAGGGTTCCCAATCCCCGACAAGATTTGTACCCTTTCACGTCCAAATCTCTCAAACTCCGGGAGAGATTCTCAAAACCAAGGTTGACATGGTTCCAGTTCCTTTCAACATTTTGGAAATCCCGCTGAAACTTTGGACATTCTCGCGAACGGTTCCCGATCCCCGACAAGATTGGTATCCTTTCACGTCCAAATCTCTCAAACTCCGGGAGAGATTCTCAAAACCAAGGTTGACATGTTTCGAGTTCCTTTCAACATTTTGGAAATCCCGCTGAAACTTTGGACATTCTCGCGAAGTCTTCCCAATCCCCGACAAGATTGGTACCCTTTCATGTCCAAATCTCTCAAACTCCGGGAGAGATTCTCAAAACCAAGGTTGACATGTTTCCAGTTCCTTTCAACATTTTGGAAATCCCGCTGAAACTTTGGACATTCTCGCGAAGGGTTCCCAATCCCCGACAAGATTGGTACCCTTTCACGTCCAAATCTCTCAAAGTCCGGGAGAGATTCTCAAAACCAAGGTTGACATGTTTCCAGTTCCTTTCAACATTTTGGAAATCCCGCTGAAACTTTGGACATTCTCGCGAAGGAGTCCCAATCCCCGACAAGACTGTTACCCTTTCACGTCCAAATCTCTCAAACTCCAGGAGAGATTCTCAAAACCAAGGTTGATATGTTTCGAGTTCCTTTCAACATTTTGGAAATCCCTCTGAAACTTTGGACATTGTCGCGAAGGGTTCCCAATCCCCGACAAGATTGGTACCCTTTCACGTCCAAATCTCTCAAACTCCGGGAGAGATTCTCAAAACCAAGGTTGACATGGTTCCAGTTCCTTTCAACATTTTGGAAATCCCGCTGAAACTTTGGACATTCTCGCGAACGGTTCCCGATCCCCGACAAGATTGGTACCCTTTCACGTCCAAATCTCTCAAACTCCGGGACAGATTCTCAAAACCAAGGTTCACATGTTTCGAGTTCCTTTCAACATTTTGGAAATCCCGCTGAAACTTTGGACATTCTCGCGAAGTCTTCCCAATCCCCGACAAGATTGGTACCCTTTCACGTCCAAATCTCTCAAACTCCGGGAGAGATTCTCAAAACCAAGGTTGACATGTTTCCAGTTCCTTTCAACATTTTGGAAATCCCGCTGAAACTTTGGACATTGTCGCGAAGGGTTCCCAATCCCCGACAAGATTGGTACCCTTTCACGTGCAAATCTCTCAAAGTCCGGGAGAGATTCTCAAAACCAAGGTTGACATGTTTCGAGTTCCTTTCAACATTTTGGAAATCCCACTGAAACTTTGGACATTCTGGCGAAGGGTTCCCAATCCCCGACAAGATTGGTACCCTTTCACGTCCAAATCTCTCAAACTCCGGGAGAGATTCTCAAAACCAAGGTTGACATGGTTCCAGTTCCTTTCAACATTTTGGAAATCCCGCTGAGACTTTGGACATTCTCGCGAAGGGTTCCCAATCCCCGACAAGATTGGTACCCTTTCACGTCCAAATCTCTCAAACTCCGGGAGAGATTCTCAAAACCAAGGTTGACATGTTTCGAGTTCCTTTCAACATTTTGGAAATCCCGCTGAAACTTTGGACATTCTGGCGAAGGGTTCCCAATCCCCGACAAGATTGGTACCCTTTCACGTCCAAATCTCTCAAACTCCGGGAGAGATTCTCAAAACCAAGGTTGACATGTTTCGAGTTCCTTTCAACATTTTGGAAATCCCGCTGAAACTTTGGACATTCTCGCGAAAGGTTCCCAATCCCCGACAAGATTGGTACCCTTTCACGTCCAAATCTCTCAAACTCCGGGAGAGATTCTCAAAACCAAGGTTGACATGTTTCGAGTTCCTTTCAACATTTTGGAAATCCCGCTGAAACTTTGGACATTCTCGCGAAGGGTTCCCAATCCCCGACAAGATTGGTACCCTTTCACGTCCAAATCTCTCCAACTCCGGGAGAGATTCTCAAAACCAAGGTTGACATGTTTCGAGTTCCTTTCAACATTTTGGAAATCCCGCTGAAACTTTGGACATTCTGGCGAAGGGTTCCCAATCCCCGACAAGATTGGTACCCTTTCACGTCCAAATCTCTCAAAGTCCGGGAGAGATTCTCAAAACCAAGGTTGACATGTTTCGAGTTCCTTTCAACATTTTGGAAATCCCGCTGAAACTTTGGACATTGTCGTGAAGAGTTCCCAATCCCCGAAATGATTGGTACCCTTTCACGTCCAAATCTCTCAAACTACGGGAGAGATTCTCAAAACCAAGGTTGACATGTTTCGAGTTCCTTTCAACATTTTGGAAATCCCACTGAAACTTTGGACATTCTCGCGAAGGGTTCCCAATCCCCGACAAGACTGGTACCCTTTCACGTCCAAATCTCTCAAACTCCGGGAGAGATTCTCAAAACCAAGGTTGACATGTTTCGAGTTCCTTTCAACATTTTGGAAATCCCGCTGAAACTTTGGACATTCTCGCGAAGGGTTCCCAATCCCCGACAAGATTGGTACCCTTTCACGTCCAAATCTCTCAAACTCCGGGAGAGATTCTCAAAACCAAGCTTGACATGTTTCGAGTTCCTTTCAACATTTTGGAAATCCCACTGAAACTTTGGACATTCTGGCGAAGGGTTCCCAATCCCCGACAAGATTGGTACCCTTTCACGTCCAAATCTCTCAAACTCCGGGAGAGATTCTCAAAACCAAGGTTGACATGTTTCGAGTTCCTTTCAACATTTTGGAAATCCCGCTGAGACTTTGGACATTCTCGCGAAGGGTTCCCAATCCCCGACAAGATTGGTACCCTTTCACGTCCAAATCTCTCAAACTCCGGGAGAGATTCTCAAAACCAAGGTTGACATGTTTCGAGTTCCTTTCAACATTTTGGAAATCCCGCTGAAACTTTGGACATTCTGGCGAAGGGTTCCCAATCCCCGACAAGATTGGTACCCTTTCACGTCCAAATCTCTCAAACTCCGGGAGACATTCTCAAAACCAAGGTTGACATGTTTCGAGTTCCTTTCAACATTTTGGAAATCCCGCTGAAACTTTGGACATTCTCGCGAAAGGTTCCCAATCCCCGACAAGATTGGTACCCTTTCACGTCCAAATCTCTCAAACTCCGGCAGAGATTCTCAAAACCAAGGTTGACATGTTTCGAGTTCCTTTCAACATTTTGGAAATCCCGCTGAAACTTTGGACATTCTCGCGAAGGGTTCCCAATCCCCGACAAGATTGGTACCCTTTCACGTCCAAATCTCTCAAACTCCGGGAGAGATTCTCAAAACCAAGGTTGACATGTTTCGAGTTCCTTTCAACATTTTGGAAATCCCGCTGAAACTTTGGACATTGTCGCGAAGGGTTCCCAATCCCCGACAAGATTGGTACCCTTTCACGTCCAAATCTCTCAAAGTCCGGGAGAGATTCTCAAAACCAAGGTTGACATGTTTCGAGTTCCTTTCAACATTTTGGAAATCCCGCTGAAACTTTGGACATTGTCGTGAAGGGTTCCCAATCCCCGAAAAGATTGGTACCCTTTCACGTCCAAATCTCTCAAACTCCGGGAGAGATTCTCAAAACCAAGGTTGACATGTTTCGAGTTCCTTTCAACATTTTGGAAATCCCACTGAAACTTTGGACATTCTCGCGAAGGGTTCCCAATCCCCGACAAGACTGGTACCCTTTCACGTCCAAATCTCTCAAAGTCCGGGAGAGATTCTCAAAACCAAGGTTGACATGTTTCGAGTTCCTTTCAACATTTTGGAAATCCCGCTGAAAGTTTGGACATTCTCGCGAAGGGTTCCCAATCCCCGACAAGATTGGTACCCTTTCACGTCCAAATCTCTCAAACTCCGGGAGAGATTCTCAAAACCAAGGTTGACATGGCTCCAGTTCCTTTCAACATTTTGGAAATCCCGCTGAAACTTTGGACATTCTGGCGGAGGGTTCCCAATCCCCGACAAGATTGGTACCCTTTCACGTCCAAATCTCTCAAACTCCGGGAGAGATTCTCAAAACCAAGGTTGACATGTTTCGAGTTCCTTTCAACATTTTGGAAATCCCGCTGAAACTTTGGACATTGTCGCGAAGGGTTCCCAATCCCCGACAAGATTGGTACCCTTTCACGTCCAAATCTCTCAAACTCCGGGAGAGATTCTCAAAACCAAGGTTGACATGTTTCGAGTTCATTCAACATTTTGGAAATCCCGCTGAAACTTTGGACATTCTCGCGAAGGGTTCCCAATCCCCGACAAGACTGGTACCCTTTCACGTCCAAATCTCTCAAACTCCGGGAGAGATTCTCAAAACCAAGGTTGACATGGTTCCAGTTCCTTTCAACATTTTGGAAATCCCGCTGAAACTTTGGACATTCTCGCGAAGTCTTCCCAATCCCTGACAAGATTGGTACCCTTTCACGTCCAAATCTCTCAAACTCCGGGAGAGATTCTCAAAACCAAGGTTGACATGTTTCGAGTTCCTTTCAACATTTTGGAAATCCCGCTGAAACTATGGACATTCTGGCGAAGGGTTCCCAATCCCCGACAAGATTGGTACCCTTTCACGTCCAAATCTCTCAAAGTCCGGGAGAGATTCTCAAAACCAAGGTTGACATGTTTCGAGTTCCTTTCAACATTTTGGAAATCCCGCTGAAACTTTGGACATTCTCGCGAAGGGTTCCCAATCCCCGACAAGATTGGTACCCTTTCACGTCCAAATCTCTCAAACTCCGGGAGAGATTCTCAAAACCAAGGTTGACATGTTTCGAGTTCCTTTCAACATTTTGGAAATCCCGCTGAAACTTTGGACATTCTCGCGAAGGAGTCCCGATCCCCGACAAGACTGTTACCCTTTCACGTCCAAATCTCTCAAAGTCCGGGAGAGATTCTCAAAACCAAGGTTGACATGTTTCGAGTTCCTTTCAACATTTTGGAAATCCCGCTGAAAGTTTGGACATTCTCACGAAGGGTTCCCAATCCCCGACAAGATTGGTACCCTTTCACGTCCAAATCTCTCAAACTCCGGGAGAGATTCTCAAAACCAAGGTTGACATGTTTCGAGTTCCTTTCAACATTTTGGAAATCCCGCTGAAACTTTGGACATTCTCGTGAAGTCTTCCCAATCCCCGACAAGATTGGTACCCTTTCACGTCCAAATCTCTCAAACTCCGGGAGAGATTCTCAAAACCAAGGTTGACATGTTTCGAGTTCCTTTCAACATTTTGGAAATCCCGCTGAAACTTTGGACATTCTCGCGAAGGGTTCCCAATCCCCGACAAGATTGGTACCCTTTCACGTCCAAATCTCTCAAAGTCCGGGAGAGATTCTCAAAACCAAGGTTGACATGTTTCGAGTTCCTTTCAACATTTTGGAAATCCCACTGAAACTTTGGACATTCTGGCCAAGGGATCCCAATCCCCGACAAGATTGGTACCCTTTCACGTCCAAATCTCTCAAACTCCGGGAGAGATTCTCAAAACCAAGGTTGACATGGTTCCAGTTCCTTTCAACATTTTGGAAATCCCGCTGAGACTTTGGACATTCTCGCGAAGGGTTCCCAATCCCCGACAAGACTGGTACCCTTTCACGTCCAAATCTCTCAAACTCCGGGAGAGATTCTCAAAACCAAGGTTGACATGTTTCGAGTTCCTTTCAACATTTTGGAAATCCCGCTGAAACTTTGGACATTCTGGCGAAGGGTTCCCAATCCCCGACAAGATTGGTACCCTTTCACGTCCAAATCTCTCAAACTCCGGGAGAGATTCTCAAAACCAAGGTTGACATGTTTCGAGTTCCTTTCAACATTTTGGAAATCCCGCTGAAACTTTGGACATTCTCGCGAAAGGTTCCCAATCCCCGACAAGATTGGTACCCTTTCACGTCCAAATCTCTCAAACTCCGGGAGAGATTCTCAAAACCAAGGTTGACATGGTTCCAGTTCCTTTCAACATTTTGGAAATCCCGCTGAAACTTTGGACATTCTCGCGAAGGGTTCCCAATCCCCGACAAGATTGGTACCCTTTCACGTCCAAATCTCTCAAACTCCGGGAGAGATTCTCAAAACCAAGGTTGACATGTTTCGAGTTTCTTTCAACATTTTGGAAATCCCGCTGAAACTTTGGACATTGTCGCGAAGGGTTCCCAATCCCCGACAAGATTGGTACCCTTTCACGTCCAAATCTCTCAAACTCCGGGAGAGATTCTCAAAACCAAGGTTGACATGTTTCGAGTTCCTTTCAACATTTTGGAAATCCCGCTGAAACTTTGGACATTGTCGTGAAGGGTTCCCAATCCCCGACAAGATTGGTACCCTTTCACGTCCAAATCTCTCAAACTCCGGCTAAGATTCTCAAAACCAAGGTTGACATGTTTCGAGTTCCTTTCAACATTTTGGAAATCCCACTGAAACTTTGGACATTCTCGCGAAGGGTTCCCAATCCCCGACAAGACTGGTACCCTTTCACGTCCAAATCTCTCAAAGTCCGGGAGAGATTCTCAAAACCAAGGTTGACATGTTTCGAGTTCCTTTCAACATTTTGGAAATCCCGTTGAAACTTTGGACATTCTCGCGAAGGGTTCCCAATCCCCGACAAGATTGGTACCCTTTCACGTCCAAATCTCTCAAACTCCGGGAGAGATTCTCAAAACCAAGGTTGACATGTTTCGAGTTCCTTTCAACATTTTGGAAATCCCGCTGAAACTTTGGACATTCTGGCGGAGGGTTCCCAATCCCCGACAAGATTGGTACCCTTTCACGTCCAAATCTCTCAAACTCCGGCAGAGATTCTCAAAACCAAGGTTGACATGTTTCGAGTTCCTTTCAACATTTTGGAAATCCCGCTGAAACTTTGGACATTGTCGCGAAGGGTTCCCAATCCCCGACAAGATTGGTACCCTTTCACGTCCAAATCTCTCAAACTCCGGGAGAGATTCTCAAAACCAAGGTTGACATGTTTCGAGTTCATTCAACATTTTGGAAATCCCGCTGAAACTTTGGACATTCTCGCGAAGGGTTCCCAATCCCCGACAAGACTGGTACCCTTTCACGTCCAAATCTCTCAAACTCCGGGAGAGATTCTCAAAACCAAGGTTGACATGGTTCCAGTTCCTTTCAACATTTTGGAAATCCCGCTGAAACTTTGGACATTCTCGCGAAGGGTTCCCAATCCCCGACAAGATTGGTACCCTTTCACGTCCAAATCTCTCAAACTCCGGGAGAGATTCTCAAAACCAAGGTTGACATGTTTCCAGTTCCTTTCAACATTTTGGAAATCCCGCTGAAACTTTGGACATTCTCGCGAAGGGTTCCCAATCCCCGACAAGATTGGTACCCTTTCACGTCCAAATCTCTCAAACTCCGGGAGAGATTCTCAAAACCAAGGTTGACATGTTTCCAGTTCCTTTCAACATTTTGGAAATCCCGCTGAAAATTTGGACATTCTCGCGAAGGGTTCCCAATCCCCGACAAGATTGGTACCCTTTCACGTCCAAATCTCTCAAACTCCGGGAGAGATTCTCAAAACCAAGGTTGACATGTTTCGAGTTCCTTTCAACATTTTGGAAATCCCGCTGAAACTTTGGACATTCTCGCGAAGGGTTCCCAATCCCCGACAAGATTGGTACCCTTTCACGTGCAAATCTCTCAAACTCCGGGAGAGATTCTCAAAACCAAGGTTGACATGTTTCGAGTTCCTTTCAACATTTTGGAAATCCCGCTGAAACTTTAGACATTCTGGCGAAGGGTTCCCAATCCCCGACAAGATTGGTACCCTTTCACGTCCAAATCTCTCAAAGTCCGGGAGAGATTCTCAAAACCAAGGTTGACATGTTTCGAGTTCCTTTCAACATTTTGGAAATCCCACTGAAACTTTGGACATTCTGGCGAAAGGTTCCCAATCCCCGACAAGATTGGTACCCTTTCACGTCCAAATCTCTCAAACTCCGGGAGAGATTCTCAAAACCAAGGTTGACATGTTTCGAGTTCCTTTCAACATTTTGGAAATCCCGCTGAAACTTTGGACATTCTCGCGAAGGGTTCCCAATCCCCGACAAGATTGGTACCCTTTCACGTCCAAATCTCTCAAAGTCCGGGAGAGATTCTCAAAACCAAGGTTGACATGTTTCGAGTTCCTTTCAACATTTTGGAAATCCCACTGAAACTTTGGACATTCTGGCCAAGGGATCCCAATCCCCGACAAGATTGGTACCCTTTCACGTCCAAATCTCTCAAACTCCGGGAGAGATTCTCAAAACCAAGGTTGACATGGTTCCAGTTCCTTTCAACATTTTGGAAATCCCGCTGAGACTTTGGACATTCTCGCGAAGGGTTCCCAATCCCCGACAAGACTGGTACCCTTTCACGTCCAAATCTCTCAAACTCCGGGAGAGATTCTCAAAACCAAGGTTGACATGTTTCGAGTTCCTTTCAACATTTTGGAAATCCCGCTGAAACTTTGGACATTCTGGCGAAGGGTTCCCAATCCCCGACAAGATTGGTACCCTTTCACGTCCAAATCTCTCAAACTCCGGGAGAGATTCTCAAAACCAAGGTTGACATGTTTCGAGTTCCTTTCAACATTTTGGAAATCCCGCTGAAACTTTGGACATTCTCGCGAAAGGTTCCCAATCCCCGACAAGATTGGTACCCTTTCACGTCCAAATCTCTCAAACTCCGGGAGAGATTCTCAAAACCAAGGTTGACATGGTTCCAGTTCCTTTCAACATTTTGGAAATCCCGCTGAAACTTTGGACATTCTCGCGAAGGGTTCCCAATCCCCGACAAGATTGGTACCCTTTCACGTCCAAATCTCTCAAACTCCGGGAGAGATTCTCAAAACCAAGGTTGACATGTTTCGAGTTTCTTTCAACATTTTGGAAATCCCGCTGAAACTTTGGACATTGTCGCGAAGGGTTCCCAATCCCCGACAAGATTGGTACCCTTTCACGTCCAAATCTCTCAAACTCCGGGAGAGATTCTCAAAACCAAGGTTGACATGTTTCGAGTTCCTTTCAACATTTTGGAAATCCCGCTGAAACTTTGGACATTGTCGTGAAGGGTTCCCAATCCCCGACAAGATTGGTACCCTTTCACGTCCAAATCTCTCAAACTCCGGCTAAGATTCTCAAAACCAAGGTTGACATGTTTCGAGTTCCTTTCAACATTTTGGAAATCCCACTGAAACTTTGGACATTCTCGCGAAGGGTTCCCAATCCCCGACAAGACTGGTACCCTTTCACGTCCAAATCTCTCAAAGTCCGGGAGAGATTCTCAAAACCAAGGTTGACATGTTTCGAGTTCCTTTCAACATTTTGGAAATCCCGTTGAAACTTTGGACATTCTCGCGAAGGGTTCCCAATCCCCGACAAGATTGGTACCCTTTCACGTCCAAATCTCTCAAACTCCGGGAGAGATTCTCAAAACCAAGGTTGACATGTTTCGAGTTCCTTTCAACATTTTGGAAATCCCGCTGAAACTTTGGACATTCTGGCGGAGGGTTCCCAATCCCCGACAAGATTGGTACCCTTTCACGTCCAAATCTCTCAAACTCCGGCAGAGATTCTCAAAACCAAGGTTGACATGTTTCGAGTTCCTTTCAACATTTTGGAAATCCCGCTGAAACTTTGGACATTGTCGCGAAGGGTTCCCAATCCCCGACAAGATTGGTACCCTTTCACGTCCAAATCTCTCAAACTCCGGGAGAGATTCTCAAAACCAAGGTTGACATGTTTCGAGTTCATTCAACATTTTGGAAATCCCGCTGAAACTTTGGACATTCTCGCGAAGGGTTCCCAATCCCCGACAAGACTGGTACCCTTTCACGTCCAAATCTCTCAAACTCCGGGAGAGATTCTCAAAACCAAGGTTGACATGGTTCCAGTTCCTTTCAACATTTTGGAAATCCCGCTGAAACTTTGGACATTCTCGCGAAGGGTTCCCAATCCCCGACAAGATTGGTACCCTTTCACGTCCAAATCTCTCAAACTCCGGGAGAGATTCTCAAAACCAAGGTTGACATGTTTCCAGTTCCTTTCAACATTTTGGAAATCCCGCTGAAACTTTGGACATTCTCGCGAAGGGTTCCCAATCCCCGACAAGATTGGTACCCTTTCACGTCCAAATCTCTCAAACTCCGGGAGAGATTCTCAAAACCAAGGTTGACATGTTTCCAGTTCCTTTCAACATTTTGGAAATCCCGCTGAAAATTTGGACATTCTCGCGAAGGGTTCCCAATCCCCGACAAGATTGGTACCCTTTCACGTCCAAATCTCTCAAACTCCGGGAGAGATTCTCAAAACCAAGGTTGACATGTTTCGAGTTCCTTTCAACATTTTGGAAATCCCGCTGAAACTTTGGACATTCTCGCGAAGGGTTCCCAATCCCCGACAAGATTGGTACCCTTTCACGTGCAAATCTCTCAAACTCCGGGAGAGATTCTCAAAACCAAGGTTGACATGTTTCGAGTTCCTTTCAACATTTTGGAAATCCCGCTGAAACTTTAGACATTCTGGCGAAGGGTTCCCAATCCCCGACAAGATTGGTACCCTTTCACGTCCAAATCTCTCAAAGTCCGGGAGAGATTCTCAAAACCAAGGTTGACATGTTTCGAGTTCCTTTCAACATTTTGGAAATCCCACTGAAACTTTGGACATTCTGGCGAAAGGTTCCCAATCCCCGACAAGATTGGTACCCTTTCACGTCCAAATCTCTCAAACTCCGGGAGAGATTCTCAAAACCAAGGTTGACATGTTTCGAGTTCCTTTCAACATTTTGGAAATCCCGCTGAAACTTTGGACATTGTCGCGAAGGGTTCCCAATCCCCGACAAGATTGGTACCCTTTCACGTCCAAATCTCTCAAACTCCGGGAGAGATTCTCAAAACCAAGGTTGACATGTTTCGAGTTCCTTTCAACATTTTGGAAATCCCGCTGAAACTTTGGACATTCTGGCGGAGGGTTCCCAATCCCCGACAAGATTGGTACCCTTTCACGTCCAAATCTCTCAAACTCCGGGAGAGATTCTCAAAACCAAGGTTGACATGTTTCGAGTTCCTTTCAACATTTTGGAAATCCCGCTGAAACTTTGGACATTGTCGCGAAGGGTTCCCAATCCCCGACAAGATTGGTACCCTTTCACGTCCAAATCTCTCAAACTCCGGGAGAGATTCTCAAAACCAAGGTTGACATGTTTCGAGTTCATTCAACATTTTGGAAATCCCGCTGAAACTTTGGACATTCTCGCGAAGGGTTCCCAATCCCCGACAAGATTGGTACCCTTTCACGTCCAAATCTCTCAAACTCCGGGAGAGATTCTCAAAACCAAGGTTGACATGTTTCGAGTTCATTCAACATTTTGGAAATCCCGATGAAACTTTGGACATTCTCGCGAAGGGTTCCCAATCCCCGACAAGACTGGTACCCTTTCACGTCCAAATCTCTCAAACTCCAGGAGAGATTCTCAAAACCAAGGTTGACATGTTTCGAGTTCCTTTCAACATTTTGGAAATCCCGCTGAAACTTTGGACATTCTCGCGAAGTCTTCCCAATACCCGACAAGATTGGTACCCTTTCATGTCCAAATCTCTCAAACTCCGGGAGAGATTCTCAAAACCAAGGTTGACATGTTTCCAGTTCCTTTCAACATTTTGGAAATCCCGCTGAAACTTTGGACATTCTCGCGAAGGGTTTCCAATCCCCAACAAGATTGGTACCCTTTCACGTCCAAATCTCTCAAACTCCGGGAGAGATTCTCAAAACCAAGGTTGACATGTTTCGAGTTCCTCGCAACATTTTGGAAATCCCGCTGAAACTTTGGACATTCTGGCGAAGGGTTCCCAATCCCCGACAAGATTGGTACCCTTTCACGTCCAAATCTCTCAAAGTCCGGGAGAGATTCTCAAAACCAAGGTTGACATGTTTCGAGTTCCTTTCAACATTTTGGAAATCCCACTGAAACTTTGGACATTCTGGCGAAAGGTTCCCAATCCCCGACAAGATTGGTACCCTTTCACGTCCAAATCTCTCAAACTCCGGGAGAGATTCTCAAAACCAAGGTTGACATGTTTCGAGTTCCTTTCAACATTTTGGAAATCCCGCTGAAACTTTGGACATTGTCGCGAAGGGTTCCCAATCCCCGACAAGATTGGTACCCTTTCACGTCCAAATCTCTCAAACTCCGGGAGAGATTCTCAAAACCAAGGTTGACATGGTTCCAGTTCCTTTCAACATTTTGGAAATCCCGCTGAAACTTTGGACATTGTCGCGAAGGGTTCCCAATCCCCGACAAGATTGGTACCCTTTCACGTCCAAATCTCTCAAACTCCGGGAGAGATTCTCAAAACCAAGGTTGACATGGTTCCAGTTCCTTTCAACATTTTGGAAATCCCGCTGAAACTTTGGACATTCTGGCGAAGGGTTCCCAATCCCCGACAAGATTGGTACCCTTTCACGTCCAAATCTCTCAAACTCCGGGAGAGATTCTCAAAACCAAGGTTGACATGTTTCGAGTTCCTTTCAACATTTTGGAAATCCCGCTGAAACTTTGGACATTCTCGCGAAGGGTTCCCAATCCCCGACAAGACTGGTACCCTTTCACGTCCAAATCTCTCAAACTCCGGGAGAGATTCTCAAAACCAAGGTTGACATGTTTCGAGTTCCTTTCAACATTTTGGAAATCCCGCTGAAACTTTGGACATTCTCGCGAAGGGTTCCCAATCCCCGACAAGATTGGTACCCTTTCACGTCCAAATCTCTCAAACTCCGGGAGAGATTCTCAAAACCAAGGTTGACATGTTTCGAGTTCCTTTCAACATTTTGGAAATCCCGCTGAAACTTTGGACATTCTCGCGAACGGTTCCCGATCCCCGACAAGATTGGTATCCTTTCACGTCCAAATCTCTCAAACTCCGGGAGAGATTCTCAAAACCAAGGTTGACATGTTTCGAGTTCCTTTCAACATTTTGGAAATCCCGCTGAAACTTTGGACATTCTCGCGAAGTCTTCCCAATCCCCGACAAGATTGGTACCCTTTCATGTCCAAATCTCTCAAACTCCGGGAGAGATTCTCAAAACCAAGGTTGACATGTTTCCAGTTCCTTTCAACATTTTGGAAATCCCGCTGAAACTTTGGACATTCTCGCGAAGGGTTCCCAATCCCCGACAAGATTGGTACCCTTTCACGTCCAAATCTCTCAAAGTCCGGGAGAGATTCTCAAAACCAAGGTTGACATGTTTCGAGTTCCTTTCAACATTTTGGAAATCCCACTGAAACTTTGGACATTCTGGCGAAGGGTTCCCAATCCCCGACAAGATTGGTACCCTTTCACGTCCAAATCTCTCAAACTCCGGGAGAGATTCTCAAAACCAAGGTTGACATGTTTCGAGTTCCTTTCAACATTTTGGAAATCCCACTGAAACTTTGGACATTCTGGCGAAGGGTTCCCAATCCCCGACAAGATTGGTACCCTTTCACGTCCAAATCTCTCAAACTCTGGGAGAGATTCTCAAAACCAAGGTTGACATGTTTCGAGTTCCTTTCAACATTTTGGAAATCCCACTGAAACTTTGGACATTCTGGCGAAAGGTTCCCAATCCCCGACAAGATTGGTACCCTTTCACGTCCAAATCTCTCAAACTCTGGGAGAGATTCTCAAAACCAAGGTTGACATGTTTCGAGTTCCTTTCAACATTTTGGAAATCCCGCTGAAACTTTGGACATTCTCGCGAAGGGTTCCCGATCCCCGACAAGATTGGTACCCTTTCACGTCCAAAACTCTCAAACTCCGGCTAAGATTCTCAAAACCAAGGTTGACATGTTTCGAGTTCCTTTCAACATTTTGGAAATCCCGCTGAGACTTTGGACATTCTCGCGAAGGGTTCCCAATCCCCGACAAGACTGGTACCCTTTCACGTCCAAATCTCTCAAACTCCGGGAGAGATTCTCAAAACCAAGGTTGACATGTTTCGAGTTCCTTTCAACATTTTGGAAATCCCGCTGAAACTTTGGACATTGTCGCGAAGGGTTCCCAATCCCCGACAAGATTGGTACCCTTTCACGTCCAAATCTCTCAAAGTCCGGGAGAGATTCTCAAAACCAAGGTTGACATGTTTCGAGTTCCTTTCAACATTTTGGAAATCCCGCTGAAACTTTGGACATTGTCGTGAAGGGTTCCCAATCCCCGAAAAGATTGGTACCCTTTCACGTCCAAATCTCTCAAACTCCGGGAGAGATTCTCAAAACCAAGGTTGACATGTTTCGAGTTCCTTTCAACATTTTGGAAATCCCACTGAAACTTTGGACATTCTCGCGAAGGGTTCCCAATCCCCGACAAGACTGGTACCCTTTCACGTCCAAATCTCTCAAAGTCCGGGAGAGATTCTCAAAACCAAGGTTGACATGTTTCGAGTTCCTTTCAACATTTTGGAAATCCCGCTGAAAGTTTGGACATTCTCGCGAAGGGTTCCCAATCCCCGACAAGATTGGTACCCTTTCACGTCCAAATCTCTCAAACTCCGGGAGAGATTCTCAAAACCAAGGTTGACATGGCTCCAGTTCCTTTCAACATTTTGGAAATCCCGCTGAAACTTTGGACATTCTGGCGGAGGGTTCCCAATCCCCGACAAGATTGGTACCCTTTCACGTCCAAATCTCTCAAACTCCGGGAGAGATTCTCAAAACCAAGGTTGACATGTTTCGAGTTCCTTTCAACATTTTGGAAATCCCGCTGAAACTTTGGACATTGTCGCGAAGGGTTCCCAATCCCCGACAAGATTGGTACCCTTTCACGTCCAAATCTCTCAAACTCCGGGAGAGATTCTCAAAACCAAGGTTGACATGTTTCGAGTTCATTCAACATTTTGGAAATCCCGCTGAAACTTTGGACATTCTCGCGAAGGGTTCCCAATCCCCGACAAGACTGGTACCCTTTCATGTCCAAATCTCTCAAACTCCGGGAGAGATTCTCAAAACCAAGGTTGACATGGTTCCAGTTCCTTTCAACATTTTGGAAATCCCGCTGAAACTTTGGACATTCTCGCGAAGTCTTCCCAATCCCCGACAAGATTGGTACCCTTTCACGTCCAAATCTCTCAAACTCCGGGAGAGATTCTCAAAACCAAGGTTGACATGTTTCGAGTTCCTTTCAACATTTTGGAAATCCCGCTGAAACTTTGGACATTCTGGCGAAGGGTTCCCAATCCCCGACAAGATTGGTACCCTTTCACGTCCAAATCTCTCAAACTCCGGGAGAGATTCTCAAAACCAAGGTTGACATGTTTCGAGTTCCTTTCAACATTTTGAAAATCCCGCTGAAACTTTGGACATTCTCGCGAAGGGTTCCCAATCCCCGACAAGACTGGTACCCTTTCACGTCCAAATCTCTCAAACTCCGGTGGAGATTCTCAAAACCAAGGTTGACATGTTTCGAGTTCCTTTCAACATTTTGGAAATCCCGCTGAAACTTTGGACATTCTCGCGAAGGGTTCCCAATCCCCGACAAGATTGGTACCCTTTCACGTCCAAATCTCTCAAACTCCGGGAGAGATTCTCAAAACCAAGGTTGACATGTTTCGAGTTCCTTTCAACATTTTGGAAATCCCGCTGAAACTTTGGACATTGTCTAGAAGGGTTCCCAATCCCCGACAAGATTGGTACCCTTTCACGTCCAAATCTCTCAAACTCCGGGAGAGATTCTCAAAACCAAGGTTGACATGTTTCGAGTTCCTTTCAACATTTTGGAAATCCCGCTGAAACTTTGGACATTCTCGCGAAGGAGTCCCGATCCCCGACAAGACTGTTACCCTTTCACGTCCAAATCTCTCAAACTCCGGGAGAGATTCTCAAAACCAAGGTTGACATGTTTCGAGTTCCTTTCAACATTTTGGAAATCCCGCTGAAAGTTTGGACATTCTCACGAAGGGTTCCCAATCCCCGACAAGATTGGTACCCTTTCACGTCCAAATCTCTCAAACTCCGGGAGAGATTCTCAAAACCAAGGTTGACATGTTTCGAGTTCCTTTCAACATTTTGGAAATCCCGCTGAAACTTTGGACATTCTCGCGAAGTCTTCCCAATCCCCGACAAGATTGGTACCCTTTCACGTCCAAATCTCTCAAACTCCGGGAGAGATTCTCAAAACCAAGGTTGACATGTTTCGAGTTCCTTTCAACATTTTGGAAATCCCGCTGAAACTTTGGACATTCTCGCGAAGGGTTCCCAATCCCCGACAAGATTGGTACCCTTTCACGTCCAAATCTCTCAAAGTCCGGGAGAGATTCTCAAAACCAAGGTTGACATGTTTCGAGTTCCTTTCAACATTTTGGAAATCCCACTGAAACTTTGGACATTCTGGCCAAGGGTTCCCAATCCCCGACAAGATTGGTACCCTTTCACGTCCAAATCTCTCAAACTCCGGGAGAGATTCTCAAAACCAAGGTTGACATGGTTCCAGTTCCTTTCAACATTTTGGAAATCCCGCTGAGACTTTGGACATTCTCGCGAAGGGTTCCCAATCCCCGACAAGACTGGTACCCTTTCACGTCCAAATCTCTCAAACTCCGGGAGAGATTCTCAAAACCAAGGTTGACATGTTTCGAGTTCCTTTCAACATTTTGGAAATCCCGCTGAAACTTTGGACATTCTGGCGAAGGGTTCCCAATCCCCGACAAGATTGGTACCCTTTCACGTCCAAATCTCTCAAACTCCGGGAGAGATTCTCAAAACCAAGGTTGACATGTTTCGAGTTCCTTTCAACATTTTGGAAATCCCGCTGAAACTTTGGACATTCTCGCGAAAGGTTCCCAATCCCCGACAAGATTGGTACCCTTTCACGTCCAAATCTCTCAAACTCCGGGAGACATTCTCAAAAGCAAGGTTGACATGGTTCCAGTTCCTTTCAACATTTTGGAAATCCCGCTGAAACTTTGGACATTCTCGCGAAGTCTTCCCAATCCCCGACAAGATTGGTACCCTTTCACGTCCAAATCTCTCAAACTCCGGGAGAGATTCTCAAAATCAAGGTTGACATGTTTCGAGTTTCTTTCAACATTTTGGAAATCCCGCTGAAACTTTGGACATTGTCGCGAAGGGTTCCCAATCCCCGACAAGATTGGTACCCTTTCACGTCCAAATCTCTCAAACTCCGGGAGAGATTCTCAAAACCAAGGTTGACGTGTTTCGAGTTCCTTTCAACATTTTGGAAATCCCGCTGAAACTTTGGACATTGTCGTGAAGGGTTCCCAATCCCCGACAAGATTGGTACCCTTTCACGTCCAAATCTCTCAAAGTCCGGGAGAGATTCTCAAAACCAAGGTTGACATGTTTCGAGTTCCTTTCAACATTTTGGAAATCCCGCTGAAACTTTGGACATTCTCGCGAAGGGTTCCCAATCCCCGACAAGATTGGTACCCTTTCACGTGCAAATCTCTCAAACTCCGGGAGAGATTCTCAAAACCAAGGTTGATATGTTTCGATTTCCTTTCAACATTTTGGAAATCCCGCTGAAACTTTGGACATTCTCGCGAAGGGTTCCCAATCCCCGACAAGATTGGTACCCTTTCACGTCCAAATCTCTCAAACTCCGGGAGAGATTCTCAAAACCAAGGTTGACATGTTTCGAGTTCCTTTCAACATTTTGGAAATCCCGCTGAAACTTTGGACATTCTGGCGGAGGGTTCCCAATCCCCGACAAGACTGGTACCCTTTCACGTCCAAATCTCTCAAACTCCGGCAGAGATTCTCAAAACCAAGGTTGACATGTTTCGAGTTCCTTTCAACATTTTGGAAATCCCGCTGAAACTTTGGACATTGTCGCGAAGGGTTCCCAATCCCCGACAAGATTGGTACCCTTTCACGTCCAAATCTCTCAAACTCCGGGAGAGATTCTCAAAACCAAGGTTGACATGTTTCGAGTTCATTCAACATTTTGGAAATCCCGCTGAAACTTTGGACATTCTCGCGAAGGGTTCCCAATCCCCGACAAGACTGGTACCCTTTCACGTCCAAATCTCTCAAACTCCGGGAGAGATTCTCAAAACCAAGGTTGACATGGTTCCAGTTCCTTTCAACATTTTGGAAATCCCGCTGAAACTTTGGACATTCTCGCGAAGGGTTCCCAATCCCCGACAAGATTGGTACCCTTTCACGTCCAAATCTCTCAAACTCCGGGAGAGATTCTCAAAACCAAGGTTGACATGTTTCCAGTTCCTTTCAACATTTTGGAAATCCCGCTGAAACTTTGGACATTCTCGCGAAGGGTTCCCAATCCCCGACAAGATTGGTACCCTTTCACGTCCAAATCTCTCAAACTCCGGGAGAGATTCTCAAAACCAAGGTTGACATGTTTCCAGTTCCTTTCAACATTTTGGAAATCCCGCTGAAAATTTGGACATTCTCGCGAAGGGTTCCCAATCCCCGACAAGATTGGTACCCTTTCACGTCCAAATCTCTCAAACTCCGGCAGAGATTCTCAAAACCAAGGTTGACATGTTTCGAGTTCCTTTCAACATTTTGGAAATCCCGCTGAAACTTTGGACATTCTCGCGAAGGGTTCCCAATCCCCGACAAGATTGGTACCCTTTCACGTCCAAATCTCTCAAACTCCGGGAGAGATTCTCAAAACCAAGGTTGACATGTTTCGAGTTCCTTTCAACATTTTGGAAATCCCGCTGAAACTTTAGACATTCTGGCGAAGGGTTCCCAATCCCCGACAAGATTGGTACCCTTTCACGTCCAAATCTCTCAAAGTCCGGGAGAGATTCTCAAAACCAAGGTTGACATGTTTCGAGTTCCTTTCAACATTTTGGAAATCCCACTGAAACTTTGGACATTCTGGCGAAAGGTTCCCAACCCCCCACAAGATTGGTACCCTTTCACGTCCAAATCTCTCAAAGTCCGGGAGAGATTCTCAAAACCAAGGTTGACATGTTTCGAGTTCCTTTCAACATTTTGGAAATCCCGCTGAAACTTTGGACATTGTCGCGAAGGGTTCCCAATCCCCGACAAGATTGGTACCCTTTCACGTCCAAATCTCTCAAACTCCGGGAGAGATTCTCAAAACCAAGGTTGACATGTTTCGAGTTCCTTTCAACATTTTGGAAATCCCGCTGAAACTTTGGACATTCTGGCGGAGGGTTCCCAATCCCCGACAAGATTGGTACCCTTTCACGTCCAAATCTCTCAAACTCCGGGAGAGATTCTCAAAACCAAGGTTGACATGTTTCGAGTTCCTTTCAACATTTTGGAAATCCCGCTGAAACTTTGGACATTGTCGCGAAGGGTTCCCAATCCCCGACAAGATTGGTACCCTTTCACGTCCAAATCTCTCAAACTCCGGGAGAGATTCTCAAAACCAAGGTTGACATGTTTCGAGTTCATTCAACATTTTGGAAATCCCGCTGAAACTTTGGACATTCTCGCGAAGGGTTCCCAATCCCCGACAAGATTGGTACCCTTTCACGTCCAAATCTCTCAAACTCCGGGAGAGATTCTCAAAACCAAGGTTGACATGTTTCGAGTTCATTCAACATTTTGGAAATCCCGATGAAACTTTGGACATTCTCGCGAAGGGTTCCCAATCCCCGACAAGACTGGTACCCTTTCACGTCCAAATCTCTCAAACTCCAGGAGAGATTCTCAAAACCAAGGTTGACATGTTTCGAGTTCCTTTCAACATTTTGGAAATCCCGCTGAAACTTTGGACATTCTCGCGAAGGGTTCCCAATCCCCGACAAGATTGGTACCCTTTCACGTCCAAATCTCTCAAACTCCGGGAGAGATTCTCAAAACCAAGGTTGACATGTTTCGAGTTCCTCGCAACATTTTGGAAATCCCGCTGAAACTTTGGACATTCTGGCGAAGGGTTCCCAATCCCCGACAAGATTGGTACCCTTTCACGTCCAAATCTCTCAAAGTCCGGGAGAGATTCTCAAAACCAAGGTTGACATGTTTCGAGTTCCTTTCAACATTTTGGAAATCCCACTGAAACTTTGGACATTCTGGCGAAAGGTTCCCAATCCCCGACAAGATTGGTACCCTTTCACGTCCAAATCTCTCAAACTCCGGGAGAGATTCTCAAAACCAAGGTTGACATGTTTCGAGTTCCTTTCAACATTTTGGAAATCCCACTGAAACTTTGGACATTCTGGCGAAGGGTTCCCAATCCCCGACAAGATTGGTACCCTTTCACGTCCAAATCTCTCAAACTCCGGGAGAGATTCTCAAAACCAAGGTTGACATGGTTCCAGTTCCTTTCAACATTTTGGAAATCCCGCTGAAACTTTGGACATTGTCGCGAAGGGTTCCCAATCCCCGACAAGATTGGTACCCTTTCACGTCCAAATCTCTCAAAGTCCGGGAGAGATTCTCAAAACCAAGGTTGACATGGTTCCAGTTCCTTTCAACATTTTGGAAATCCTGCTGAAACTTTGGACATTCTCGCGAAGGGTTCCCAATCCCCGACAAGATTGGTACCCTTTCACGTCCAAATCTCTCAAACTCCGGGAGAGATTCTCAAAACCAAGGTTGACATGTTTCGAGTTCCTTTCAACATTTTGGAAATCCCGCTGAAACTTTGGACATTCTCGCGAAGGGTTCCCAATCCCCGACAAGACTGGTACCCTTTCACGTCCAAATCTCTCAAACTCCGGGAGAGATTCTCAAAACCAAGGTTGACATGTTTCGAGTTCCTTTCAACATTTTGGAAATCCCGCTGAAACTTTGGACATTCTCGCGAAGGGTTCCCAATCCCCGACAAGATTGGTACCCTTTCACGTCCAAATCTCTCAAACTCCGGGAGAGATTCTCAAAACCAAGGTTGACATGTTTCGAGTTCCTTTCAACATTTTGGAAATCCCGCTGAAACTTTGGACATTCTCGCGAACGGTTCCCGATCCCCGACAAGATTGGTATCCTTTCACGTCCAAATCTCTCAAACTCCGGGAGAGATTCTCAAAACCAAGGTTGACATGTTTCGAGTTCCTTTCAACATTTTGGAAATCCCGCTGAAACTTTGGACATTCTCGCGAAGTCTTCCCAATCCCCGACAAGATTGGTACCCTTTCACGTCCAAATCTCTCAAACTCCGGGAGAGATTCTCAAAACCAAGGTTGACATGGTTCCAGTTCCTTTCAACATTTTGGAAATCCCGCTGAAACTTTGGACATTCTCGCGAAGGGTTCCCAATCCCCGACAAGATTTGTACCCTTTCACGTCCAAATCTCTCAAAGTCCGGGAGAGATTCTCAAAACCAAGGTTGACATGTTTCGAGTTCCTTTCAACATTTTGGAAATCCCACTGAAACTTTGGACATTCTGGCGAAGGGTTCCCAATCCCCGACAAGATTGGTACCCTTTCACGTCCAAATCTCCCAAACTCCGGGAGAGATTCTCAAAACCAAGGTTGACATGTTTCGAGTTCCTTTCAACATTTTGGAAATCCCACTGAAACTTTGGACATTCTGGCGAAGGGTTCCCAATCCCCGACAAGATTGGTACCCTTTCACGTCCAAATCTCTCAAACTCTGGGAGAGATTCTCAAAACCAAGGTTGACATGTTTCGAGTTCCTTTCAACATTTTGGAAATCCCACTGAAACTTTGGACATTCTGGCGAAAGGTTCCCAATCCCCGACAAGATTGGTACCCTTTCACGTCCAAATCTCTCAAACTCTGGGAGAGATTCTCAAAACCAAGGTTGACATGTTTCGAGTTCCTTTCAACATTTTGGAAATCCCGCTGAAACTTTGGACATTCTCGCGAAGGGTTCCCGATCCCCGACAAGATTGGTACCCTTTCACGTCCAAAACTCTCAAACTCCGGCTAAGATTCTCAAAACCAAGGTTGACATGTTTCGAATTCCTTTCAACATTTTGGAAATCCCGCTGAAACTTTGGACATTCTCGCGAAGGGTTCCCAATCCCCGACAAGTTTGGTACCCTTTCACGTCCAAATCTCTCAAACTCCGGGAGAGATTCTCAAAACCAAGGTTGACATGTTTCGAGTTCCTTTCAACATTTTGGAAATCCCGCTGAAACTTTGGACATTGTCGCGAAGGGTTCCCAATCCCCGACAAGATTGGTACCCTTTCACGTCCAAATCTCTCAAAGTCCGGGAGAGATTCTCAAAACCAAGGTTGACATGTTTCGAGTTCCTTTCAACATTTTGGAAATCCCTCTGAAACTTTGGACATTGTCGCGAAGGGTTCCCAATCCCCGACAAGATTGGTACCCTTTCACGTCCAAATCTCTCAAACTCCGGGAGAGATTCTCAAAACCAAGGTTGACATGTTTCGAGTTCCTTTCAACATTTTGGAAATCCCGCTGAAACTTTGGACATTGTCGCGAAGGGTTCCCAATCCCCGACAAGATTGGTACCCTTTCACGTCCAAATCTCTCAAAGTCCGGGAGAGATTCTCAAAACCAAGGTTGACATGTTTCGAGTTCCTTTCAACATTTTGGAAATCCCTCTGAAACTTTGGACATTGTCGCGAAGGGTTCCCAATCCCCGACAAGATTGGTACCCTTTCACGTCCAAATCTCTCAAACTCCGGGAGAGATTCTCAAAACCAAGGTTGACATGTTTCCAGTTCCTTTCAACATTTTGGAAATCCCGCTGAAACTTTGGACATTCTCGCGAAGGGTTCCCAATCCCCGACAAGACTGGTACCCTTTCACGTCCAAATCTCTCAAACTCCGGGAGAGATTCTCAAAACCAAGGTTGACATGTTTCGAGTTCCTTTCAACATTTTGGAAATCCCGCTGAAACTTTGGACATTCTCGCGAAGGGTTCCCAATCCCCGACAAGATTGGTACCCTTTCACGTCCAAATCTCTCAAACTCCGGGAGAGATTCTCAAAACCAAGGTTGACATGGTTCCAGTTCCTTTCAACATTTTGGAAATCCCGCTGAAACTTTGGACATTCTCGCGAACGGTTCCCGATCCCCGACAAGATTGGTATTCTTTCACGTCCAAATCTCTCAAACTCCGGGAGAGATTCTCAAAACCAAGGTTGACATGTTTCGAGTTCCTTTCAACATTTTGGAAATCCCGCTGAAACTTTGGACATTCTCGCGAAGTCTTCCCAATCCCCGACAAGATTGGTACCCTTTCACGTCCAAAACTCTCAAACTCCGGCTAAGATTCTCAAAACCAAGGTTGACATGTTTCGAGTTCCTTTCAACATTTTGGAAATCCCACTGAAACTTTGGACATTCTCGCGAAGGGTTCCCAATCCCCGACAAGACTGGTACCCTTTCACGTCCAAATCTCTCAAAGTCCGGGAGAGATTCTCAAAACCAAGGTTGACATGTTTCGAGTTCCTTTCAACATTTTGGAAATCCCGCTGAAACTTTGGACATTCTGGCGAAGGGTTCCCAATCCCCGACAAGATTGGTACCCTTTCACGTCCAAATCTCTCAAACTCCGGGAGAGATTCTCAAAACCAAGGTTGACATGTTTCCAGTTCCTTTCAACATTTTGGAAATCCCACTGAAACTTTGGACATTCTGGCGAAAGGTTCCCAATCCCCGACAAGATTGGTACCCTTTCACGTCCAAATCTCTCAAACTCTGGGAGAGATTCTCAAAACCAAGGTTGACATGTTTCGAGTTCCTTTCAACATTTTGGAAATCCCGCTGAAACTTTGGACATTCTCGCGAAGGGTTCCCGATCCCCGACAAGATTGGTACCCTTTCACGTCCAAAACTCTCAAACTCCGGCTAAGATTCTCAAAACCAAGGTTGACATGTTTCGAGTTCCTTTCAACATTTTGGAAATCCCGCTGAAACTTTGGACATTGTCGCGAAGGGTTCCCAATCCCCGAAAAGATTGGGACCCTTTCACGTCCAAATCTCTCAAACTCCGGGAGAGATTCTCAAAACCAAGGTTGACATGTTTCGAGTTCCTTTCAACATTTTGGAAATCCCACTGAAACTTTGGACATTCTCGCGAAGGGTTCCCAATCCCCGACAAGACTGGTACCCTTTCACGTCCAAATCTCTCAAACTCCGGGAGAGATTCTCAAAACCAAGGTTGACATGTTTCGAGTTCCTTTCAACATTTTGGAAATCCCGCTGAAACTTTGGACATTCTGGCGGAGGGTTCCCAATCCCCGACAAGATTGGTACCCTTTCACGTCCAAATCTCTCAAACTCCGGGAGAGATTCTCAAAACCAAGGTTGACATGTTTCGAGTTCCTTTCAACATTTTGGAAATCCCGCTGAAACTTTGGACATTCTGGCGGAGGGTTCCCAATCCCCGACAAGATTGGTACCCTTTCACGTCCAAATCTCTCAAACTCCGGGAGAGATTCTCAAAACCAAGGTTGACATGTTTCGAGTTCCTTTCAACATTTTGGAAATCCCGCTGAAACTTTGGACATTCTCGCGAAGGGTTCCCAATCCCCGACAAGATTGGTACCCTTTCACGTCCAAATCTCTCAAACTCCGGGAGAGATTCTCAAAACCAAGGTTGACATGTTTCGAGTTCCTTTCAACATTTTGGAAATCCCGCTGAAACTTTGGACATTGTCGCGAAGGGTTCCCAATCCCCGACAAGATTGGTACCCTTTCACGTCCAAATCTCTCAAACTCCGGGAGAGATTCTCAAAACCAAGGTTGACATGTTTCGAGTTCCTTTCAACATTTTGGAAATCCCGCTGAAACTTTGGACATTGTCGTGAAGGGTTCCCAATCCCCGACAAGATTGGTACCCTTTCACGTCCAAATCTCTCAAACTCCGGGAGAGATTCTCAAAACCAAGGTTGACATGTTTCGAGTTCCTTTCAACATTTTGGAAATCCCACTGAAACTTTGGACATTCTCGCGAAGGGTTCCCAATCCCCGACAAGATTGGTACCCTTTCACGTCCAAATCTCTCAAACTCCGGGAGAGATTCTCAAAACCAAGGTTGACATGTTTCCAGTTCCTTTCAACATTTTGGAAATCCCGCTGAAACTTTGGACATTCTGGCGAAGGGTTCCCAATCCCCGACAAGATTGGTACCCTTTCACGTCCAAATCTCTCAAACTCCGGGAGAGATTCTCAAAACCAAGGTTGACATGTTTCGAGTTCCTTTCAACATTTTGGAAATCCCGCTGAAACTTTGGACATTCTCGCGAAGTCTTCCCAATCCCCGACAAGATTGGTACCCTTTCATGTCCAAATCTCTCCAACTCCGGGAGAGATTCTCAAAACCAAGGTTGACATGTTTCCAGTTCCTTTCAACATTTTGGAAATCCCGCTGAAACTTTGGACATTCTCGCGAAGGGTTCCCAATCCCCGACAAGATTGGTACCCTTTCACGTCCAAATCTCTCAAAGTCCGGGAGAGATTCTCAAAACCAAGGTTGACATGTTTCGAGTTCCTTTCAACATTTTGGAAATCCCACTGAAACTTTGGACATTCTGGCCAAGGGTTCCCAATCCCCGACAAGATTGGTACCCTTT
This sequence comes from Streptopelia decaocto, assembly GCF_964273445.1. Lineage (NCBI taxonomy): Eukaryota > Metazoa > Chordata > Aves > Columbiformes > Columbidae > Streptopelia > Streptopelia decaocto. The sequence goes on along the minus strand of NW_028117277.1, from coordinate 320,811 downwards.
CACGTCCAAATCTCTCAAACTCCGGGAGAGATTCTCAAAACCAAGGTTGACATGTTTCGAGTTCCTTTCAACATTTTGGAAATCCCGCTGAGACTTTGGACATTCTCGCGAAGGGTTCCCAATCCCCGACAAGATTGGTACCCTTTCACGTCCAAATCTCTCAAACTCCGGGAGAGATTCTCAAAACCAAGGTTGACATGTTTCGAGTTCCTTTCAACATTTTGGAAATCCCGCTGAAACTTTGGACATTCTCGCGAAGGGTTCCCAATCCCCGACAAGACTGGTACCCTTTCACGTCCAAATCTCTCAAACTCCGGGAGAGATTCTCAAAACCAAGGTTGACATGTTTCGAGTTCCTTTCAACATTTTGGAAATCCCGCTGAAACTTTGGACATTCTGGCGGAGGGTTCCCAATCCCCGACAAGATTGGTACCCTTTCACGTCCAAATCTCTCAAACTCCGGGAGAGATTCTCAAAACCAAGGTTGACATGTTTCGAGTTCCTTTCAACATTTTGGAAATCCCGCTGAAACTTTGGACATTCTGGCGGAGGGTTCCCAATCCCCGACAAGATTGGTACCCTTTCACGTCCAAATCTCTCAAACTCCGGGAGAGATTCTCAAAACCAAGGTTGACATGTTTCGAGTTCCTTTCAACATTTTGGAAATCCCGCTGAAACTTTGGACATTCTCGCGAAGGGTTCCCAATCCCCGACAAGATTGGTACCCTTTCACGTCCAAATCTCTCAAAGTCCGGGAGAGATTCTCAAAACCAAGGTTGACATGTTTCGAGTTCCTTTCAACATTTTGGAAATCCCGCTGAAACTTTGGACATTGTCGCGAAGGGTTCCCAATCCCCGACAAGATTGGTACCCTTTCACGTCCAAATCTCTCAAACTCCGGGAGAGATTCTCAAAACCAAGGTTGACATGTTTCGAGTTCCTTTCAACATTTTGGAAATCCCGCTGAAACTTTGGACATTCTCGCGAAGGGTTCCCAATCCCCGACAAGATTGGTACCCTTTCACGTCCAAATCTCTCAAAGTCCGGGAGAGATTCTCAAAACCAAGGTTGACATGTTTCGAGTTCCTTTCAACATTTTGGAAATCCCACTGAAACTTTGGACATTCTGGCCAAGGGTTCCCAATCCCCGACAAGATTGGTACCCTTTCACGTCCAAATCTCTCAAACTCCGGGAGAGATTCTCAAAACCAAGGTTGACATGTTTCGAGTTCCTTTCAACATTTTGGAAATCCCGCTGAGACTTTGGACATTCTCGCGAAGGGTTCCCAATCCCCGACAAGATTGGTACCCTTTCACGTCCAAATCTCTCAAACTCCGGGAGAGATTCTCAAAACCAAGGTTGACATGTTTCGAGTTCCTTTCAACATTTTGGAAATCCCGCTGAAACTTTGGACATTCTCGCGAAGGGTTCCCAATCCCCGACAAGACTGGTACCCTTTCACGTCCAAATCTCTCAAACTCCGGGAGAGATTCTCAAAACCAAGGTTGACATGTTTCGAGTTCCTTTCAACATTTTGGAAATCCCGCTGAAACTTTGGACATTCTGGCGGAGGGTTCCCAATCCCCGACAAGATTGGTACCCTTTCACGTCCAAATCTCTCAAACTCCGGGAGAGATTCTCAAAACCAAGGTTGACATGTTTCGAGTTCCTTTCAACATTTTGGAAATCCCGCTGAAACTTTGGACATTCTGGCGGAGGGTTCCCAATCCCCGACAAGATTGGTACCCTTTCACGTCCAAATCTCTCAAACTCCGGGAGAGATTCTCAAAACCAAGGTTGACATGTTTCGAGTTCCTTTCAACATTTTGGAAATCCCGCTGAAACTTTGGACATTCTCGCGAAGGGTTCCCAATCCCCGACAAGATTGGTACCCTTTCACGTCCAAATCTCTCAAAGTCCGGGAGAGATTCTCAAAACCAAGGTTGACATGTTTCGAGTTCCTTTCAACATTTTGGAAATCCCGCTGAAACTTTGGACATTGTCGCGAAGGGTTCCCAATCCCCGACAAGATTGGTACCCTTTCACGTCCAAATCTCTCAAACTCCGGGAGAGATTCTCAAAACCAAGGTTGACATGTTTCGAGTTCCTTTCAACATTTTGGAAATCCCGCTGAAACTTTGGACATTGTCGTGAAGGGTTCCCAATCCCCGACAAGATTGGTACCCTTTCACGTCCAAATCTCTCAAACTCCGGGAGAGATTCTCAAAACCAAGGTTGACATGTTTCGAGTTCCTTTCAACATTTTGGAAATCCCACTGAAACTTTGGACATTCTCGCGAAGGGTTCCCAATCCCCGACAAGATTGGTACCCTTTCACGTCCAAATCTCTCAAACTCCGGGAGAGATTCTCAAAACCAAGGTTGACATGTTTCCAGTTCCTTTCAACATTTTGGAAATCCCGCTGAAACTTTGGACATTCTGGCGAAGGGTTCCCAATCCCCGACAAGATTGGTACCCTTTCACGTCCAAATCTCTCAAACTCCGGGAGAGATTCTCAAAACCAAGGTTGACATGTTTCGAGTTCCTTTCAACATTTTGGAAATCCCGCTGAAACTTTGGACATTCTCGCGAAGTCTTCCCAATCCCCGACAAGATTGGTACCCTTTCACGTCCAAATCTCTCCAACTCCGGGAGAGATTCTCAAAACCAAGGTTGACATGTTTCCAGTTCCTTTCAACATTTTGGAAATCCCGCTGAAACTTTGGACATTCTCGCGAAGGGTTCCCAATCCCCGACAAGATTGGTACCCTTTCACGTCCAAATCTCTCAAAGTCCGGGAGAGATTCTCAAAACCAAGGTTGACATGTTTCGAGTTCCTTTCAACATTTTGGAAATCCCACTGAAACTTTGGACATTCTGGCCAAGGGTTCCCAATCCCCGACAAGATTGGTACCCTTTCACGTCCAAATCTCTCAAACTCCGGGAGAGATTCTCAAAACCAAGGTTGACATGTTTCGAGTTCCTTTCAACATTTTGGAAATCCCGCTGAGACTTTGGACATTCTCGCGAAGGGTTCCCAATCCCCGACAAGATTGGTACCCTTTCACGTCCAAATCTCTCAAACTCCGGGAGAGATTCTCAAAACCAAGGTTGACATGTTTCGAGTTCCTTTCAACATTTTGGAAATCCCGCTGAAACTTTGGACATTCTCGCGAAGGGTTCCCAATCCCCGACAAGATTGGTACCCTTTCACGTCCAAATCTCTCAAACTCCGGGAGAGATTCTCAAAACCAAGGTTGACATGTTTCGAGTTCCTTTCAACATTTTGGAAATCCCGCTGAAACTTTGGACATTGTCGTGAAGGGTTCCCAATCCCCGACAAGATTGGTACCCTTTCACGTCCAAATCTCTCAAACTCCGGGAGAGATTCTCAAAACCAAGGTTGACATGTTTCGAGTTCCTTTCAACATTTTGGAAATCCCACTGAAACTTTGGACATTCTCGCGAAGGGTTCCCAATCCCCGACAAGATTGGTACCCTTTCACGTCCAAATCTCTCAAACTCCGGGAGAGATTCTCAAAACCAAGGTTGACATGTTTCCAGTTCCTTTCAACATTTTGGAAATCCCGCTGAAACTTTGGACATTCTGGCGAAGGGTTCCCAATCCCCGACAAGATTGGTACCCTTTCACGTCCAAATCTCTCAAACTCCGGGAGAGATTCTCAAAACCAAGGTTGACATGTTTCGAGTTCCTTTCAACATTTTGGAAATCCCGCTGAAACTTTGGACATTCTCGCGAAGTCTTCCCAATCCCCGACAAGATTGGTACCCTTTCACGTCCAAATCTCTCCAACTCCGGGAGAGATTCTCAAAACCAAGGTTGACATGTTTCCAGTTCCTTTCAACATTTTGGAAATCCCGCTGAAACTTTGGACATTCTCGCGAAGGGTTCCCAATCCCCGACAAGATTGGTACCCTTTCACGTCCAAATCTCTCAAAGTCCGGGAGAGATTCTCAAAACCAAGGTTGACATGTTTCGAGTTCCTTTCAACATTTTGGAAATCCCACTGAAACTTTGGACATTCTGGCCAAGGGTTCCCAATCCCCGACAAGATTGGTACCCTTTCACGTCCAAATCTCTCAAACTCCGGGAGAGATTCTCAAAACCAAGGTTGACATGTTTCGAGTTCCTTTCAACATTTTGGAAATCCCGCTGAGACTTTGGACATTCTCGCGAAGGGTTCCCAATCCCCGACAAGATTGGTACCCTTTCACGTCCAAATCTCTCAAACTCCGGGAGAGATTCTCAAAACCAAGGTTGACATGTTTCGAGTTCCTTTCAACATTTTGGAAATCCCGCTGAAACTTTGGACATTCTCGCGAAGGGTTCCCAATCCCCGACAAGATTGGTACCCTTTCACGTCCAAATCTCTCAAACTCCGGGAGAGATTCTCAAAACCAAGGTTGACATGTTTCGAGTTCCTTTCAACATTTTGGAAATCCCGCTGAAACTTTGGACATTCTCGCGAAAGGTTCCCAATCCCCGACAAGATTGGTACCCTTTCACGTCCAAATCTCTCAAACTCCGGCAGAGATTCTCAAAACCAAGGTTGACATGTTTCGAGTTCCTTTCAACATTTTGGAAATCCCGCTGAAACTTTGGACATTGTCGTGAAGGGTTCCCAATCCCCGAAAAGATTGGTACCCTTTCACGTCCAAATCTCTCAAACTCCGGGAGAGATTCTCAAAACCAAGGTTGACATGTTTCGAGTTCCTTTCAACATTTTGGAAATCCCACTGAAACTTTGGACATTCTCGCGAAGGGTTCCCAATCCCCGACAAGACTGGTACCCTTTCACATCCAAATCTCTCAAACTCCGGGAGAGATTCTCAAAACCAAGGTTGACATGTTTCGAGTTCCTTTCAACATTTTGGAAATCCCGCTGAAACTTTGGACATTCTCGCGAAGGGTTCCCAATCCCCGACAAGATTGGTACCCTTTCACGTCCAAATCTCTCCAACTCCGGGAGAGATTCTCAAAACCAAGGTTGACATGTTTCGAGTTCCTTTCAACATTTTGGAAATCCCGCTGAAACTTTGGACATTCTCGCGAAGTCTTCCCAATCCCCGACAAGATTGGTACCCTTTCACATCCAAATCTCTCAAACTCCGGGAGAGATTCTCAAAACCAAGGTTGACATGTTTCGAGTTCCTTTCAACATTTTGGAAATCCCGCTGAAACTTTGGACATTCTCGCGAAGGGTTCCCAATCCCCGACAAGATTGGTACCCTTTCACGTCCAAATCTCTCAAACTCCGGGAGAGATTCTCAAAACCAAGGTTGACATGTTTCGAGTTCCTTTCAACATTTTGGAAATCCCGCTGAAACTTTGGACATTCTCGCGAAGTCTTCCCAATCCCCGACAAGATTGGTACCCTTTCACGTCCAAATCTCTCAAACTCCGGGAGAGATTCTCAAAACCAAGGTTGACATGTTTCCAGTTCCTTTCAACATTTTGGAAATCCCGCTGAAACTTTGGACATTCTCGCGAAGGGGTCCCAATCCCCGACAAGATTGGTACCCTTTCACGTCCAAATCTCTCAAACTCCGGGAGAGATTCTCAAAACCAAGGTTGACATGTTTCGAGTTCCTTTCAACATTTTGGAAATCCCGCTGAAACTTTGGACATTGTCGCGAAGGGTTCCCAATCCCCGACAAGATTGGTACCCTTTCACGTCCAAATCTCTCAAACTCCGGGAGAGATTCTCAAAACCAAGGTTGACATGGTTCCAGTTCCTTTCAACATTTTGGAAATCCCGCTGAGACTTTGGACATTCTCGCGAAGGGTTCCCAATCCCCGACAAGATTGGTACCCTTTCACGTCCAAATCTCTCAAACTCCGGGAGAGATTCTCAAAACCAAGGTTGACATGTTTCCAGTTCCTTTCAACATTTTGGAAATCCCGCTGAAACTTTGGACATTCTGGCGAAGGGTTCCCAATCCCCGACAAGATTGGTACCCTTTCACGTCCAAATCTCTCAAACTCCGGGAGAGATTCTCAAAACCAAGGTTGACATGTTTCGAGTTCCTTTCAACATTTTGGAAATCCCGCTGAAACTTTGGACATTCTCGTGAAAGGTTCCCAATCCCCGACAAGATTGGTACCCTTTCACGTCCAAATCTCTCAAACTCCGGGAGAGATTCTCAAAACCAAGGTTGACATGGTTCCAGTTCCTTTCAACATTTTGGAAATCCCGCTGAGACTTCGGACATTCTCGCGAAGGGTTCCCAATCCCCGACAAGATTGGTACCCTTTCACGTCCAAATCTCTCAAACTCCGGGAGAGATTCTCAAAACCAAGGTTGACATGTTTCCAGTTCCTTTCAACATTTTGGAAATCCCGCTGAAACTTTGGACATTCTGGCGAAGGGTTCCCAATCCCCGACAAGATTGGTACCCTTTCACGTCCAAATCTCTCAAACTCCGGGAGAGATTCTCAAAACCAAGGTTGACATGGTTCCAGTTCCTTTCAACATTTTGGAAATCCCGCTGAGACTTTGGACATTCTCGCGAAGGGTTCCCAATCCCCGACAAGATTGGTACCCTTTCACGTCCAAATCTCTCAAACTCCGGGAGAGATTCTCAAAACCAAGGTTGACATGTTTCCAGTTCCTTTCAACATTTTGGAAATCCCGCTGAAACTTTGGACATTCTGGCGAAGGGTTCCCAATCCCCGACAAGATTGGTACCCTTTCACGTCCAAATCTCTCAAACTCCGGGAGAGATTCTCAAAACCAAGGTTGACATGTTTCGAGTTCCTTTCAACATTTTGGAAATCCCGCTGAAACTTTGGACATTCTCGTGAAAGGTTCCCAATCCCCGACAAGATTGGTACCCTTTCACGTCCAAATCTCTCAAACTCCGGGAGAGATTCTCAAAACCAAGGTTGACATGGTTCCAGTTCCTTTCAACATTTTGGAAATCCCGCTGAGACTTCGGACATTCTCGCGAAGGGTTCCCAATCCCCGACAAGATTGGTACCCTTTCACGTCCAAATCTCTCAAACTCCGGGAGAGATTCTCAAAACCAAGGTTGACATGTTTCCAGTTCCTTTCAACATTTTGGAAATCCCGCTGAAACTTTGGACATTCTGGCGAAGGGTTCCCAATCCCCGACAAGATTGGTACCCTTTCACGTCCAAATCTCTCAAACTCCGGGAGAGATTCTCAAAACCAAGGTTGACATGTTTCGAGTTCCTTTCAACATTTTGGAAATCCCGCTGAAACTTTGGACATTCTCGCGAAAGGTTCCCAATCCCCGACAAGATTGGTACCCTTTCACGTCCAAATCTCTCAAACTCCGGCAGAGATTCTCAAAACCAAGGTTGACATGTTTCGAGTTCCTTTCAACATTTTGGAAATCCCGCTGAAACTTTGGACATTGTCGCGAAGGGTTCCCAATCCCCGACAAGATTGGTACCCTTTCACGTCCAAATCTCTCAAACTCCGGGAGAGATTCTCAAAACCAAGGTTGACATGTTTCGAGTTCCTTTCAACATTTTGGAAATCCCGCTGAAACTTTGGACATTGTCGCGAAGGGTTCCCAATCCCCGACAAGATTGGTACCCTTTCACGTCCAAATCTCTCAAACTCCGGGAGAGATTCTCAAAACCAAGGTTGACATGTTTCGAGTTCCTTTCAACATTTTGGAAATCCCGCTGAAACTTTGGACATTGTCGTGAAGGGTTCCCAATCCCCGAAAAGATTGGTACCCTTTCACGTCCAAATCTCTCAAACTCCGGGAGAGATTCTCAAAACCAAGGTTGACATGTTTCGAGTTCCTTTCAACATTTTGGAAATCCCACTGAAACTTTGGACATTCTCGCGAAGGGTTCCCAATCCCCGACAAGACTGGTACCCTTTCACGTCCAAATCTCTCAAAGTCCGGGAGAGATTCTCAAAACCAAGGTTGACATGTTTCGAGTTCCTTTCAACATTTTGGAAATCCTGCTGAAAGTTTGGACATTCTCGCGAAGGGTTCCCAATCCCCGACAAGATTGGTACCCTTTCACGTCCAAATCTCTCAAACTCCGGGAGAGATTCTCAAAACCAAGGTTGACATGGCTCCAGTTCCTTTCAACATTTTGGAAATCCCGCTGAAACTTTGGACATTCTGGCGGAGGGTTCCCAATCCCCGACAAGATTGGTACCCTTTCACGTCCAAATCTCTCAAACTCCGGGAGAGATTCTCAAAACCAAGGTTGACATGTTTCGAGTTCCTTTCAACATTTTGGAAATCCCGCTGAAACTTTGGACATTGTCGCGAAGGGTTCCCAATCCCCGACAAGATTGGTACCCTTTCACGTCCAAATCTCTCAAAGTCCGGGAGAGATTCTCAAAACCAAGGTTGACATGTTTCGAGTTCATTCAACATTTTGGAAATCCCGCTGAAACTTTGGACATTCTGGCGAAGGGTTCCCAATCCCCGACAAGACTGGTACCCTTTCACGTCCAAATCTCTCAAACTCCGGGAGAGATTCTCAAAACCAAGGTTGACATGGTTCCAGTTCCTTTCAACATTTTGGAAATCCCGCTGAAACTTTGGACATTCTCGCGAAGTCTTCCCAATCCCCGACAAGATTGGTACCCTTTCACGTCCAAATCTCTCAAAGTCCGGGAGAGATTCTCAAAACCAAGGTTGACATGTTTCCAGTTCCTTTCAACATTTTGGAAATCCCGCTGAAAGTTTGGACATTCTCGCGAAGGGTTCCCAATCCCCGACAAGATTGGTACCCTTTCACATCCAAATCTCTCCAACTCCGGGAGAGATTCTCAAAACCAAGGTTGACATGTTTCGAGTTCCTTTCAACATTTTGGAAATCCCGCTGAAACTTTGGACATTCTCGCGAAGGGTTCCCAATCCCCGAAAAGATTGGTACCCTTTCACGTCCAAATCTCTCAAACTCCGGGAGAGATTCTCAAAACCAAGGTTGACATGTTTCGAGTTCCTTTCAACATTTTGGAAATCCCGCTGAAACTTTGGACATTCTGGCGAGAGGTTCCCAATCCCCGACAAGATTGGTACCCTTTCACGTCCAAATCTCTCAAACTCCGGGAGAGATTCTCAAAACCAAGGTTGACATGTTTCGAGTTCCTTTCAACATTTTGGAAATCCCGCTGAAACTTTGGACATTCTCGCGAAGGGTTCCCAATTCCCGACAAGACTGGTACCCTTTCACGTCCAAATCTCTCAAACTCCGGTGGAGATTCTCAAAACCAAGGTTGACATGTTTCGAGTTCCTTTCAACATTTTGGAAATCCCGCTGAAACTTTGGACATTCTCGCGAAGGGTTCCCAATCCCCGACAAGATTGGTACCCTTTCACGTCCAAATCTCTCAAACTCCGGGAGAGATTCTCAAAACCAAGGTTGACATGTTTCGAGTTCCTTTCAACATTTTGGAAATCCCGCTGAAACTTTGGACATTCTGGCGGAGGGTTCCCAATCCCCGACAAGATTGGTACCCTTTCACGTCCAAATCTCTCAAACTCCGGGAGAGATTCTCAAAACCAAGGTTGACATGTTTCGAGTTCCTTTCAACATTTTGGAAATCCCGCTGAAACTTTGGACATTCTCGCGAAGGGTTCCCAATCCCCGACAAGATTGGTACCCTTTCACGTCCAAATCTCTCAAACTCCGGGAGAGATTCTCAAAACCAAGGTTGACATGTTTCGAGTTCCTTTCAACATTTTGGAAATCCCGCTGAAACTTTGGACATTCTCGCGAAGGGTTCCCAATCCCCGACAAGATTGGTACCCTTTCACGTCCAAATCTCTCAAACTCCGGGAGAGATTCTCAAAACCAAGGTTGACATGGTTCCAGTTCCTTTCAACATTTTGGAAATCCCGCTGAGACTTTGGACATTCTCGCGAAGGGTTCCCAATCCCCGACAAGATTGGTACCCTTTCACGTCCAAATCTCTCAAAGTCCGGGAGAGATTCTCAAAACCAAGGTTGACATGTTTCGAGTTCCTTTCAACATTTTGGAAATCCCACTGAAACTTTGGACATTCTGGCCAAGGGTTCCCAATCCCCGACAAGATTGGTACCCTTTCACGTCCAAATCTCTCAAACTCCGGGAGAGATTCTCAAAACCAAGGTTGACATGGTTCCAGTTCCTTTCAACATTTTGGAAATCCCGCTGAGACTTTGGACATTCTCGCGAAGGGTTCCCAATCCCCGACAAGATTGGTACCCTTTCACGTCCAAATCTCTCAAACTCCGGGAGAGATTCTCAAAACCAAGGTTGACATGTTTCGAGTTCCTTTCAACATTTTGGAAATCCCGCTGAAACTTTGGACATTCTGGCGAAGGGTTCCCAATCCCCGACAAGATTGGTACCCTTTCACGTCCAAATCTCTCAAACTCCGGGAGAGATTCTCAAAACCAAGGTTGACATGTTTCGAGTTCCTTTCAACATTTTGGAAATCCCGCTGAAACTTTGGACATTCTCGCGAAAGGTTCCCAATCCCCGACAAGATTGGTACCCTTTCACGTCCAAATCTCTCAAACTCCGGCAGAGATTCTCAAAACCAAGGTTGACATGTTTCGAGTTCCTTTCAACATTTTGGAAATCCCGCTGAAACTTTGGACATTCTCGCGAAGGGTTCCCAATCCCCGACAAGATTGGTACCCTTTCACGTCCAAATCTCTCAAACTCCGGGAGAGATTCTCAAAACCAAGGTTGACATGTTTCCAGTTCCTTTCAACATTTTGGAAATCCCGCTGAAACTTTGGACATTCTCGCGAAGGGTTCCCAATCCCCGACAAGATTGGTACCCTTTCACGTCCAAATCTCTCAAACTCCGGGAGAGATTCTCAAAACCAAGGTTGACATGTTTCGAGTTCCTTTCAACATTTTGGAAATCCCGCTGAAACTTTGGACATTGTCGTGAAGGGTTCCCAATCCCCGACAAGATTGGTACCCTTTCACGTCCAAATCTCTCAAACTCCGGCTAAGATTCTCAAAACCAAGCTTGACATGTTTCGAGTTCCTTTCAACATTTTGGAAATCCCACTGAAACTTTGGACATTCTCGCGAAGGGTTCCCAGTCCCCGACAAGACTGGTACCCTTTCACGTCCAAATCTCTCAAAGTCCGGGAGAGATTCTCAAAACCAAGGTTGACATGTTTCCAGTTCCTTTCAACATTTTGGAAATCCCGCTGAAAGTTTGGACATTCTGGCGAAGGGTTCCCAATCCCCGACAAGATTGGTACCCTTTCACGTCCAAATCTCTCAAACTCCGGGAGAGATTCTCAAAACCAAGGTTGACATGTTTCGAGTTCCTTTCAACATTTTGGAAATCCCGCTGAAACTTTGGACATTGTCGCGAAGGGTTCCCAATCCCCGACAAGATTGGTACCCTTTCACGTCCAAATCTCTCAAACTCCGGGAGAGATTCTCAAAACCAAGGTTGACATGTTTCGAGTTCCTTTCAACATTTTGGAAATCCCGCTGAAACTTTGGACATTCTGGCGGAGGGTTCCCAATCCCCGACAAGATTGGTACCCTTTCACGTCCAAATCTCTCAAACTCCGGGAGAGATTCTCAAAACCAAGGTTGACATGTTTCGAGTTCCTTTCAACATTTTGGAAATCCCGCTGAAACTTTGGACATTCTCGCGAACGGTTCCCAATCCCCGACAAGATTGGTACCCTTTCACGTCCAAATCTCTCAAACTCCGGGAGAGATTCTCAAAACCAAGGTTGACATGTTTCGAGTTCATTCAACATTTTGGAAATCCCGCTGAAACTTTGGACATTCTCGCGAAGGGTTCCCAATCCCCGACAAGATTGGTACCCTTTCACGTCCAAATCTCTCAAACTCCGGGAGAGATTCTCAAAACCAAGGTTGACATGTTTCGAGTTCATGCAACATTTTGGAAATCCCGATGAAACTTTGGACATTCTCGCGAAGGGTTCCCAATCCCCGACAAGACTGGTACCCTTTCACGTCCAAATCTCTCAAACTCCAGGAGAGATTCTCAAAACCAAGGTTGACATGTTTCGAGTTCCTTTCAACATTTTGGAAATCCCGCTGAAACTTTGGACATTCTCGCGAAGTCTTCCCAATCCCCGACAAGATTGGTACCCTTTCATGTCCAAATCTCTCAAACTCCGGGAGAGATTCTCAAAACCAAGGTTGACATGTTTCCAGTTCCTTTCAACATTTTGGAAATCCCGCTGAAACTTTGGACATTCTCGCGAAGGGTTCCCAATCCCCGACAAGATTGGTACCCTTTCACGTCCAAATCTCTCAAACTCCGGGAGAGATTCTCAAAACCAAGGTTGACATGTTTCGAGTTCCTTTCAACATTTTGGAAATCCCGCTGAAACTTTGGACATTGTCGCGAAGGGTTCCCAATCCCCGACAAGATTGGTACCCTTTCACGTCCAAATCTCTCAAAGTCCGGGAGAGATTCTCAAAACCAAGGTTGACATGTTTCGAGTTCCTTTCAACATTTTGGAAATCCCGCTGAAACTTTGGACATTGTCGCGAAGGGTTCCCAATCCCCGACAAGATTGGTACCCTTTCACGTCCAAATCTCTCAAACTCCGGGAGAGATTCTCAAAACCAAGGTTGACATGTTTCGAGTTCCTTTCAACATTTTGGAAATCCCGCTGAAACTTTGGACATTCTGGCGGAGGGTTCCCAATCCCCGACAAGATTGGTACCCTTTCACGTCCAAATCTCTCAAACTCCGGGAGAGATTCTCAAAACCAAGGTTGACATGTTTCGAGTTCCTTTCAACATTTTGGAAATCCCGCTGAAACTTTGGACATTGTCGCGAAGGGTTCCCAATCCCCGACAAGATTGGTACCCTTTCACGTCCAAATCTCTCAAACTCCGGGAGAGATTCTCAAAACCAAGGTTGACATGTTTCGAGTTCATTCAACATTTTGGAAATCCCGCTGAAACTTTGGACATTGTCGCGAAGGGTTCCCAATCCCCGACAAGATTGGTACCCTTTCACGTCCAAATCTCTCAAACTCCGGGAGAGATTCTCAAAACCAAGGTTGACATGTTTTGAGTTCATTCAACATTTTGGAAATCCCGATGAAACTTTGGACATTCTCGCGAAGGGTTCCCAATCCCCGACAAGACTGGTACCCTTTCACGTCCAAATCTCTCAAACTCCAGGAGAGATTCTCAAAACCAAGGTTGACATGTTTCGAGTTCCTTTCAACATTTTGGAAATCCCGCTGAAACTTTGGACATTCTCGCGAAGTCTTCCCAATCCCCGACAAGATTGGTACCCTTTCATGTCCAAATCTCTCAAACTCCGGGAGAGATTCTCAAAACCAAGGTTGACATGTTTCCAGTTCCTTTCAACATTTTGGAAATCCCGCTGAAACTTTGGACATTCTCGCGAAGGGTTCCCAATCCCCGACAAGATTGGTACCCTTTCACGTCCAAATCTCTCAAACTCCGGGAGAGATTCTCAAAACCAAGGTTGACATGTTTCCAGTTCCTTTCAACATTTTGGAAATCCCGCTGAAACTTTGGACATTCTGGCGAAGGGTTCCCAATCCCCGACAAGATTGGTACCCTTTCACGTCCAAATCTCTCAAACTCCGGGAGAGATTCTCAAAACCAAGGTTGACATGTTTCGAGTTCCTTTCAACATTTTGGAAATCCCGCTGAAACTTTGGACATTCTGGCGAAGGGTTCCCAATCCCCGACAAGATTGGTACCCTTTCACGTCCAAATCTCTCCAACTCCGGGAGAGATTCTCAAAACCAAGGTTGACATGGTTCCAGTTCCTTTCAACATTTTGGAAATCCCGCTGAAACTTTGGACATTCTCGCGAAGGGTTCCCAATCCCCGACAAGATTGGTACCCTTTCACGTCCAAATCTCTCAAAGTCCGGGAGAGATTCTCAAAACCAAGGTTGACATGTTTCGAGTTCCTTTCAACATTTTGGAAATCCCTCTGAAACTTTGGACATTGTCGCGAAGGGTTCCCAATCCCCGACAAGATTGGTACCCTTTCACGTCCAAATCTCTCAAACTCCGGGAGAGATTCTCAAAACCAAGGTTGACATGTTTCGAGTTCCTTTCAACATTTTGGAAATCCCGCTGAAACTTTGGACATTCTCGCGAAGGGTTCCCAATCCCCGACAAGACTGGTACCCTTTCACGTCCAAATCTCTCAAACTCCGGGAGAGATTCTCAAAACCAAGGTTGACATGGTTCCAGTTCCTTTCAACATTTTGGAAATCCCGCTGAAACTTTGGACATTCTCGCGAAGTCTTCCCAATCCCCGACAAGATTGGTACCCTTTCACGTCCAAATCTCTCAAACTCCGGGAGAGATTCTCAAAACCAAGGTTGACATGGTTCCAGTTCCTTTCAACATTTTGGAAATCCCGCTGAAACTTTGGACATTCTCGCGAACGGTTCCCGATCCCCGACAAGATTGGTATCCTTTCACGTCCAAATCTCTCAAACTCCGGGAGAGATTCTCAAAACCAAGGTTGACATGTTTCGAGTTCCTTTCAACATTTTGGAAATCCCGCTGAAACTTTGGACATTCTCGCGAAGTCTTCCCAATCCCCGACAAGATTGGTACCCTTTCATGTCCAAATCTCTCAAACTCCGGGAGAGATTCTCAAAACCAAGGTTGACATGTTTCCAGTTCCTTTCAACATTTTGGAAATCCCGCTGAAACTTTGGACATTCTGGCGAAGGGTTCCCAATCCCCGACAAGATTGGTACCCTTTCACGTCCAAATCTCTCAAACTCCGGGAGAGATTCTCAAAACCAAGGTTGACATGTTTCGAGTTCCTTTCAACATTTTGGAAATCCCGCTGAAACTTTGGACATTGTCGCGAAGGGTTCCCAATCCCCGACAAGATTGGTACCCTTTCACGTCCAAATCTCTCAAAGTCCGGGAGAGATTCTCAAAACCAAGGTTGACATGTTTCGAGTTCCTTTCAACATTTTGGAAATCCCTCTGAAACTTTGGACATTGTCGCGAAGGGTTCCCAATCCCCGACAAGATTGGTACCCTTTCACGTCCAAATCTCTCAAACTCCGGGAAAGATTCTCAAAACCAAGGTTGACATGTTTCGAGTTCCTTTCAACATTTTGGAAATCCCGCTGAAACTTTGGACATTCTCGCGAAGGGTTCCCAATCCCCGACAAGACTGGTACCCTTTCACGTCCAAATCTCTCAAACTCCGGGAGAGATTCTCAAAACCAAGGTTGACATGTTTCGAGTTCCTTTCAACATTTTGGAAATCCCGCTGAAACTTTGGACATTCTCGCGAAGGGTTCCCAATCCCCGACAAGATTGGTACCCTTTCACGTCCAAATCTCTCAAACTCCGGGAGAGATTCTCAAAACCAAGGTTGACATGGTTCCAGTTCCTTTCAACATTTTGGAAATCCCGCTGAAATTTTGGACATTCTCGCGAACGGTTCCCGATCCCCGACAAGATTGGTATCCTTTCACGTCCAAATCTCTCAAAGTCCGGCAGAGATTCTCAAAACCAAGGTTGACATGTTTCGAGTTCCTTTCAACATTTTGGAAATCCCGCTGAAACTTTGGACATTCTCGCGAAGTCTTCCCAATCCCCGACAAGATTGGTACCCTTTCATGTCCAAATCTCTCAAACTCCGGGAGAGATTCTCAAAACCAAGGTTGACATGTTTCCAGTTCCTTTCAACATTTTGGAAATCCCGCTGAAACTTTGGACATTCTCGCGAAGGGTTCCCAATCCCCGACAAGATTGGTACCCTTTCACGTCCAAATCTCTCAAAGTCCGGGAGAGATTCTCAAAACCAAGGTTGACATGTTTCGAGTTCCTTTCAACATTTTGGAAATCCCACTGAAACTTTGGACATTCTGGCGAAGGGTTCCCAATCCCCGACAAGATTGGTACCCTTTCACGTCCAAATCTCTCAAACTCCGGGAGAGATTCTCAAAACCAAGGTTGACATGTTTCGAGTTCCTTTCAACATTTTGGAAATCCCGCTGAGACTTTGGACATTCTCGCGAAGGGTTCCCAATCCCCGACAAGATTGGTACCCTTTCACGTCCAAATCTCTCAAACTCCGGGAGAGATTCTCAAAACCAAGGTTGACATGGTTCCAGTTCCTTTCAACATTTTGGAAATCCCGCTGAAACTTTGGACATTCTGGCGAAGGGTTCCCAATCCCCGACAAGATTGGTACCCTTTCACGTCCAAATCTCTCAAACTCCGGGAGAGATTCTCAAAACCAAGGTTGACATGTTTCGAGTTCCTTTCAACATTTTGGAAATCCTGCTGAAAGTTTGGACATTCTGGCGAAAGGTTCCCAATCCCCGACAAGACTGGTACCCTTTCACGTCCAAATCTCTCAAACTCCGGGAGAGATTCTCAAAACCAAGGTTGACATGGTTCCAGTTCCTTTCAACATTTTGGAAATCCCGCTGAAACTTTGGACATTCTCGCGAAGGGTTCCCAATCCCCGACAAGATTGGTACCCTTTCACGTCCAAATCTCTCAAACTCCGGGAGAGATTCTCAAAACCAAGGTTGACATGTTTCGAGTTCCTTTCAACATTTTGGAAATCCCGCTGAAACTTTGGACATTGTCGCGAAGGGTTCCCAATCCCCGACAAGATTGGTACCCTTTCACGTCCAAATCTCTCAAACTCCGGGAGAGATTCTCAAAACCAAGGTTGACATGTTTCGAGTTCCTTTCAACATTTTGGAAATCCCGCTGAAACTTTGGACATTGTCGCGAAGGGTTCCCAATCCCCGAAAAGATTGGGACCCTTTCACGTCCAAATCTCTCAAACTCCGGGAGAGATTCTCAAAACCAAGGTTGACATGTTTCGAGTTCCTTTCAACATTTTGGAAATCCCACTGAAACTTTGGACATTCTCGCGAAGGGTTCCCAATCCCCGACAAGACTGGTACCCTTTCACGTCCAAATCTCTCAAACTCCGGGAGAGATTCTCAAAACCAAGGTTGACATGTTTCGAGTTCCTTTCAACATTTTGGAAATCCCGCTGAAACTTTGGACATTCTGGCGGAGGGTTCCCAATCCCCGACAAGATTGGTACCCTTTCACGTCCAAATCTCTCAAACTCCGGGAGAGATTCTCAAAACCAAGGTTGACATGTTTCGAGTTCCTTTCAACATTTTGGAAATCCCGCTGAAACTTTGGACATTCTGGCGGAGGGTTCCCAATCCCCGAAAAGATTGGTACCCTTTCACGTCCAAATCTCTCAAACTCCGGGAGAGATTCTCAAAACCAAGGTTGACATGTTTCGAGTTCCTTTCAACATTTTGGAAATCCCCCTGAAACTTTGGACATTCTCGCGAACGGTCCCGATCCCCAAAAAGATTGGTATCCTTTCACGTCCAAATCTCTCAAACTCCGGGAGAGATTCTCAAAACCAAGGTTGACATGTTTCGAGTTCCTTTCAACATTTTGGAAATCCCGCTGAAACTTTGGACATTCTCGCGAAGCCTTCCCAATCCCCGACAAGATTGGTACCCTTTCATGTCCAAATCTCTCAAAATCCGGGAGAGATTCTCAAAACCAAGGTTGACATGTTTCCAGTTCCTTTCAACATTTTGGAAATCCCGCTGAAACTCTGGACATTCTCGCGAAGGGTTCCCAATCCCCGACAAGATTGGTACCCTTTCACGTCCAAATCTCTCAAAGTCCGGGAGAGATTCTCAAAACCAAGGTTGACATGTTTCGAGTTCCTTTCAACATTTTGGAAATCCCACTGAAACTTTGGACATTCTGGCGGAGGGTTCCCAATCCCCGACAAGATTGGTACCCTTTCACGTCCAAATCTCTCAAACTCCGGGAGAGATTCTCAAAACCAAGGTTGACATGTTTCGAGTTCCTTTCAACATTTTGGAAATCCCGCTGAAACTTTGGACATTCTCGCGAACGGTTCCCGATCCCCGACAAGATTGGTATCCTTTCACGTCCAAATCTCTCCAACTCCGGGAGAGATTCTCAAAACCAAGGTTGACATGTTTCGAGTTCCTTTCAACATTTTGGAAATCCCGCTGAAACTTTGGACATTCTCGCGAAGTCTTCCCAATCCCCGACAAGATTGGTACCCTTTCATGTCCAAATCTCTCAAACTCCGGGAGAGATTCTCAAAACCAAGGTTGACATGTTTCCAGTTCCTTTCAACATTTTGGAAATCCCGCTGAAACTTTGGACATTCTCGCGAAGGGTTCCCAATCCCCGACAAGATTGGTACCCTTTCACGTCCAAATCTCTCAAACTCCGGGAGAGATTCTCAAAACCAAGGTTGACATGTTTCGAGTTCCTTTCAACATTTTGGAAATCCCGCTGAGACTTTGGACATTCTCGCGAAGGGTTCCCAATCCCCGACAAGATTGGTACCCTTTCACGTCCAAATCTCTCAAACTCCGGGAGAGATTCTCAAAACCAAGGTTGACATGGTTCCAGTTCCTTTCAACATTTTGGAAATCCCGCTGAAACTTTGGACATTCTGGCGAAGGGTTCCCAATCCCCGACAAGATTGGTACCCTTTCACGTCCAAATCTCTCAAACTCCGGGAGAGATTCTCAAAACCAAGGTTGACATGTTTCGAGTTCCTTTCAACATTTTGGAAATCCTGCTGAAAGTTTGGACATTCTGGCGGAGGGTTCCCAATCCCCGACAAGACTGGTACCCTTTCACGTCCAAATCTCTCCAACTCCGGGAGAGATTCTCAAAACCAAGGTTGACATGTTTCGAGTTCCTTTCAACGTTTTGGAAATCCCGCTGAAACTTTGGACATTCTCGCGAAGGGTTCCCAATCCCCGACAAGATTGGTACCCTTTCACGTCCAAATCTCTCAAACTCCGGGAGAGATTCTCAAAACCAAGGTTGACATGTTTCGAGTTCCTTTCAACATTTTGGAAATCCCGCTGAAACTTTGGACATTGTCGCGAAGGGTTCCCAATCCCCGACAAGATTGGTACCCTTTCACGTCCAAATCTCTCAAAGTCCGGGAGAGATTCTCAAAACCAAGGTTGACATGTTTCGAGTTCCTTTCAACATTTTGGAAATCCCGCTGAAACTTTGGACATTCTCGCGAAGGGTTCCCAATCCCCGAAAAGATTGGGACCCTTTCACGTCCAAATCTCTCCAACTCCGGGAGAGATTCTCAAAACCAAGGTTGACATGTTTCGAGTTCCTTTCAACATTTTGGAAATCCCACTGAAACTTTGGACATTCTCGCGAAGGGTTCCCAATCCCCGACAAGACTGGTACCCTTTCACGTCCAAATCTCTCCAACTCCGGGAGAGATTCTCAAAACCAAGGTTGACATGTTTCGAGTTCCTTTCAACATTTTGGAAATCCCGCTGAAACTTTGGACATTCTCGCGAAGTCTTCCCAATCCCCGACAAGATTGGTACCCTTTCACGTCCAAATCTCTCAAACTCCGGGAGAGATTCTCAAAACCAAGGTTGACATGTTTCGAGTTCCTTTCAACATTTTGGAAATCCCACTGAAACTTTGGACATTCTGGCGAAAGGTTCCCAATCCCCGACAAGATTGGTACCCTTTCACGTCCAAATCTCTCAAACTCTGGGAGAGATTCTCAAAACCAAGGTTGACATGTTTCGAGTTCCTTTCAACATTTTGGAAATCCCGCTGAAACTTTGGACATTCTCGCGAAGGGTTCCCGATCCCCGACAAGATTGGTACCCTTTCACGTCCAAAACTCTCAAACTCCGGCTAAGATTCTCAAAACCAAGGTTGACATGTTTCGAATTCCTTTCAACATTTTGGAAATCCCGCTGAAACTTTGGACATTCTCGCGAAGGGTTCCCAATCCCCGACAAGTTTGGTACCCTTTCACGTCCAAATCTCTCAAACTCCGGGAGAGATTCTCAAAACCAAGGTTGACATGTTTCGAGTTCCTTTCAACATTTTGGAAATCCCGCTGAAACTTTGGACATTGTCGCGAAGGGTTCCCAATCCCCGACAAGATTGGTACCCTTTCACGTCCAAATCTCTCAAAGTCCGGGAGAGATTCTCAAAACCAAGGTTGACATGTTTCGAGTTCCTTTCAACATTTTGGAAATCCCTCTGAAACTTTGGACATTGTCGCGAAGGGTTCCCAATCCCCGACAAGATTGGTACCCTTTCACGTCCAAATCTCTCAAACTCCGGGAAAGATTCTCAAAACCAAGGTTGACATGTTTCGAGTTCCTTTCAACATTTTGGAAATCCCGCTGAAACTTTGGACATTCTCGCGAAGGGTTCCCAATCCCCGACAAGACTGGTACCCTTTCACGTCCAAATCTCTCAAACTCCGGGAGAGATTCTCAAAACCAAGGTTGACATGTTTCGAGTTCCTTTCAACATTTTGGAAATCCCGCTGAAACTTTGGACATTCTCGCGAAGGGTTCCCAATCCCCGACAAGATTGGTACCCTTTCACGTCCAAATCTCTCAAACTCCGGGAGAGATTCTCAAAACCAAGGTTGACATGGTTCCAGTTCCTTTCAACATTTTGGAAATCCCGCTGAAATTTTGGACATTCTCGCGAACGGTTCCCGATCCCCGACAAGATTGGTATCCTTTCACGTCCAAATCTCTCAAACTCCGGGAGAGATTCTCAAAACCAAGGTTGACATGTTTCGAGTTCCTTTCAACATTTTGGAAATCCCGCTGAAACTTTGGACATTCTCGCGAAGTCTTCCCAATCCCCGACAAGATTGGTACCCTTTCATGTCCAAATCTCTCAAACTCCGGGAGAGATTCTCAAAACCAAGGTTGACATGTTTCCAGTTCCTTTCAACATTTTGGAAATCCCGCTGAAACTTTGGACATTCTCGCGAAGGGTTCCCAATCCCCGACAAGATTGGTACCCTTTCACGTCCAAATCTCTCAAAGTCCGGGAGAGATTCTCAAAACCAAGGTTGACATGTTTCGAGTTCCTTTCAACATTTTGGAAATCCCACTGAAACTTTGGACATTCTGGCGAAAGGTTCCCAATCCCCGACAAGATTGGTACCCTTTCACGTCCAAATCTCTCAAACTCTGGGAGAGATTCTCAAAACCAAGGTTGACATGTTTCGAGTTCCTTTCAACATTTTGGAAATCCCGCTGAAACTTTGGACATTCTCGCGAAGGGTTCCCGATCCCCGACAAGATTGGTACCCTTTCACGTCCAAAACTCTCAAACTCCGGCTAAGATTCTCAAAACCAAGGTTGACATGTTTCGAATTCCTTTCAACATTTTGGAAATCCCGCTGAAACTTTGGACATTCTCGCGAAGGGTTCCCAATCCCCGACAAGTTTGGTACCCTTTCACGTCCAAATCTCTCAAACTCCGGGAGAGATTCTCAAAACCAAGGTTGACATGTTTCGAGTTCCTTTCAACATTTTGGAAATCCCGCTGAAACTTTGGACATTGTCGCGAAGGGTTCCCAATCCCCGACAAGATTGGTACCCTTTCACGTCCAAATCTCTCAAAGTCCGGGAGAGATTCTCAAAACCAAGGTTGACATGTTTCGAGTTCCTTTCAACATTTTGGAAATCCCTCTGAAACTTTGGACATTGTCGCGAAGGGTTCCCAATCCCCGACAAGATTGGTACCCTTTCACGTCCAAATCTCTCAAACTCCGGGAAAGATTCTCAAAACCAAGGTTGACATGTTTCGAGTTCCTTTCAACATTTTGGAAATCCCGCTGAAACTTTGGACATTCTCGCGAAGGGTTCCCAATCCCCGACAAGACTGGTACCCTTTCACGTCCAAATCTCTCAAACTCCGGGAGAGATTCTCAAAACCAAGGTTGACATGTTTCGAGTTCCTTTCAACATTTTGGAAATCCCGCTGAAACTTTGGACATTCTCGCGAAGGGTTCCCAATCCCCGACAAGATTGGTACCCTTTCACGTCCAAATCTCTCAAACTCCGGGAGAGATTCTCAAAACCAAGGTTGACATGGTTCCAGTTCCTTTCAACATTTTGGAAATCCCGCTGAAATTTTGGACATTCTCGCGAACGGTTCCCGATCCCCGACAAGATTGGTATCCTTTCACGTCCAAATCTCTCAAAGTCCGGCAGAGATTCTCAAAACCAAGGTTGACATGTTTCGAGTTCCTTTCAACATTTTGGAAATCCCGCTGAAACTTTGGACATTCTCGCGAAGTCTTCCCAATCCCCGACAAGATTGGTACCCTTTCATGTCCAAATCTCTCAAACTCCGGGAGAGATTCTCAAAACCAAGGTTGACATGTTTCCAGTTCCTTTCAACATTTTGGAAATCCCGCTGAAACTTTGGACATTCTCGCGAAGGGTTCCCAATCCCCGACAAGATTGGTACCCTTTCACGTCCAAATCTCTCAAACTCCGGGAGAGATTCTCAAAACCAAGGTTGACATGTTTCGAGTTCCTTTCAACATTTTGGAAATCCCACTGAAACTTTGGACATTCTGGCGAAGGGTTCCCAATCCCCGACAAGATTGGTACCCTTTCACGTCCAAATCTCTCAAACTCCGGGAGAGATTCTCAAAACCAAGGTTGACATGTTTCGAGTTCCTTTCAACATTTTGGAAATCCCGCTGAGACTTTGGACATTCTCGCGAAGGGTTCCCAATCCCCGACAAGATTGGTACCCTTTCACGTCCAAATCTCTCAAACTCCGGGAGAGATTCTCAAAACCAAGGTTGACATGGTTCCAGTTCCTTTCAACATTTTGGAAATCCCGCTGAAACTTTGGACATTCTGGCGAAGGGTTCCCAATCCCCGACAAGATTGGTACCCTTTCACGTCCAAATCTCTCAAACTCCGGGAGAGATTCTCAAAACCAAGGTTGACATGTTTCGAGTTCCTTTCAACATTTTGGAAATCCTGCTGAAAGTTTGGACATTTTGGCGAAAGGTTCCCAATCCCCGACAAGACTGGTACCCTTTCACGTCCAAATCTCTCAAACTCCGGGAGAGATTCTCAAAACCAAGGTTGACATGGTTCCAGTTCCTTTCAACATTTTGGAAATCCCGCTGAAACTTTGGACATTCTCGCGAAGGGTTCCCAATCCCCGACAAGATTGGTACCCTTTCACGTCCAAATCTCTCAAACTCCGGGAGAGATTCTCAAAACCAAGGTTGACATGTTTCGAGTTCCTTTCAACATTTTGGAAATCCCGCTGAAACTTTGGACATTGTCGCGAAGGGTTCCCAATCCCCGACAAGATTGGTACCCTTTCACGTCCAAATCTCTCAAACTCCGGGAGAGATTCTCAAAACCAAGGTTGACATGTTTCGAGTTCCTTTCAACATTTTGGAAATCCCGCTGAAACTTTGGACATTGTCGCGAAGGGTTCCCAATCCCCGAAAAGATTGGGACCCTTTCACGTCCAAATCTCTCAAACTCCGGGAGAGATTCTCAAAACCAAGGTTGACATGTTTCGAGTTCCTTTCAACATTTTGGAAATCCCACTGAAACTTTGGACATTCTCGCGAAGGGTTCCCAATCCCCGACAAGACTGGTACCCTTTCACGTCCAAATCTCTCAAACTCCGGGAGAGATTCTCAAAACCAAGGTTGACATGTTTCGAGTTCCTTTCAACATTTTGGAAATCCCGCTGAAACTTTGGACATTCTGGCGGAGGGTTCCCAATCCCCGACAAGATTGGTACCCTTTCACGTCCAAATCTCTCAAACTCCGGGAGAGATTCTCAAAACCAAGGTTGACATGTTTCGAGTTCCTTTCAACATTTTGGAAATCCCGCTGAAACTTTGGACATTCTGGCGGAGGGTTCCCAATCCCCGAAAAGATTGGTACCCTTTCACGTCCAAATCTCTCAAACTCCGGGAGAGATTCTCAAAACCAAGGTTGACATGTTTCGAGTTCCTTTCAACATTTTGGAAATCCCCCTGAAACTTTGGACATTCTCGCGAACGGTCCCGATCCCCAAAAAGATTGGTATCCTTTCACGTCCAAATCTCTCAAACTCCGGGAGAGATTCTCAAAACCAAGGTTGACATGTTTCGAGTTCCTTTCAACATTTTGGAAATCCCGCTGAAACTTTGGACATTCTCGCGAAGCCTTCCCAATCCCCGACAAGATTGGTACCCTTTCATGTCCAAATCTCTCAAAATCCGGGAGAGATTCTCAAAACCAAGGTTGACATGTTTCCAGTTCCTTTCAACATTTTGGAAATCCCGCTGAAACTCTGGACATTCTCGCGAAGGGTTCCCAATCCCCGACAAGATTGGTACCCTTTCACGTCCAAATCTCTCAAAGTCCGGGAGAGATTCTCAAAACCAAGGTTGACATGTTTCGAGTTCCTTTCAACATTTTGGAAATCCCACTGAAACTTTGGACATTCTGGCGGAGGGTTCCCAATCCCCGACAAGATTGGTACCCTTTCACGTCCAAATCTCTCAAACTCCGGGAGAGATTCTGAAAACCAAGGTTGACATGTTTCGAGTTCCTTTCAACGTTTTGGAAATCCCGCTGAAACTTTGGACATTCTCGCGAAGGTTTCCCAATCCCCGACAAGATTGGTACCCTTTCACGTCCAAATCTCTCAAACTCCGGGAGAGATTCTCAAAACCAAGGCTGACATGTTTCGAGTTCCTTTCAACATTTTGGAAATCCCGCTGAAACTTTGGACATTCTCGCGAAGGGTTCCCAATCCCCGACAAGACTGGTACCCTTTCACGTCCAAATCTCTCAAACTCCGGGAGAGATTCTCAAAACCAAGGTTGACATGTTTCGAGTTCCTTTCAACATTTTGGAAATCCCGCTGAAAGTTTGGACATTCTCGCGAAGGGTTCCCAATCCCCGACAAGATTGGTACCCTTTCACGTCCAAATCTCTCAAACTCCGGGAGAGATTCTCAAAACCAAGGTTGACATGGTTCCAGTTCCTTTCAACATTTTGGAAATCCCGCTGAAACTTTGGACATTCTCGCGAAGGGTTCCCAATCCCCGACAAGATTGGTACCCTTTCACGTCCAAATCTCTCAAACTCCGGGAGAGATTCTCAAAACCAAGGTTGACATGGTTCCAGTTCCTTTCAACATTTTGGAAATCCCGCTGAAACTTTGGACATTCTCGCGAACGGTTCCCGATCCCCGACAAGATTGGTATCCTTTCACGTCCAAATCTCTCAAACTCCGGGAGAGATTCTCAAAACCAAGGTTGACATGTTTCGAGTTCCTTTCAACATTTTGGAAATCCCACTGAAACTTTGGACATTCTGGCGAAAGGTTCCCAATCCCCGACAAGATTGGTACCCTTTCACGTCCAAATCTCTCAAACTCTGGGAGAGATTCTCAAAACCAAGGTTGACATGTTTCGAGTTCCTTTCAACATTTTGGAAATCCCGCTGAAACTTTGGACATTCTGGCGAAGGGTTCCCGATCCCCGACAAGATTGGTACCCTTTCACGTCCAAAACTCTCAAACTCCGGCTAAGATTCTCAAAACCAAGGTTGACATGTTTCGAATTCCTTTCAACATTTTGGAAATCCCGCTGAAACTTTGGACATTCTCGCGAAGGGTTCCCAATCCCCGACAAGTTTGGTACCCTTTCACGTCCAAATCTCTCAAACTCCGGCAGAGATTCTCAAAACCAAGGTTGACATGTTTCGAGTTCCTTTCAACATTTTGGAAATCCCGCTGAAAGTTTGGACATTCTCGCGAAGGGTTCCCAATCCCCGACAAGATTGGTACCCTTTCACGTCCAAATCTCTCAAAGTCCGGGAGAGATTCTCAAAACCAAGGTTGACATGTTTCGAGTTCCTTTCAACATTTTGGAAATCCCGCTGAAACTTTGGACATTCTCGCGAAGGGTTCCCAATCCCCGACAAGATTGGTACCCTTTCACGTCCAAATCTCTCAAACTCCGGGAGAGATTCTCAAAACCAAGGTTGACATGTTTCGAGTTCCTTTCAACATTTTGGAAATCCCGCTGAAACTTTGGACATTCTCGCGAAGGGTTCCCAATCCCCGACAAGACTGGTACCCTTTCACGTCCAAATCTCTCAAACTCCGGGAGAGATTCTCAAAACCAAGGTTGACATGTTTCGAGTTCCTTTCAACATTTTGGAAATCCCGCTGAAACTTTGGACATTCTGGCGGAGGGTTCCCAATCCCCGACAAGATTGGTACCCTTTCACGTCCAAATCTCTCAAAGTCCGGGAGAGATTCTCAAAACCAAGGTTGACATGTTTCGAGTTCCTTTCAACATTTTGGAAATCCCGCTGAAACTTTGGACATTCTGGCGGAGGGTTCCCAATCCCCGACAAGATTGGTACCCTTTCACGTCCAAATCTCTCAAACTCCGGGAGAGATTCTCAAAACCAAGGTTGACATGTTTCGAGTTCCTTTCAACATTTTGGAAATCCCGCTGAAACTTTGGACATTGTCGCGAAGGGTTCCCAATCCCCGACAAGATTGGTACCCTTTCACGTCCAAATCTCTCAAACTCCGGGAGAGATTCTCAAAACCAAGGTTGACATGTTTCGAGTTCATGCAACATTTTGGAAATCCCGCTGAAACTTTGGACATTCTCGCGAAGGGTTCCCAATCCCCGACAAGACTGGTACCCTTTCACGTCCAAATATCTCAAACTCCGGGAGAGATTCTCAAAACCAAGGTTGATATGTTTCGAGTTC
This sequence comes from Streptopelia decaocto, assembly GCF_964273445.1. Taxonomy (NCBI): domain Eukaryota; kingdom Metazoa; phylum Chordata; class Aves; order Columbiformes; family Columbidae; genus Streptopelia; species Streptopelia decaocto. The sequence goes on along the minus strand of NW_028117277.1, from coordinate 294,183 downwards.
CTTTCAACATTTTGGAAATCCCGCTGAAAGTTTGGACATTGTCGCGAAGGGTTCCCAATCCCCGACAAGATTGGTACCCTTTCACGTCCAAATCTCTCAAACTCCGGGAGAGATTCTCAAAACCAAGGTTGACATGTTTCGAGTTCCTTTCAACATTTTGGAAATCCCGCTGAAACTTTGGACATTCTGGCGGAGGGTTCCCAATCCCCGACAAGATTGGTACCCTTTCACGTCCAAATCTCTCAAACTCCGGGAGAGATTCTCAAAACCAAGGTTGACATGGTTCGAGTTCCTTTCAACATTTTGGAAATCCCGCTGAAACTTTGGACATTGTCGCGAAGGGTTCCCAATCCCCGACAAGATTGGTACCCGTTCACGTCCAAATCTCTCAAACTCCGGGAGAGATTCTCAAAACCAAGGTTGACATGTTTCGAGTTCATGCAACATTTTGGAAATCCCGCTGAAACTTTGGACATTCTCGCGAAGGGTTCCCAATCCCCGACAAGACTGGTACCCTTTCACGTCCAAATCTCTCAAACTCCGGGAGAGATTCTCAAAACCAAGGTTGACATGTTTCGAGTTCCTTTCAACATTTTGGAAATCCCGCTGAAAGTTTGGACATTGTCGCGAAGGGTTCCCAATCCCCGACAAGATTGGTACCCTTTCACGTCCAAATCTCTCAAAGTCCGGGAGAGATTCTCAAAACCAAGGTTGACATGGTTCCAGTTCCTTTCAACATTTTGGAAATCCCCCTGAAACTTTGGACATTCTCGCGAACGGTCCCGATCCCCGAAAAGATTGGTATCCTTTCACGTCCAAATCTCTCAAACTCCGGGAGAGATTCTCAAAACCAAGGTTGACATGTTTCGAGTTCCTTTCAACATTTTGGAAATCCCGCTGAAACTTTGGACATTCTCGCGAAGCCTTCCCAATCCCCGACAAGATTGGTACCCTTTCATGTCCAAATCTCTCAAACTCCGGGAGAGATTCTCAAAACCAAGGTTGACATATTTCCAGTTCCTTTCAACATTTTGGAAATCCCGCTGAAACTTTGGACATTGTCGCGAAGGGTTCCCAATCCCCGACAAGATTGGTACCCTTTCACGTCCAAATCTCTCAAACTCCGGGAGAGATTCTCAAAACCAAGGTTGACATGTTTCGAGTTCCTTTCAACATTTTGGAAATCCCACTGAAACTTTGGACATTCTGGCGAAGGGTTCCCAATCCCCGACAAGATTGGTACCCTTTCACGTCCAAATCTCTCAAACTCCGGGAGAGATTCTGAAAACCAAGGATGACATGTTTCGAGTTCCTTTCAACGTTTTGGAAATCCCGCTGAAACTTTGGACATTCTCGCGAAGGTTTCCCAATCCCCGACAAGATTGGTACCCTTTCACGTCCAAATCTCTCAAACTCCGGGAGAGATTCTCAAAACCAAGGTTGACATGTTTCGAGTTCCTTTCAACATTTTGGAAATCCCGCTGAAACTTTGGACATTGTCGCGAAGGGTTCCCAATCCCCGACAAGATTGGTACCCTTTCACGTCCAAATCTCTCAAACTCCGGGAGAGATTCTCAAAACCAAGGCTGACATGTTTCGAGTTCCTTTCAACATTTTGGAAATCCCGCTGAAACTTTGGACATTCTCGCGAAGGAGTCCCGATCCCCGACAAGACTGGTACCCTTTCACGTCCAAATCTCTCAAACTCCGGGAGAGATTCTCAAAACCAAGGTTGACATGTTTCGAGTTCCTTTCAACATTTTGGAAATCCCGCTGAAACTTTGGACATTGTCGCGAAGGGTTCCCAATCCCCGACAAGATTGGTACCCTTTCACGTCCAAATCTCTCAAACTCCGGGAGAGATTCTCAAAACCAAGGTTGACATGTTTCGAGTTCCTTTCAACATTTTGGAAATCCCACTGAAACTTTGGACATTCTGGCGAAAGGTTCCCAATCCCCGACAAGATTGGTACCCTTTCACGTCCAAATCTCTCAAACTCTGGGAGAGATTCTCAAAACCAAGGTTGACATGTTTCGAGTTCCTTTCAACATTTTGGAAATCCCGCTGAAACTTTGGACATTCTCGCGAAGGGTTCCCGATCCCCGACAAGATTGGTACCCTTTCACGTCCAAAACTCTCAAACTCCGGCTAAGATTCTCAAAACCAAGGTTGACATGTTTCGAATTCCTTTCAACATTTTGGAAATCCCGCTGAAACTTTGGACATTCTCGCGAAGGGTTCCCAATCCCCGACAAGTTTGGTACCCTTTCACGTCCAAATCTCTCAAACTCCGGGAGAGATTCTCAAAACCAAGGTTGACATGTTTCGAGTTCCTTTCAACATTTTGGAAATCCCGCTGAAACTTTGGACATTGTCGCGAAGGGTTCCCAATCCCCGACAAGATTGGTACCCTTTCACGTCCAAATCTCTCAAAGTCCGGGAGAGATTCTCAAAACCAAGGTTGACATGTTTCGAGTTCCTTTCAACATTTTGGAAATCCCTCTGAAACTTTGGACATTGTCGCGAAGGGTTCCCAATCCCCGACAAGATTGGTACCCTTTCACGTCCAAATCTCTCAAACTCCGGGAGAGATTCTCAAAACCAAGGTTGACATGTTTCGAGTTCCTTTCAACATTTTGGAAATCCCGCTGAAACTTTGGACATTCTCGCGAAGGGTTCCCAATCCCCGACAAGACTGGTACCCTTTCACGTCCAAATCTCTCAAACTCCGGGAGAGATTCTCAAAACCAAGGTTGACATGTTTCGAGTTCCTTTCAACATTTTGGAAATCCCGCTGAAACTTTGGACATTCTCGCGAAGGGTTCCCAATCCCCGACAAGATTGGTACCCTTTCACGTCCAAATCTCTCCAACTCCGGGAGAGATTCTCAAAACCAAGGTTGACATGGTTCCAGTTCCTTTCAACATTTTGGAAATCCCGCTGAAACTTTGGACATTCTCGCGAACGGTTCCCGATCCCCGACAAGATTGGTATCCTTTCACGTCCAAATCTCTCAAACTCCGGGAGAGATTCTCAAAACCAAGGTTGACATGTTTCGAGTTCCTTTCAACATTTTGGAAATCCCGCTGAAACTTTGGACATTCTCGCGAAGCCTTCCCAATCCCCGACAAGATTGGTACCCTTTCATGTCCAAATCTCTCAAACTCCGGGAGAGATTCTCAAAACCAAAGTTGACATGTTTTGAGTTCCTTTCAACATTTTGGAAATCCCGCTGAAACTTTGGACATTCTCGCGAAGGGTTCCCAATCCCCGACAAGATTGGTACCCTTTCACGTCCAAATCTCTCAAAGTCCGGGAGAGATTCTCAAAACCAAGGTTGACATGTTTCGAGTTCCTTTCAACATTTTGGAAATCCCACTGAAACTTTGGACATTCTGGCGAAGGGTTCCCAATCCCCGACAAGATTGGTACCCTTTCACGTCCAAATCTCTCAAACTCCGGGAGAGATTCTGAAAACCAAGGATGACATGTTTCGAGTTCCTTTCAACGTTTTGGAAATCCCGCTGAAACTTTGGACATTCTCGCGAAGGTTTCCCAATCCCCGACAAGATTGGTACCCTTTCACGTCCAAATCTCTCAAACTCCGGGAGAGATTCTCAAAACCAAGGTTGACATGTTTCGAGTTCCTTTCAACATTTTGGAAATCCCGCTGAAACTTTGGACATTGTCGCGAAGGGTTCCCAATCCCCGACAAGATTGGTACCCTTTCACGTCCAAATCTCTCAAACTCCGGGAGAGATTCTCAAAACCAAGGCTGACATGTTTCGAGTTCCTTTCAACATTTTGGAAATCCTGCTGAAACTTTGGACATTCTCGCGAAGGAGTCCCGATCCCCGACAAGACTGGTACCCTTTCACGTCCAAATCTCTCAAACTCCGGGAGAGATTCTCAAAACCAAGGTTGACATGTTTCGAGTTCCTTTCAACATTTTGGAAATCCCGCTGAAACTTTGGACATTCTCGCGAAGGGTTCCCAATCCCCGACAAGATTGGTACCCTTTCACGTCCAAATCTCTCAACTCCGGGAGAGATTCTCAAAACCAAGGTTGACATGTTTCGAGTTCCTTTCAACATTTTGGAAATCCCGCTGAAACTTTGGACATTGTCGCGAAGGGTTCCCAATCCCCGACAAGATTGGTACCCTTTCACGTCCAAATCTCTCAAACTCCGGGAGAGATTCTCAAAACCAAGGTTGACATGGTTCCAGTTCCTTTCAACATTTTGGAAATCCCACTGAAACTTTGGACATTCTCGCGAAGGGTTCCCAATCCCCGACAAGATTGGTACCCTTTCACGTCCAAATCTCTCCAACTCCGGGAGAGATTCTCAAAACCAAGGTTGACATGTTTCGAGTTCCTTTCAACATTTTGGAAATCCCGCTGAAACTTTGGACATTCTGGCGGAGGGTTCCCAATCCCCGACAAGATTGGTACCCTTTCACGTCCAAATCTCTCAAACTCCGGGAGAGATTCTCAAAACCAAGGTTGACATGTTTCGAGTTCCTTTCAACATTTTGGAAATCCCGCTGAAACTTTGGACATTCTGGCGGAGGGTTCCCAATCCCCGACAAGATTGGTACCCTTTCACGTCCAAATCTCTCAAACTCCGGCAGAGATTCTCAAAACCAAGGTTGACATGTTTCGAGTTCCTTTCAACATTTTGGAAATCCCGCTGAAACTTTGGACGTTGTCGCGAAGGGTTCCCAATCCCCGACAAGATTGGTACCCGTTCACGTCCAAATCTCTCAAACTCCGGGAGAGATTCTCAAAACCAAGGTTGACATGTTTCGAGTTCCTTTCAACATTTTGGAAATCCCGCTGAAACTTTGGACATTCTCGCGAAGGGTTCCCAATCCCCGACAAGACTGGTACCCTTTCACGTCCAAATCTCTCAAACTCCGGGAGAGATTCTCAAAACCAAGGTTGATATGTTTCGAGTTCCTTTCAACATTTTGGAAATCCCGCTGAAAGTTTGGACATTGTCGCGAAGGGTTCCCAATCCCCGACAAGATTGGTACCCTTTCACGTCCAAATCTCTCAAACTCCGGGAGAGATTCTCAAAACCAAGGTTGACATGGTTCCAGTTCCTTTCAACATTTTGGAAATCCCCCTGAAACTTTGGACATTCTCGCGAACGGTCCCGATCCCCGAAAAGATTGGTATCCTTTCACGTCCAAAACTCTCAAACTCCGGGAGAGATTCTCAAAACCAAGGTTGACATGTTTCGAGTTCCTTTCAACATTTTGGAAATCCCACTGAAACTTTGGACATTCTCGCGAAGCCTTCCCAATCCCCGACAAGATTGGTACCCTTTCATGTCCAAATCTCTCAAACTCCGGGAGAGATTCTCAAAACCAAGGTTGACATGTTTCCAGTTCCTTTCAACATTTTGGAAATCCCGCTGAAACTTTGGACATTCTCGCGAAGGGTTCCCAATCCCCGACAAGATTGGTACCCTTTCACGTCCAAATCTCTCAAAGTCCGGGAGAGATTCTCAAAACCAAGGTTGACATGTTTCGAGTTCCTTTCAACATTTTGGAAATCCCACTGAAACTTTGGACATTCTGGCGAAGGGTTCCCAATCCCCGACAAGATTGGTACCCTTTCACGTCCAAATCTCTCAAACTCCGGGAGAGATTCTCAAAACCAAGGTTGACATGTTTCGAGTTCCTTTCAACGTTTTGGAAATCCCGCTGAAACTTTGGACATTCTCGCGAAGGTTTCCCAATCCCCGACAAGATTGGTACCCTTTCACGTCCAAATCTCTCAAACTCCGGGAGAGATTCTCAAAACCAAGGTTGACATGTTTCGAGTTCCTTTCAACATTTTGGAAATCCCGCTGAAACTTTGGACATTGTCGCGAAGGGTTCCCAATCCCCGACAAGATTGGTACCCTTTCACGTCCAAATCTCTCAAACTCCGGGAGAGATTCTCAAAACCAAGGTTGACATGTTTCGAGTTCCTTTCAACATTTTGGAAATCCCGCTGAAACTTTGGACATTCTCGCGAAAGAGTCCCGATCCCCGACAAGACTGGTACCCTTTCACGTCCAAATCTCTCAAACTCCGGGAGAGATTCTCAAAACCAAGGTTGACATGTTTCGAGTTCCTTTCAACATTTTGGAAATCCCGCTGAAACTTTGGACATTCTCGCGAAGGGTTCCCAATCCCCGACAAGATTGGTACCCTTTCACGTCCAAATCTCTCAAACTCCGGGAGAGATTCTCAAAACCAAGGTTGACATGTTTCGAGTTCCTTTCAACATTTTGGAAATCCCGCTGAAACTTTGGACATTGTCGCGAAGGGTTCCCAATCCCCGACAAGATTGGTACCCTTTCACGTCCAAATCTCTCAAACTCCGGGAGAGATTCTCAAAACCAAGGCTGACATGTTTCGAGTTCCTTTCAACATTTTGGAAATCCCGCTGAAACTTTGGACATTCTCGCGAAGGAGTCCCGATCCCCGACAAGACTGGTACCCTTTCACGTCCAAATCTCTCAAACTCCGGGAGAGATTCTCAAAACCAAGGTTGACATGTTTCGAGTTCCTTTCAACATTTTGGAAATCCCGCTGAAACTTTGGACATTCTCGCGAAGGGTTCCCAATCCCCGACAAGATTGGTACCCTTTCACGTCCAAATCTCTCAAACTCCGGGAGAGATTCTCAAAACCAAGGTTGACATGTTTCGAGTTCCTTTCAACATTTTGGAAATCCCACTGAAACTTTGGACATTCTGGCGAAAGGTTCCCAATCCCCGACAAGATTGGTACCCTTTCACGTCCAAATCTCTCAAACTCTGGGAGAGATTCTCAAAACCAAGGTTGACATGTTTCGAGTTCCTTTCAACATTTTGGAAATCCCGCTGAAACTTTGGACATTCTCGCGAAGGGTTCCCGATCCCCGACAAGATTGGTACCCTTTCACGTCCAAAACTCTCAAACTCCGGCTAAGATTCTCAAAACCAAGGTTGACATGTTTCGAATTCCTTTCAACATTTTGGAAATCCCGCTGAAACTTTGGACATTCTCGCGAAGGGTTCCCAATCCCCGACAAGTTTGGTACCCTTTCACGTCCAAATCTCTCAAACTCCGGGAGAGATTCTCAAAACCAAGGTTGACATGTTTCGAGTTCCTTTCAACATTTTGGAAATCCCGCTGAAACTTTGGACATTGTCGCGAAGGGTTCCCAATCGCCGACAAGATTGGTACCCTTTCACGTCCAAATCTCTCAAAGTCCGGGAGAGATTCTCAAAACCAAGGTTGACATGTTTCGAGTTCCTTTCAACATTTTGGAAATCCCTCTGAAACTTTGGACATTGTCGCGAAGGGTTCCCAATCCCCGACAAGATTGGTACCCTTTCACGTCCAAATCTCTCAAACTCCGGGAGAGATTCTCAAAACCAAGGTTGACATGTTTCGAGTTCCTTTCAACATTTTGGAAATCCCGCTGAAACTTTGGACATTCTCGCGAAGGGTTCCCAATCCCCGACAAGACTGGTACCCTTTCACGTCCAAATCTCTCAAACTCCGGGAGAGATTCTCAAAACCAAGGTTGACATGTTTCGAGTTCCTTTCAACATTTTGGAAATCCCGCTGAAACTTTGGACATTCTCGCGAAGGGTTCCCAATCCCCGACAAGATTGGTACCCTTTCACGTCCAAATCTCTCCAACTCCGGGAGAGATTCTCAAAACCAAGGTTGACATGGTTCCAGTTCCTTTCAACATTTTGGAAATCCCGCTGAAACTTTGGACATTCTCGCGAACGGTTCCCGATCCCCGACAAGATTGGTATCCTTTCACGTCCAAATCTCTCAAACTCCGGGAGAGATTCTCAAAACCAAGGTTGACATGTTTCGAGTTCCTTTCAACATTTTGGAAATCCCGCTGAAACTTTGGACATTCTCGCGAAGCCTTCCCAATCCCCGACAAGATTGGTACCCTTTCATGTCCAAATCTCTCAAACTCCGGGAGAGATTCTCAAAACCAAGGTTGACATGTTTTGAGTTCCTTTCAACATTTTGGAAATCCCGCTGAAACTTTGGACATTCTCGCGAAGGGTTCCCAATCCCCGACAAGATTGGTACCCTTTCACGTCCAAATCTCTCAAAGTCCGGGAGAGATTCTCAAAACCAAGGTTGACATGTTTCGAGTTCCTTTCAACATTTTGGAAATCCCACTGAAACTTTGGACATTCTGGCGAAGGGTTCCCAATCCCCGACAAGATTGGTACCCTTTCACGTCCAAATCTCTCAAACTCCGGGAGAGATTCTGAAAACCAAGGATGACATGTTTCGAGTTCCTTTCAACGTTTTGGAAATCCCGCTGAAACTTTGGACATTCTCGCGAAGGTTTCCCAATCCCCGACAAGATTGGTACCCTTTCACGTCCAAATCTCTCAAACTCCGGGAGAGATTCTCAAAACCAAGGTTGACATGTTTCGAGTTCCTTTCAACATTTTGGAAATCCCGCTGAAACTTTGGACATTGTCGCGAAGGGTTCCCAATCCCCGACAAGATTGGTACCCTTTCACGTCCAAATCTCTCAAACTCCGGGAGAGATTCTCAAAACCAAGGCTGACATGTTTCGAGTTCCTTTCAACATTTTGGAAATCCTGCTGAAACTTTGGACATTCTCGCGAAGGAGTCCCGATCCCCGACAAGACTGGTACCCTTTCACGTCCAAATCTCTCAAACTCCGGGAGAGATTCTCAAAACCAAGGTTGACATGTTTCGAGTTCCTTTCAACATTTTGGAAATCCCGCTGAAACTTTGGACATTCTCGCGAAGGGTTCCCAATCCCCGACAAGATTGGTACCCTTTCACGTCCAAATCTCTCAAACTCCGGGAGAGATTCTCAAAACCAAGGTTGACATGTTTCGAGTTCCTTTCAACATTTTGGAAATCCCGCTGAAACTTTGGACATTGTCGCGAAGGGTTCCCAATCCCCGACAAGATTGGTACCCTTTCACGTCCAAATCTCTCAAACTCCGGGAGAGATTCTCAAAACCAAGGTTGACATGGTTCCAGTTCCTTTCAACATTTTGGAAATCCCACTGAAACTTTGGACATTCTCGCGAAGGGTTCCCAATCCCCGACAAGATTGGTACCCTTTCACGTCCAAATCTCTCCAACTCCGGGAGAGATTCTCAAAACCAAGGTTGACATGTTTCGAGTTCCTTTCAACATTTTGGAAATCCCGCTGAAACTTTGGACATTCTGGCGGAGGGTTCCCAATCCCCGACAAGATTGGTACCCTTTCACGTCCAAATCTCTCAAACTCCGGCTAAGATTCTCAAAACCAAGGTTGACATGTTTCGAGTTCCTTTCAACATTTTGGAAATCCCGCTGAAACTTTGGACATTCTGGCGGAGGGTTCCCAATCCCCGACAAGATTGGTACCCTTTCACGTCCAAATCTCTCAAACTCCGGGAGAGATTCTCAAAACCAAGGTTGACATGTTTCGAGTTCCTTTCAACATTTTGGAAATCCCGCTGAAACTTTGGACGTTGTCGCGAAGGGTTCCCAATCCCCGACAAGATTGGTACCCGTTCACGTCCAAATCTCTCAAACTCCGGGAGAGATTCTCAAAACCAAGGTTGACATGTTTCGAGTTCCTTTCAACATTTTGGAAATCCCGCTGAAACTTTGGACATTCTCGCGAAGGGTTCCCAATCCCCGACAAGACTGGTACCCTTTCACGTCCAAATCTCTCAAACTCCGGGAGAGATTCTCAAAACCAAGGTTGATATGTTTCGAGTTCCTTTCAACATTTTGGAAATCCCGCTGAAAGTTTGGACATTGTCGCGAAGGGTTCCCAATCCCCGACAAGATTGGTACCCTTTCACGTCCAAATCTCTCAAACTCCGGGAGAGATTCTCAAAACCAAGGTTGACATGGTTCCAGTTCCTTTCAACATTTTGGAAATCCCCCTGAAACTTTGGACATTCTCGCGAACGGTCCCGATCCCCGAAAAGATTGGTACCCTTTCACGTCCAAAACTCTCAAACTCCGGGAGAGATTCTCAAAACCAAGGTTGACATGTTTCGAGTTCCTTTCAACATTTTGGAAATCCCGCTGAAACTTTGGACATTCTCGCGAAGCCTTCCCAATCCCCGACAAGATTGGTACCCTTTCATGTCCAAATCTCTCAAACTCCGGGAGAGATTCTCAAAACCAAGGTTGACATGTTTCCAGTTCCTTTCAACATTTTGGAAATCCCGCTGAAACTTTGGACATTCTCGCGAAGGGTTCCCAATCCCCGACAAGATTGGTACCCTTTCACGTCCAAATCTCTCAAAGTCCGGGAGAGATTCTCAAAACCAAGGTTGACATGTTTCGAGTTCCTTTCAACATTTTGGAAATCCCACTGAAACTTTGGACATTCTGGCGAAGGGTTCCCAATCCCCGACAAGATTGGTACCCTTTCACGTCCAAATCTCTCAAACTCCGGGAGAGATTCTCAAAACCAAGGTTGACATGTTTCGAGTTCCTTTCAACGTTTTGGAAATCCCGCTGAAACTTTGGACATTCTCGCGAAGGTTTCCCAATCCCCGACAAGATTGGTACCCTTTCACGTCCAAATCTCTCAAACTCCGGGAGAGATTCTCAAAACCAAGGTTGACATGTTTCGAGTTCCTTTCAACATTTTGGAAATCCCGCTGAAACTTTGGACATTGTCGCGAAGGGTTCCCAATCCCCGACAAGATTGGTACCCTTTCACGTCCAAATCTCTCAAACTCCGGGAGAGATTCTCAAAACCAAGGTTGACATGTTTCGAGTTCCTTTCAACATTTTGGAAATCCCGCTGAAACTTTGGACATTCTCGCGAAAGAGTCCCGATCCCCGACAAGACTGGTACCCTTTCACGTCCAAATCTCTCAAACTCCGGGAGAGATTCTCAAAACCAAGGTTGACATGTTTCGAGTTCCTTTCAACATTTTGGAAATCCCGCTGAAACTTTGGACATTCTCGCGAAGGGTTCCCAATCCCCGACAAGATTGGTACCCTTTCACGTCCAAATCTCTCAAACTCCGGGAGAGATTCTCAAAACCAAGGTTGACATGGTTCCAGTTCCTTTCAACATTTTGGAAATCCCGCTGAAACTTTGGACATTCTCGCGAACGGTTCCCGATCCCCGAAAAGATTGGTATCCTTTCACGTCCAAATCTCTCAAACTCCGGGAGAGATTCTCAAAACCAAGGTTGACATGTTTCGAGTTCCTTTCAACATTTTGGAAATCCCGCTGAAACTTTGGACATTCTCGCGAAGTCTTCCCAATCCCCGACAAGATTGGTACCCTTTCATGTCCAAATCTCTCAAACTCCGGGAGAGATTCTCAAAACCAAGGTTGACATGTTTCGAGTTCCTTTCAACATTTTGGAAATCCCGCTGAAACTTTGGACATTCTCGCGAAGGGTTCCCAATCCCCGACAAGATTGGTACCCTTTCACGTCCAAATCTCTCAAACTCCGGGAGAGATTCTCAAAACCAAGTTTGACATGTTTCGAGTTCCTTTCAACATTTTGGAAATCCCACTGAAACTTTGGACATTCTGGCGAAGGATTCCCAATCCCCGACAAGATTGGTACCCTTTCACGTCCAAATCTCTCCAACTCCGGGAGAGATTCTCAAAACCAAGGTTGACATGTTTCGAGTTCCTTTCAACATTTTGGAAATCCCGCTGAAACTTTGGACATTCTCGCGAAGGGTTCCCAATCCCCGACAAGATTGGTACCCTTTCACGTCCAAATCTCTCAAACTCCGGGAGAGATTCTCAAAACCAAGGTTGACATGGTTCCAGTTCCTTTCAACATTTTGGAAATCCCGCTGAAACTTTGGACATTCTCGCGAACGGTTCCCGATCCCCAACAAGACTGGTACCCTTTCACGTCCAAATCTCTCAAACTCCGGGAGAGATTCTCAAAACCAAGGTTGACATGTTTCGAGTTCCTTTCAACATTTTGGAAATCCCGCTGAAACTTTGGACATTCTCGCGAAGTCTTCCCAATCCCCGACAAGATTGGTACCCTTTCATGTCCAAATCTCTCAAACTCCGGGAGAGATTCTCAAAACAAAGCTTGACATGTTTCCAGTTCCTTTCAACATTTTGGAAATCCCGCTGAAACTTTGGACATTCTCGCGAAGGGTTCCCAATCCCCGACAAGATTGGTACCCTTTCACGTCCAAATCTCTCCAACTCCGGGAGAGATTCTCAAAACCAAGGTTGACATGTTTCGAGTTCCTTTCAACATTTTGGAAATCCCACTGAAACTTTGGACATTCTGGCGAAGGGTTCCCAATCCCCGACAAGATTGGTACCCTTTCACGTCCAAATCTCTCAAACTCCGGGAGAGATTCTCAAAACCAAGGTTGACATGTTTCGAGTTCCTTTCAACATTTTGGAAATCCCGCTGAGACTTTGGACATTCTCGCGAAGGGTTCCCAATCCCCGAAAAGATTGGTACCCTTTCACGTCCAAATCTCTCAAACTCCGGGAGAGATTCTCAAAACCAAGGTTGACATGTTTCGAGTTCCTTTCAACATTTTGGAAATCCCGCTGAAACTTTGGACATTCTGGCGAAGGGTTCCCAATCCCCGACAAGATTGGTACCCTTTCACGTCCAAATCTCTCAAACTCCGGGAGAGATTCTCAAAACCAAGGTTGACATGTTTCGAGTTCCTTTCAACATTTTGGAAATCCTGCTGAAAGTTTGGACATTCTGGCGAAAGGTTCCCAATCCCCGACAAGACTGGTACCCTTTCACGTCCAAATCTCTCCAACTCCGGGAGAGATTCTCAAAACCAAGGTTGACATGTTTCGAGTTCCTTTCAACATTTTGGAAATCCCGCTGAAACTTTGGACATTCTGGCGGAGGGTTCCCAATCCCCGACAAGATTGGTACCCTTTCACGTCCAAATCTCTCAAACTCCGGGAGAGATTCTCAAAACCAAGGTTGACATGTTTCGAGTTCCTTTCAACATTTTGGAAATCCCGCTGAAACTTTGGACATTGTCGCGAAGGGTTCCCAATCCCCGACAAGATTGGTACCCTTTCACGTCCAAATCTCTCAAAGTCCGGGAGAGATTCTCAAAACCAAGGTTGACATGTTTCGAGTTCCTTTCAACATTTTGGAAATCCCACTGAAACTTTGGACATTCTCGCGAAGGGTTCCCAATCCCCGACAAGATTGGTACCCTTTCACGTCCAAATCTCTCCAACTCCGGGAGAGATTCTCAAAACCAAGGTTGACATGTTTCGAGTTCCTTTCAACATTTTGGAAATCCCGCTGAAACTTTGGACATTCTGGCGGAGGGTTCCCAATCCCCGACAAGATTGGTACCCTTTCACGTCCAAATCTCTCAAACTCCGGGAGAGATTCTCAAAACCAAGGTTGACATGTTTCGAGTTCCTTTCAACATTTTGGAAATCCCGCTGAAACTTTGGACATTGTCGCGAAGGGTTCCCAATCCCCGACAAGATTGGTACCCGTTCACGTCCAAATCTCTCAAACTCCGGGAGAGATTCTCAAAACCAAGGTTGACATGTTTCGAGTTCATGCAACATTTTGGAAATCCCGCTGAAACTTTGGACATTCTCGCGAAGGGTTCCCAATCCCCGACAAGACTGGTACCCTTTCACGTCCAAATCTCTCAAACTCCGGGAGAGATTCTCAAAACCAAGGTTGATATGTTTCGAGTTCCTTTCAACATTTTGGAAATCCCGCTGAAAGTTTGGACATTGTCGCGAAGGGTTCCCAATCCCCGACAAGATTGGTACCCTTTCACGTCCAAATCTCTCAAACTCCGGGAGAGATTCTCAAAACCAAGGTTGACATGGTTCCAGTTCCTTTCAACATTTTGGAAATCCCCCTGAAACTTTGGAGATTCTCGCGAACGGTCCCGATCCCCGAAAAGATTGGTATCCTTTCACGTCCAAATCTCTCAAACTCCGGGAGAGATTCTCAAAACCAAGGTTGACATGTTTCGAGTTCCTTTCAACATTTTGGAAATCCCGCTGAAACTTTGGACATTCTCGCGAAGCCTTCCCAATCCCCGACAAGATTGGTACCCTTTCATGTCCAAATCTCTCAAACTCCGGGAGAGATTCTCAAAACCAAGGTTGACATGTTTCCAGTTCCTTTCAACATTTTGGAAATCCCGCTGAAACTTTGGACATTCTGGCGAAGGGTTCCCAATCCCCGACAAGACTGGTACCCTTTCACGTCCAAATCTCTCAAAGTCCGGGAGAGATTCTCAAAACCAAGGTTGACATGTTTCGAGTTCCTTTCAACATTTTGGAAATCCCACTGAAACTTTGGACATTCTGGCGAAGGGTTCCCAATCCCCGACAAGATTGGTACCCTTTCACGTCCAAATCTCTCAAACTCCGGGAGAGATTCTCAAAACCAAGGTTGACATGTTTCGAGTTCCTTTCAACATTTTGGAAATCCCGCTGAAACTTTGGACATTCTGGCGGAGGGTTCCCAATCCCCGACAAGATTGGTACCCTTTCACGTCCAAATCTCTCAAACTCCGGGAGAGATTCTCAAAACCAAGGTTGACATGTTTCGAGTTCCTTTCAACATTTTGGAAATCCCGCTGAAACTTTGGACATTGTCGCGAAGGGTTCCCAATCCCCGACAAGATTGGTACCCGTTCACGTCCAAATCTCTCAAACTCCGGGAGAGATTCTCAAAACCAAGGTTGACATGTTTCGAGTTCATGCAACATTTTGGAAATCCCGCTGAAACTTTGGACATTCTCGCGAAGGGTTCCCAATCCCCGACAAGACTGGTACCCTTTCACGTCCAAATCTCTCAAACTCCGGGAGAGATTCTCAAAACCAAGGTTGATATGTTTCGAGTTCCTTTCAACATTTTGGAAATCCCGCTGAAAGTTTGGACATTGTCGCGAAGGGTTCCCAATCCCCGACAAGATTGGTACCCTTTCACGTCCAAATCTCTCAAAGTCCGGGAGAGATTCTCAAAACCAAGGTTGACATGGTTCCAGTTCCTTTCAACATTTTGGAAATCCCCCTGAAACTTTGGACATTCTCGCGAACGGTCCCGATCCCCGAAAAGATTGGTATCCTTTCACGTCCAAATCTCTCAAACTCCGGGAGAGATTCTCAAAACCAAGGTTGACATGTTTCGAGTTCCTTTCAACATTTTGGAAATCCCGCTGAAACTTTGGACATTTTCGCGAAGCCTTCCCAATCCCCGACAAGATTGGTACCCTTTCATGTCCAAATCTCTCAAACTCTGGGAGAGATTCTCAAAACCAAGGTTGACATGTTTCCAGTTCCTTTCAACATTTTGGAAATCCCGCTGAAACTTTGGACATTCTGGCGAAGGGTTCCCAATCCCCGACAAGATTGGTACCCTTTCACGTCCAAATCTCTCAAAGTCCGGGAGAGATTCTCAAAACCAAGGTTGACATGTTTCGAGTTCCTTTCAACATTTTGGAAATCCCACTGAAACTTTGGACATTCTGGCGAAGGGTTCCCAATCCCCGACAAGATTGGTACCCTTTCACGTCCAAATCTCTCAAACTCCGGGAGAGATTCTCAAAACCAAGGTTGACATGTTTCGAGTTCCTTTCAACATTTTGGAAATCCCGCTGAAACTTTGGACATTCTCGCGAAGGTTTCCCAATCCCCGACAAGATTGGTACCCTTTCACGTACAAATCTCTCAAACTCCGGGAGAGATTCTCAAAACCAAGGTTGACATGTTTCGAGTTCCTTTCAACATTTTGGAAATCCCGCTGAAACTTTGGACATTGTCGCGAAGGGTTCCCAATCCCCGACAAGATTGGTACCCTTTCACGTCCAAATCTCTCAAACTCCGGGAGAGATTCTCAAAACCAAGGTTGACATGTTTCGAGTTCCTTTCAACATTTTGGAAATCCCGCTGAAACTTTGGACATTCTCGCGAAGGAGTCCCGATCCCCGACAAGACTGGTACCCTTTCACGTCCAAATCTCTCAAACTCCGGGAGAGATTCTCAAAACCAAGGTTGACATGTTTCCAGTTCCTTTCAACATTTTGGAAATCCCGCTGAAACTTTGGACATTCTCGCGAAGTCTTCCCAATCCCCGACAAGATTGGTACCCTTTCATGTCCAAATCTCTCAAACTCCGGGAGAGATTCTCAAAACCAAGGTTGACATGTTTCCAGTTCCTTTCAACATTTTGGAAATCCCGCTGAAACTTTGGACATTCTCGCGAAGGGTTCCCAATCCCCGACAAGATTGGTACCCTTTCACGTCCAAATCTCTCAAAGTCCAGGAGAGATTCTCAAAACCAAGGTTGACATGTTTCGAGTTCCTTTCAACATTTTGGAAATCCCACTGAAACTTTGGACATTCTGGCGAAGGATTCCCAATCCCCGACAAGATTGGTACCCTTTCACGTCCAAATCTCTCCAACTCCGGGAGAGATTCTCAAAACCAAGGTTGACATGTTTCGAGTTCCTTTCAACATTTTGGAAATCCCGCTGAAACTTTGGACATTCTCGCGAAGGGTTCCCAATCCCCGACAAGATTGGTACCCTTTCACGTCCAAATCTCTCAAACTCCGGGAGAGATTCTCAAAACCAAGGTTGACATGTTTCGAGTTCCTTTCAACATTTTGGAAATCCCGCTGAAACTTTGGACATTGTCACGAAGGGTTCCCGATCCCCGACAACATTGGTACCCTTTCACGTGCAAATCTCTCAAACTCCGGGAGAGATTCTCAAAACCAAGGTTGACATGTTTCGAGTTCCTTTCAACATTTTGGAAATCCCGCTGAAACTTTGGACATTCTCGCGAAGGAGTCCCGATCCCCGACAAGATTGGTACCCTTTCACGTCCAAATCTCTCAAACTCCGGGAGAGATTCTCAAAACCAAGGTTGACATGTTTCGAGTTCCTTTCAACATTTTGGAAATCCCGCTGAAACTTTGGACATTCTCGCGAAGGGTTCCCAATCCCCGACAAGATTGGTACCCTTTCACGTCCAAATCTCTCAAACTCCGGGAGAGATTCTCAAAACCAAGGTTGACATGTTTCGAGTTCCTTTCAACATTTTGGAAATCCCGCTGAAACTTTGGACATTGTCGCAAAGGGTTCCCAATCCCCGACAAGATTGGTACCCTTTCACGTCCAAATCTCTCAAAGTCCGGGAGAGATTCTCAAAACCAAGGTTGACATGTTTCGAGTTCCTTTCAACATTTTGGAAATCCCGCTGAAACTTTGGACATTGTCACGAAGGGTTCCCAATCCCCGACAAGATTGGTACCCTTTCACGTCCAAATCTCTCAAACTCCGGGAGAGATTCTCAAAACCAAGGTTGACATGTTTCGAGTTCCTTTCAACATTTTGGAAATCCCGCTGAAACTTTGGACATTCTCGCGAAGGAGTCCCGATCCCCGACAAGACTGGTACCCTTTCACGTCCAAATCTCTCAAACTCCGGGAGAGATTCTCAAAACCAAGGTTGACATGTTTCGAGTTCCTTTCAACATTTTGGAAATCCCGCTGAAACTTTGGACATTGTCGCGAAGGGTTCCCAATCCCCGACAAGATTGGTACCCTTTCACGTCCAAATCTCTCAAAGTCCGGGAGAGATTCTCAAAACCAAGGTTGACATGTTTCGAGTTCCTTTCAACATTTTGGAAATCCCACTGAAACTTTGGACATTCTGGCGAAGGGTTCCCAATCCCCGACAAGATTGGTACCCTTTCACGTCCAAATCTCTCAAACTCCGGGAGAGATTCTCAAAACCAAGGTTGACATGTTTCGAGTTCCTTTCAACATTTTGGAAATCCCGCTGAGACTTTGGACATTCTCGCGAAGGGTTCCCAATCCCCGAAAAGATTGGTACCCTTTCACGTCCAAATCTCTCAAACTCCGGGAGAGATTCTCAAAACCAAGGTTGACATGTTTCGAGTTCCTTTCAACATTTTGGAAATCCCGCTGAAACTTTGGACATTCTGGCGAAGGGTTCCCAATCCCCGACAAGATTGGTACCCTTTCACGTCCAAATCTCTCAAACTCCGGGAGAGATTCTCAAAACCAAGGTTGACATGTTTCGAGTTCCTTTCAACATTTTGGAAATCCTGCTGAAAGTTTGGACATTCTGGCGAAAGGTTCCCAATCCCCGACAAGACTGGTACCCTTTCACGTCCAAATCTCTCAAACTCCGGGAGAGATTCTCAAAACCAAGGTTGACATGTTTCGAGTTCCTTTCAACATTTTGGAAATCCCGCTGAAACTTTGGACATTGTCGCGAAGGGTTCCCAATCCCCGACAAGATTGGTACCCTTTCACGTCCAAATCTCTCAAAGTCCGGGAGAGATTCTCAAAACCAAGCTTGACATGGTTCCAGTTCCTTTCAACATTTTAAAAATCCCGCTGAAACTTTGGACATTCTCGCGAAGGAGTCCCGATCCCCGACAAGACTGGTACCCTTTCACGTCCAAATCTCTCAAACTCCGGGAGAGATTCTCAAAACCAAGGTTGACATGTTTCGAGTTCCTTTCAACATTTTGGAAATCCCGCTGAAACTTTGGACATTCTCGCGAAGGGTTCCCAATCCCCGACAAGATTGGTACCCTTTCACGTCCAAATCTCTCAAACTCCGGGAGAGATTCTCAAAACCAAGGTTGACATGTTTCGAGTTCCTTTCAACATTTTGGAAATCCCGCTGAAACTTTGGACATTGTCGCGAAGGGTTCCCAATCCCCGACAAGATTGGTACCCTTTCACGTCCAAATCTCTCAAAGTCCGGGAGAGATTCTCAAAACCAAGGTTGACATGTTTCCAGTTCCTTTCAACATTTTGGAAATCCCGCTGAAACTTTGGACATTCTCGCGAAGGTTTCCCAATCCCCGACAAGATTGGTACCCTTTCACGTCCAAATCTCTCAAACTCCGGGAGAGATTCTCAAAACCAAGGTTGACATGTTTCGAGTTCCTTTCAACATTTTGGAAATCCCGCTGAAACTTTGGACATTGTCACGAAGGGTTCCCAATCCCCGACAAGATTGGTACCCTTTCACGTCCAAATCTCTCAAACTCCGGGAGAGATTCTCAAAACCAAGGTTGACATGTTTCGAGTTCCTTTCAACATTTTGGAAATCCCGCTGAAACTTTGGACATTCTCGCGAAGGAGTCCCGATCCCCGACAAGACTGGTACCCTTTCACGTCCAAATCTCTCAAACTCCGGGAGAGATTCTCAAAACCAAGGTTGACATGTTTCGAGTTCCTTTCAACATTTTGGAAATCCCGCTGAAACTTTGGACATTGTCGCGAAGGGTTCCCAATCCCCGACAAGATTGGTACCCTTTCACGTCCAAATCTCTCAAAGTCCGGGAGAGATTCTCAAAACCAAGGTTGACATGTTTCGAGTTCCTTTCAACATTTTGGAAATCCCACTGAAACTTTGGACATTCTGGCGAAGGGTTCCCAATCCCCGACAAGATTGGTACCCTTTCACGTCCAAATCTCTCAAACTCCGGGAGAGATTCTCAAAACCAAGGTTGACATGTTTCGAGTTCCTTTCAACATTTTGGAAATCCCGCTGAGACTTTGGACATTCTCGCGAAGGGTTCCCAATCCCCGAAAAGATTGGTACCCTTTCACGTCCAAATCTCTCAAACTCCGGGAGAGATTCTCAAAACCAAGGTTGACATGTTTCGAGTTCCTTTCAACATTTTGGAAATCCCGCTGAAACTTTGGACATTCTGGCGAAGGGTTCCCAATCCCCGACAAGATTGGTACCCTTTCACGTCCAAATCTCTCAAACTCCGGGAGAGATTCTCAAAACCAAGGTTGACATGTTTCGAGTTCCTTTCAACATTTTGGAAATCCTGCTGAAAGTTTGGACATTCTGGCGAAAGGTTCCCAATCCCCGACAAGACTGGTACCCTTTCACGTCCAAATCTCTCAAACTCCGGGAGAGATTCTCAAAACCAAGGTTGACATGTTTCGAGTTCCTTTCAACATTTTGGAAATCCCGCTGAAACTTTGGACATTGTCGCGAAGGGTTCCCAATCCCCGACAAGATTGGTACCCTTTCACGTCCAAATCTCTCAAAGTCCGGGAGAGATTCTCAAAACCAAGGTTGACATGTTTCGAGTTCCTTTCAACATTTTGGAAATCCCACTGAAACTTTGGACATTCTCGCGAAGGGTTCCCAATCCCCGACAAGATTGGTACCCTTTCACGTCCAAATCTCTCCAACTCCGGGAGAGATTCTCAAAACCAAGGTTGACATGTTTCGAGTTCCTTTCAACATTTTGGAAATCCCGCTGAAACTTTGGACATTCTGGCGGAGGGTTCCCAATCCCCGACAAGATTGGTACCCTTTCACGTCCAAATCTCTCAAACTCCGGGAGAGATTCTCAAAACCAAGGTTGACATGTTTCGAGTTCCTTTCAACATTTTGGAAATCCCGCTGAAACTTTGGACATTCTGGCGGAGGGTTCCCAATCCCCGACAAGATTGGTACCCTTTCACGTCCAAATCTCTCAAACTCCGGGAGAGATTCTCAAAACCAAGGTTGACATGTTTCGAGTTCCTTTCAACATTTTGGAAATCCCGCTGAAACTTTGGACATTGTCGCGAAGGGTTCCCAATCCCCGACAAGATTGGTACCCGTTCACGTCCAAATCTCTCAAACTCCGGGAGAGATTCTCAAAACCAAGGTTGACATGTTTCGAGTTCATGCAACATTTTGGAAATCCCGCTGAAACTTTGGACATTCTCGCGAAGGGTTCCCAATCCCCGACAAGACTGGTACCCTTTCACGTCCAAATCTCTCAAACTCCGGGAGAGATTCTCAAAACCAAGGTTGATATGTTTCGAGTTCCTTTCAACATTTTGGAAATCCCGCTGAAACTTTGGACATTCTCGCGAAGGGTTCCCAATCCCCGACAAGATTGGTACCCTTTCACGTCCAAATCTCTCAAAGTCCGGGAGAGATTCTCAAAACCAAGGTTGACATGGTTCCAGTTCCTTTCAACATTTTGGAAATCCCCCTGAAACTTTGGACATTCTCGCGAACGGTCCCGATCCCCGAAAAGATTGGTATCCTTTCACGTCCAAATCTCTCAAACTCCGGGAGAGATTCTCAAAACCAAGGTTGACATGTTTCGAGTTCCTTTCAACATTTTGGAAATCCCGCTGAAACTTTGGACATTCTCGCGAAGCCTTCCCAATCCCCGACAAGATTGGTACCCTTTCATGTCCAAATCTCTCCAACTCCGGGAGAGATTCTCAAAACCAAGGTTGACATGTTTCCAGTTCCTTTCAACATTTTGGAAATCCCGCTGAAACTTTGGACATTGTCGCGAAGGGTTCCCAATCCCCGACAAGATTGGTACCCTTTCACGTCCAAATCTCTCAAAGTCCGGGAGAGATTCTCAAAACCAAGGTTGACATGTTTCGAGTTCCTTTCAACATTTTGGAAATCCCACTGAAACTTTGGACATTCTGGCGAAGGGTTCCCAATCCCCGACAAGATTGGTACCCTTTCACGTCCAAATCTCTCAAACTCCGGGAGAGATTCTCAAAACCAAGGTTGACATGTTTCGAGTTCCTTTCAACGTTTTGGAAATCCCGCTGAAACTTTGGACATTCTCGCGAAGGGTTCCCAATCCCCGACAAGATTGGTACCCTTTCACGTCCAAATCTCTCAAACTCCGGGAGAGATTCTCAAAACCAAGGTTGACATGTTTCGAGTTCCTTTCAACATTTTGGAAATCCCGCTGAAACTTTGGACATTGTCGCGAATGGTTCCCAATCCCCGACAAGATTGGTACCCTTTCACGTCCAAATCTCTCAAACTCCGGGAGAGATTCTCAAAACCAAGGTTGACATGTTTCGAGTTCCTTTCAACATTTTGGAAATCCCGCTGAAACTTTGGACATTCTCGCGAAGGAGTCCCGATCCCCGACAAGACTGGTACCCTTTCACGTCCAAATCTCTCAAACTCCGGGAGAGATTCTCAAAACCAAGGTTGACATGTTTCGAGTTCCTTTCAACATTTTGGAAATCCCGCTGAAACTTTGGACATTCTCGCGAAGGGTTCCCAATCCCCGACAAGATTGGTACCCTTTCACGTCCAAATCTCTCAAACTCCGGGAGAGATTCTCAAAACCAAGGTTGACATGGTTCCAGTTCCTTTCAACATTTTGGAAATCCCGCTGAAACTTTGGACATTCTCGCGAACGGTTCCCGATCCCCGAAAAGATTGGTATCCTTTCACGTCCAAATCTCTCAAACTCCGGGAGAGATTCTCAAAACCAAGGTTGACATGTTTCGAGTTCCTTTCAACATTTTGGAAATCCCGCTGAAACTTTGGACATTCTCGCGAAGTCTTCCCAATCCCCGACAAGATTGGTACCCTTTCATGTCCAAATCTCTCAAACTCCGGGAGAGATTCTCAAAACCAAGGTTGACATGTTTCCAGTTCCTTTCAACATTTTGGAAATCCCGCTGAAACTTTGGACATTCTCGCGAAGGGTTCCCAATCCCCGACAAGATTGGTACCCTTTCACGTCCAAATCTCTCAAAGTCCGGGAGAGATTCTCAAAACCAATTTTGACATGTTTCGAGTTCCTTTCAACATTTTGGAAATCCCACTGAAACTTTGGACATTCTGGCGAAGGATTCCCAATCCCCGACAAGATTGGTACCCTTTCACGTCCAAATCTCTCCAACTCCGGGAGAGATTCTCAAAACCAAGGTTGACATGTTTCGAGTTCCTTTCAACATTTTGGAAATCCCGCTGAAACTTTGGACATTCTCGCGAAGGTTTCCCAATCCCCGACAAGATTGGTACCCTTTCACGTCCAAATCTCTCAAACTCCGGGAGAGATTCTCAAAACCAAGGTTGACATGTTTCGAGTTCCTTTCAACATTTTGGAAATCCCGCTGAAACTTTGGACATTGTCACGAAGGGTTCCCAATCCCCGACAAGATTGGTACCCTTTCACGTCCAAATCTCTCAAACTCCGGGAGAGATTCTCAAAACCAAGGTTGACATGTTTCGAGTTCCTTTCAACATTTTGGAAATCCCGCTGAAACTTTGGACATTCTCGCGAAGGAGTCCCGATCCCCGACAAGACTGGTACCCTTTCACGTCCAAATCTCTCAAACTCCGGGAGAGATTCTCAAAACCAAGGTTGACATGTTTCGAGTTCCTTTCAACATTTTGGAAATCCCGCTGAAACTTTGGACATTGTCGCGAAGGGTTCCCAATCCCCGACAAGATTGGTACCCTTTCACGTCCAAATCTCTCCAACTCCGGGAGAGATTCTCAAAACCAAGGTTGACATGTTTCGAGTTCCTTTCAACATTTTGGAAATCCCGCTGAAAGTTTGGACATTCTCGCGAAGGAGTCCCGATCCCCGACAAGACTGGTACCCTTTCACGTCCAAATCTCTCAAACTCCGGGAGAGATTCTCAAAACCAAGGTTGACATGTTTCGAGTTCCTTTCAACATTTTGGAAATCCCGCTGAAACTTTGGACATTCTCGCGAAGGGTTCCCAGTCCCCGACAAGATTGGTACCCTTTCACGTCCAAATCTCTCAAACTCCGGGAGAGATTCTCAAAACCAAGGTTGACATGGTTCGAGTTCCTTTCAACATTTTGGAAATCCCGCTGAAACTTTGGACATTCTGGCGGAGGGTTCTAGATCCCCGACAAGATTGGTACCCTTTCACGTCCAAATCTCTCCAACTCCGGGAGAGATTCTCAAAACCAAGGTTGACAGGGTTCCAGTTCCTTTCAACATTTTGGAAATCCCGCTGAAACTTTGGACATTCTCGCGAAGGGTTCCCAATCCCCGACAAGATTGGTACCCTTTCACGTCCAAATCTCTCCAACTCCGGGAGAGATTCTCAAAACCAAGGTTGACATGTTTCGAGTTCCTTTCAACATTTTGGAAATCCCGCTGAAACTTTGGACATTCTCGCGAAGGGTTCCCAATCCCCGACAAGATTGGTACCCTTTCACGTCCAAATCTCTCAAACTCCGGGAGAGATTCTCAAAACCAAGGTTGACATGTTTCGAGTTCCTTTCAACATTTTGGAAATCCCGCTGAAACTTTGGACATTCTCGCGAAGGGTTCCCAATCCCCGACAAGATTGGTACCCTTTCACGTCCAAATCTCTCAAACTCCGGGAGAGATTCTCAAAACCAAGGTTGACATGTTTCGAGTTCCTTTCAACATTTTGGAAATCCCGCTGAAACTTTGGACATTGTCGCGAAGGGTTCCCAATCCCCGACAAGATTGGTACCCTTTCACGTGCAAATCTCTCAAAGTCCGGGAGAGATTCTCAAAACCAAGGTTGACATGTTTCGAGTTCCTTTCAACATTTTGGAAATCTCATTGAAACTTTGGACATTGTCGCGAAGGGTTCCCAATCCCCGACATGATTGGTACCCTTTCACGTCCAAATCTCTCAAACTCCGGGAGAGATTCTCAAAACCAAGGTTGACATGTTTCGAGTTCCTTTCAACATTTTGGAAATCCCGCTGAAACTTTGGACATTCTGGCGGAGGGTTCCCAATCCCCGACAAGATTGGTACCCTTTCACGTCCAAATCTCTCAAAGTCCGGGAGAGATTCTCAAAACCAAGGTTGACATGTTTCGAGTTCCTTTCAACATTTTGGAAATCCCGCTGAAACTTTGGACATTCTCGCGAAGGGTTCCCAATCCCCGACAAGATTGGTACCCTTTCACGTCCAAATCTCTCAAACTCCGGGAGAGATTCTCAAAACCAAGGTTGATATGTTTCGAGTTCCTTTCAACATTTTGGAAATCCCTCTGAAAGTTTGGACATTCTCGCGAAGGGTTCCCAATCCCCGACAAGATTGGTACCCTTTCACGTCCAAATCTCTCAAACTCCGGGAGAGATTCTCAAAACCAAGGTTGACATGTTTCGAGTTCCTTTCAACATTTTGGAAATCCCGCTGAGACTTTGGACATTCTCGCGAAGGGTTCCCAATCCCCGACAAGATTGGTACCCTTTCACGTCCAAATCTCTCAAACTCCGGGAGAGATTCTCAAAACCAAGGTTGACATGTTTCGAGTTCCTTTCAACATTTTGGAAATCCCGCTGAAACTTTGGACATTCTCGCGAAGGAGTCCCGATCCCCGACAAGACTGGTACCCTTTCACGTCCAAATCTCTCAAACTCCGGGAGAGATTCTCAAAACCAAGGTTGACATGTTTCGAGTTCCTTTCAACATTTTGGAAATCCCGCTGAAATTTTGGACATTCTCGCGAAGGGTTCCCAATCCCCGACAAGATTGGTACCCTTTCACGTCCAAATCTCTCAAACTCCGGGAGAGATTCTCAAAACCAAGGTTGACATGTTTCGAGTTCCTTTCAACATTTTGGAAATCCCGCTGAAACTTTGGACATTCTCGCGAAGGGTTCCCGATCCCCGACAAGATTGGTACCCTTTCACGTGCAAATCTCTCAAAGTCCGGGAGAGATTCTCAAAACCAAGGTTGACATGTTTCGAGTTCCTTTCAACATTTTGGAAATCTCACTGAAACTTTGGACATTGTCGCGAAGGGTTCCCAATCCCCGACATGATTGGTACCCTTTCACGTCCAAATCTCTCAAACTCCGGGAGAGATTCTCAAAACCAAGGTTGACATGTTTCGAGTTCCTTTCAACATTTTGGAAATCCCGCTGAAACTTTGGACATTCTGGCGGAGGGTTCCCAATCCCCGACAAGATTGGTACCCTTTCACGTCCAAATCTCTCAAAGTCCGGGAGAGATTCTCAAAACCAAGGTTGACATGTTTCGAGTTCCTTTCAACATTTTGGAAATCCCGCTGAAACTTTGGACATTCTCGCGAAGGGTTCCCAATCCCCGACAAGATTGGTACCCTTTCACGTCCAAATCTCTCAAACTCCGGGAGAGATTCTCAAAACCAAGGTTGACATGTTTCGAGTTCCTTTCAACATTTTGGAAATCCCGCTGAGACTTTGGACATTCTCGCGAAGGGTTCCCAATCCCCGACAAGACTGGTACCCTTTCACGTCCAAATCTCTCAAACTCCGGGATAGATTCTCAAAACCAAGGTTGACATGTTTCGAGTTCCTTTCAACATTTTGGAAATCCCGCTGAAACTTTGGACATTCTCGCGAAGGGTTCCCAATCCCCGACAAGATTGGTACCCTTTCACGTCCAAATCTCTCAAACTCCGGGAGAGATTCTCAAAACCAAGGTTGACATGTTTCGAGTTCCTTTCAACATTTTGGAAATCCCGCTGAAACTTTGGCCATTCTCGCGAAGGAGTCCCGATCCCCGACAAGACTGGTACCCTTTCACGTCCAAATCTCTCAAACTCCGGGAGAGATTCTCAAAACCAAGGTTGACATGTTTCGAGTTCCTTTCAACATTTTGGAAATCCCGCTGAAATTTTGGACATTCTCGCGAAGGGTTCCCAATCCCCGACAAGATTGGTACCCTTTCACGTCCAAATCTCTCAAACTCCGGGAGAGATTCTCAAAACAAAGCTTGACATGTTTCGAGTTCCTTTCAACATTTTGGAAATCCCGCTGAAACTTTGGACATTCTGGCGAAGGGTTCCCGATCCCCGACAAGATTGGTACCCTTTCACGTCCAAATCTCTCAAAGTCCGGGAGAGATTCTCAAAACCAAGGTTGACATGTTTCGAGTTCCTTTCAACATTTTGGAAATCCCACTGAAACTTTGGACATTCTGGCGAAGGGTTCCCAATCCCCGACAAGATTGGTACCCTTTCACGTCCAAATCTCTCAATCTCCGGGAGAGATTCTCAAAACCAAGGTTGACATGGTTCGAGTTCCTTTCAACATTTTGGAAATCCCGCTGAAACTTTGGACATTCTCGCGAAGGGTTCCCAATCCCCGACAAGACTGGTACCCTTTCACGTCCAAATCTCTCAAACTCCGGGAGAGATTCTCAAAACCAAGGTTGACATGGTTCCAGTTCCTTTCAACATTTTGGAAATCCCGCTGAAACTTCGGACATTCTCGCGGAGGGTTCCCAATCCCCGACAAGACTGGTACCCTTTCACGTCCAAATCTCTCAAACTCCGGGAGAGATTCTCAAAACCAAGGTTGACATGTTTCGAGTTCCTTTCAACTTTTTGGAAATCCCGCTGAAACTTTGGACATTCTCGCGAAGGGTTCCCAATCCCCGACAAGATTGGTACCCTTTCAAGTCCAAATCTCTCAAACTCCGGGAGAGATTCTGAAAACCAAGGTTGACATGTTTCGAGTTCCTTTCAACATTTTGGAAATCCCGCTGAAACTTTGGACATTCTGGCGAAAGGTTCCCAATCCCCGACAAGACTGGTACCCTTTCACGTCCAAATCTCTCAAACTCCGGGAGAGATTCTCAAAACCAAGGTTGACATGTTTCGAGTTCCTTTCAACATTTTGGAAATCCCGCTGAAACTTTGGACATTCTCGCGAACGGTTCCCGATCCCCGACAAGATTGGTACCCTTTCATGTCCAAATCTCTCAAACTCCGGGAGAGATTCTCAAAACCAAGGTTGACATGTTTCCAGTTCCTTTCAACATTTTGGAAATCCCGCTGAAACTTTGGACATTCTCGCGAAGGGTTCCCAATCCCCGACAAGATTGGTACCCTTTCACGTCCAAATCTCTCAAAGTCCGGGAGAGATTCTCAAAACCAAGCTTGACATGTTTCGAGTTCCTTTCAACATTTTGGAAATCCCGCTGAAACTTTGGACATTCTCGCGAAGGGTTCCCAATCCCCGACAAGATTGGTACCCTTTCACGTCCAAATCTCTCAAACTCCGGGAGAGATTCTCAAAACCAAGGTTGACATGTTTCGAGTTCCTTTCAACATTTTGGAAATCCCGCTGAAACTTTGGACATTCTCGCGAAGGGTTCCCAATCCCCGACAAGATTGGTACCCTTTCAAGTCCAAATCTCTCAAACTCCGGGAGAGATTCTGAAAACCAAGGTTGACATGTTTCGAGTTCCTTTCAACATTTTGGAAATCCCGCTGAAACTTTGGACATTCTGGCGAAAGGTTCCCAATCCCCGACAAGACTGGTACCCTTTCAAGTCCAAATCTCTCAAACTCCGGGAGAGATTCTCAAAACCAAGGTTGACATGTTTCGAGTTCCTTTCAACATTTTGGAAATCTTGCTGAAACTTTGGACATTCTCGCGAACGGTTCCCGATCCCCGACAAGATTGGTACCCTTTCATGTCCAAATCTCTCAAACTCCGGGAGAGATTCTCAAAACCAAGCTTGACATGGTTCGAGTTCCTTTCAACATTTTGGAAATCCCGCTGAGACTTTGGACATTCTCGCGAAGGGTTCCCAATCCCCGACAAGACTGGTACCCTTTCACGTCCAAATCTCTCAAACTCCGGGAGAGATTCTCAAAACCAAGGTTGACATGTTTCGAGTTCCTTTCATCATTTTGGAAATCCCGCTGAAACTTTGGACATTCTGGCGAAGGGTTCCCAATCCCCGACAAGATTGGTACCCTTTCACGTCCAAATCTCTCAAACTCCGGGAGAGATTCTCAAAACCAAGGTTGATACGTTTCGAGTTCCTTTCAACATTTTGGAAATCCCGCTGAAAGTTTGGACATTCTGGCGAAAGGTTCCCAATCCCCGACAAGATTGGTACCCTTTCACGTCCAAATCTCTCAAAGTCCGGGAGAGATTCTCAAAACCAAGGTTGACATGTTTTGAGTTCCTTTCAACATTTTGGAAATCCCGCTGAAACTTTGGACATTCTGGCGAAGGGTTCCCAATCCCCGACAAGATTGGTACCCTTTCACGTCCAAATCTCTCAATCTCCGGGAGAGATTCTCAAAACCAAGGTTGACATGGTTCGAGTTCCTTTCAACATTTTGGAAATCCCGCTGAGACTTTGGACATTCTCGCGAAGGGTTCCCAATCCCCGACAAGACTGGTACCCTTTCACGTCCAAATCTCTCAAACTCCGGGAGAGATTCTCAAAACCAAGGTTGACATGTTTCGAGTTCCTTTCATCATTTTGGAAATCCCGCTGAAACTTTGGACATTCTCGCGAAGGGTTCCCAATCCCCGACAAGATTGGTACCCTTTCACGTCCAAATCTCTCAAACTCCGGGAGAGATTCTCAAAACCAAGGTTGATACGTTTCGAGTTCCTTTCAACATTTTGGAAATCCCGCTGAAAGTTTGGACATTCTGGCGAAAGGTTCCCAATCCCCGACAAGATTGGTACCCTTTCACGTCCAAATCTCTCAAACTCCGGGAGAGATTCTCAAAACCAAGGTTGACATGTTTCGAGTTCCTTTCAACATTTTGGAAATCCCGCTGAAACTTTGGACATTCTCGCGAAGGAGTCCCAATCCCCGACAAGATTGGTACCCTTTCACGTCCAAATCTCTCCAACTCCGGGAGAGATTCTCAAAACCAAGGTTGACATGTTTCGAGTTCCTTTCAACATTTTGGAAATCCCGCTGAAACTTTGGACATTCTCGCGAAGGGTTCCCAATCCCCGACAAGACTGGTACCCTTTCACGTCCAAATCTCTCAAAGTCCGGGAGAGATTCTCAAAACCAAGGTTGACATGTTTCGAGTTCCTTTCAACATTTTGGAAATCCCGCTGAAACTTTGGACATTCTCGCGAAGGGTTCCCAATCCCCGACAAGATTGGTACCCTTTCACGTCCAAATCTCTCCAACTCCGGGAGAGATTCTCAAAACCAAGGTTGACATGTTTCGAGTTCCTTTCAACATTTTGGAAATCCCGCTGAAACTTTGGACATTCTGGCGGAGGGTTCCCAATCCCCGACAAGATTGGTACCCTTTCACGTCCAAATCTCTCCAACTCCGGGAGAGATTCTCAAAACCAAGGTTGACATGTTTTGAGTTCCTTTCAACATT
Source organism: Streptopelia decaocto (assembly GCF_964273445.1). Lineage (NCBI taxonomy): Eukaryota > Metazoa > Chordata > Aves > Columbiformes > Columbidae > Streptopelia > Streptopelia decaocto. The sequence goes on along the minus strand of NW_028117277.1, from coordinate 264,253 downwards.
TTGGAAATCCCGCAGAAACTTTGGACATTGTCGCGAAGGGTTCCCAATCCCCGACAAGATTGGTACCCTTTCACGTCCAAATCTCTCAAAGTCCGGGAGAGATTCTCAAAACCAAGGTTGACATGGTTCCAGTTCCTTTCAACATTTTGGAAATCCCGTTGAAACTTTGGACATTCTCGCGAACGGTTCCCGATCCCCGACAAGATTGGTATCCTTTCACGTACAAATCTCTCAAAGTCCGGGAGAGATTCTCAAAACCAAGGTTGACATGTTTCGAGTTCCTTTCAACATTTTGGAAATCCCGCTGAAACTTTGGACATTCTCGCGAAGGGTTCCCAATCCCCGACAAGATTGGTACCCTTTCACGTCCAAATCTCTCAAACTCCGGGAGAGATTCTCAAAACCAAGGTTGACATGTTTCGAGTTCCTTTCAACATTTTGGAAATCCCACTGAAACTTTGGACATTGTCGCGAAGGGTTCCCAATCCCCGACAAGACTGGTACCCTTTCACGTCCAAATCTCTCAAAGTCCGGGAGAGATTCTCAAAACCAAGGTTGACATGTTTCGAGTTCCTTTCAACATTTTGGAAATCCCGCTGAAACTTTGGACATTGTCGCGAAGGGTTCCCAATCCCCGACAAGATTGGTACCCTTTCACATCCAAATCTCTCCAACTCCGGGAGAGATTCTCAAAACCAAGGTTGACATGTTTCGAGTTCCTTTCAACATTTTGGAAATCCCGCTGAAACTTTGGACATTCTCGCGAAGGGTTCCCAATCCCCGACAAGATTGGTACCCTTTCACGTCCAAATCTCTCAAAGTCCGGGAGAGATTCTCAAAACCAAGGTTGACATGTTTCGAGTTCCTTTCAACATTTTGGAAATCCCGCTGAAACTTTGGACATTGTCGCGAAGGGTTCCCAATCCCCGACAAGATTGGTACCCTTTCACGTCCAAATCTCTCAAAGTCCGGGAGAGATTCTCAAAACCAAGGTTGACGTGTTTCGAGTTCCTTTCAACATTTTGGAAATCCCGCTGAAACTTTGGACATTCTGGCGAAGGGTTCCCAATCCCCGACAAGATTGGTACCCTTTCATGTCCAAATCTCTCAAACTCCGGGAGAGATTCTCAAAACCAAGGTTGACATGGTTCCAGTTCCTTTCAACATTTTGGAAATCCCGCTGAAACTTTGGACATTCTCGCGAAGGGTTCCCAATCCCCGACAAGATTGGTACCCTTTCACGTCCAAATCTCTCAAAGTCCGGGAGAGATTCTCAAAACCAAGGTTGACATGTTTCGAGTTCCTTTCAACATTTTGGAAATCCCGCTGAAACTTTGGACATTTTCGCGAAGGGTACCCAATCCCCGACAAGATTGGTACCCTTTCACGTCCAAATCTCTCAAACTCCGGGAGAGATTCTCAAAACAAAGCTTGACATGTTTCGAGTTCCTTTCAACATTTTGGAAATCCCGCTGAAACTTTGGACATTCTCGCGAAGGGTTCCCGATCCCCGACAAGATTGGTACCCTTTCACGTGCAAATCTCTCAAACTCCGGGAGAGATTCTCAAAACCAAGGTTGACATGTTTCGAGTTCCTTTCAACATTTTGGAAATCCTGCTGAAACTTTGGACATTCTCGCGAAGGGTTCCCAATCCCCGACAAGATTGGTACCCTTTCACGTCTAAATCTCTCAAAGTCCGGGAGAGATTCTCAAAACCAAGGTTGACATGTTTCGAGTTCCTTTCAACATTTTGGAAATCCCGCTGAAACTTTGGACATTCTCGCGAAGGGTTCCCAATCCCCGACAAGATTGGTACCCTTTCACGTCCAAATCTCTCAAAGTCCGGGAGAGATTCTCAAAACCAAGGTTGACATGGTTCCAGTTCCTTTCAACATTTTGGAAATCCCGCTGAAACTTTGGACATTCTCGCGAACGGTTCCCGATCCCCGACAAGATTGGTATCCTTTCACGTACAAATATCTCAAAGTCCGGGAGAGATTCTCAAAACCAAGGTTGACATGTTTCGAGTTCCTTTCAACATTTTGGAAATCCCGCTGAAACTTTGGACATTCTCGCGAAGGGTTCCCAATCCCCGACAAGATTGGTACCCTTTCACGTCCAAATCTCTCAAACTCCGGGAGAGATTCTCAAAACCAAGGTTGACATGTTTCGAGTTCCTTTCAACATTTTGGAAATCCCACAGAAACTTTGGACATTGTCGCGAAGGGTTCCCAATCCCCGACAAGATTGGTACCCTTTCACGTCCAAATCTCTCAAAGTCCGGGAGAGATTCTCAAAACCAAGGTTGACATGTTTCGAGTTCCTTTCAACATTTTGGAAATCCCGCTCAAACTTTGGACATTCTCGCGAAGGGTTCCCAATCCCCGACAAGACTGGTACCCTTTCACGTCCAAATCTCTCAAACTCCGGGAGAGATTCTCAAAACCAAGGTTGACATGTTTTGAGTTCTTTTCAACATTTTGGAAATCCCGCTGAAACTTTGGACATTCTCGCGAAGGGTTCCCAATCCCCGACAAGATTGGTACCCTTTCACGTCCAAATCTCTCCAACTCCGGGAGAGATTCTCAAAACCAAGGTTGACATGTTTCGAGTTCCTTTCAACATTTTGGAAATCCCGCTGAAACTTTGGACATTCTCGTGAAGGGTTCCCAATCCCCGACAAGATTGGTACCCTTTCACGTCCAAATCTCTCCAACTCCGGGAGAGATTCTCAAAACCAAGGTTGACATGTTTCGAGTTCCTTTCAACATTTTGGAAATCCCGCTGAAACTTTGGACATTCTCGCGAAGGGTTCCCAATCCCCGACAAGATTGGTACCCTTTCACGTCCAAATCTCTCCAACTCCGGGAGAGATTCTCAAAACCAAGGTTGACATGTTTCGAGTTCCTTTCAACATTTTGGAAATCCCGCTGAAAGTTTGGACACTCTCGCGAAGGGTTCCCAATCCCCGACAAGATTGGTACCCTTTCACGTCCAAATCTCTCAAACTCCGGGAGAGATTCTCAAAACCAAGGTTGCCATGCTTCCAGTTCCTTTCAACATTTTGGAAATCCCGCTGAAACTTTGGACATTCTCGCGAAGGGTTCCCGATCCCCGACAAGATTGGTACCCTTTCACGTGCAAATCTCTCAAACTCCGGGAGAGATTCTCAAAACCAAGGTTGACATGTTTCGAGTTCCTTTCAACATTTTGGAAATCCTGCTGAAACTTTGGACATTCTCGCGAAGGGTTCCCAATCCCCGACAAGATTGGTACCCTTTCACGTCTAAATCTCTCAAAGTCCGGGAGAGATTCTCAAAACCAAGGTTGACATGTTTCGAGTTCCTTTCAACATTTTGGAAATCCCGCTGAAACTTTGGACATTCTCGCGAAGGGTTCCCAATCCCCGACAAGATTGGTACCCTTTCACGTCCAAATCTCTCAAAGTCCGGGAGAGATTCTCAAAACCAAGGTTGACATGGTTCCAGTTCCTTTCAACATTTTGGAAATCCCGCTGAAACTTTGGACATTCTCGCGAACGGTTCCCGATCCCCGACAAGATTGGTATCCTTTCACGTACAAATATCTCAAAGTCCGGGAGAGATTCTCAAAACCAAGGTTGACATGTTTCGAGTTCCTTTCAACATTTTGGAAATCCCGCTGAAACTTTGGACATTCTCGCGAAGGGTTCCCAATCCCCGACAAGATTGGTACCCTTTCACGTCCAAATCTCTCAAACTCCGGGAGAGATTCTCAAAACCAAGGTTGACATGTTTCGAGTTCCTTTCAACATTTTGGAAATCCCACAGAAACTTTGGACATTGTCGCGAAGGGTTCCCAATCCCCGACAAGATTGGTACCCTTTCACGTCCAAATCTCTCAAAGTCCGGGAGAGATTCTCAAAACCAAGGTTGACATGTTTCGAGTTCCTTTCAACATTTTGGAAATCCCGCTCAAACTTTGGACATTCTCGCGAAGGGTTCCCAATCCCCGACAAGACTGGTACCCTTTCACGTCCAAATCTCTCAAAGTCCGGGAGAGATTCTCAAAACCAAGGTTGACATGTTTTGAGTTCTTTTCAACATTTTGGAAATCCCGCTGAAACTTTGGACATTCTCGCGAAGGGTTCCCAATCCCCGACAAGATTGGTACCCTTTCACGTCCAAATCTCTCCAACTCCGGGAGAGATTCTCAAAACCAAGGTTGACATGTTTCGAGTTCCTTTCAACATTTTGGAAATCCCGCTGAAACTTTGGACATTCTCGTGAAGGGTTCCCAATCCCCGACAAGATTGGTACCCTTTCACGTCCAAATCTCTCCAACTCCGGGAGAGATTCTCAAAACCAAGGTTGACATGTTTCGAGTTCCTTTCAACATTTTGGAAATCCCGCTGAAACTTTGGACATTCTCGCGAAGGGTTCCCAATCCCCGACAAGATTGGTACCCTTTCACGTCCAAATCTCTCCAACTCCGGGAGAGATTCTCAAAACCAAGGTTGACATGTTTCGAGTTCCTTTCAACATTTTGGAAATCCCGCTGAAAGTTTGGACACTCTCGCGAAGGGTTCCCAATCCCCGACAAGATTGGTACCCTTTCACGTCCAAATCTCTCAAACTCCGGGAGAGATTCTCAAAACCAAGGTTGCCATGCTTCCAGTTCCTTTCAACATTTTGGAAATCCCGCTGAAACTTTGGACATTCTCGCGAACGGTTCCCGATCCCCGACAAGATTGGTATCCTTTCACGTCCAAATCTCTCAAAGTCCGGGAGAGATTCTCAAAACCAAGGTTGACATGTTTCGAGTTCCTTTCAACATTTTAAAAATCCCGCTGAAACTTTGGACATTCTCGCGAAGGGTTCCCAATCCCCGACAAGATTGGTACCCTTTCACGTGCAAATCTCTCAAACTCCGGGAGAGATTCTCAAAACCAAGGTTGACATGTTTCGAGTTCCTTTCAACATTTTGGAAATCCCGCTGAAACTTTGGACATTCTCGCGAACGGTTCCCAGTCCCCGACAAGATTGGTACCCTTTCACGTCCAAATCTCTCAAAGTCCGGGAGAGATTCTCAAAACCAAGGTTGACATGTTTCGAGTTCCTTTCAACATTTTGGAAATCCCGCTGAAACTTTGGACATTCTGGCGAAGGGTTCCCAATCCCCGACAAGATTGGTACCCTTTCACGTCCAAATCTCTCCAACTCCGGGAGAGATTCTCAAAACCAAGGTTGACATGTTTCGAGTTCCTTTCAACATTTTGGAAATCCCGCTGAAACTTTGGACATTCTGGCGAAGGGTTCCCGATCCCCGACAAGATTGGTACCCTTTCACGTGCAAATCTCTCAAACTCCGGGAGAGATTCTCAAAACCAAGGTTGACATGGTTCCAGTTCCTTTCAACATTTTGGAAATCCCGCTGAAACTTTGGACATTCTCGCGAACGGTTCCCGATCCCCGACAAGATTGGTATCCTTTCACGTCCAAATCTCTCAAAGTCCGGGAGAGATTCTCAAAACCAAGGTTGACATGTTTCGAGTTCCTTTCAACATTTTGGAAATCCCGCTGAAACTTTGGACATTCTCGCGACGGTTCCCAATCCCCGACAAGATTGGTACCCTTTCACGTCCAAATCTCTCAAACTCCGGGAGAGATTCTCAAAACCAAGGTTGACATGTTTCGAGTTCCTTTCAACAATTTGGAAATCCCGCTGAAACTTTGGACATTCTGGCGAAGGGTTCCCAATCCCCGACAAGATTGGTACCCTTTCAAGTCCAAATCTCTCAAACTCCGGGAGAGATTCTCAAAACCATGGTTGACATGTTTCGAGTTCCTTTCAACATTTTGGAAATCCCGCTGAAAGTTTGGACACTCTCGCGAAGGGTTCCCAATCCCCGACAAGATTGGTACCCTTTCACGTCCAAATCTCTCAAACTCCGGGAGAGATTCTCAAAACCAAGGTTGCCATGCTTCCAGTTCCTTTCAACATTTTGGAAATCCCGCTGAAACTTTGGACATTCTCGCGAACGGTTCCCGATCCCCGACAAGATTGGTATCCTTTCACGTCCAAATCTCTCAAAGTCCGGGAGAGATTCTCAAAACCAAGGTTGACATGTTTCGAGTTCCTTTCAACATTTTAAAAATCCCGCTGAAACTTTGGACATTCTCGCGAAGGGTTCCCAATACCCGACAAGATTGGTACCCTTTCACGTCCAAATCTCTCAAACTCCGGGAGAGATTCTCAAAACCAAGGTTGACATGTTTCGAGTTCCTTTCAACATTTTGGAAATCCCGCTGAAACTTTGGACATTCTCGCGAACGGTTCCCAGTCCCCGACAAGATTGGTACCCTTTCACGTCCAAATCTCTCAAAGTCCGGGAGAGATTCTCAAAACCAAGCTTGACATGTTTCGAGTTCCTTTCAACATTTTGGAAATCCCGCTGAAACTTTGGACATTCTGGCGAAGGGTTCCCAATCCCCGACAAGATTGGTACCCTTTCACGTCCAAATCTCTCCAACTCCGGGAGAGATTCTCAAAACCAAGGTTGACATGTTTCGAGTTCCTTTCAACATTTTGGAAATCCCGCTGAAACTTTGGACATTCTGGCGAAGGGTTCCCGATCCCCGACAAGATTGGTACCCTTTCACGTGCAAATCTCTCAAACTCCGGGAGAGATTCTCAAAACCAAGGTTGACAGGGTTCCAGTTCCTTTCAACATTTTGGAAATCCCGCTGAAACTTTGGACATTCTCGCGAACGGTTCCCGATCCCCGACAAGATTGGTATCCTTTCACATACAAATCTCTCAAACTCCGGGAGAGATTCTCAAAACCAAGGTTGACATGTTTCGAGTTCCTTTCAACATTTTGGAAATCCCGCTGAAACTTTGGACATTCTCGCGAAGGGTTCCCAATCCCCGACAAGATTGGTACCCTTTCACGTCCAAATCTCTCAAACTCCGGGAGAGATTCTCAAAACCAAGCTTGACATGGTTCCAGTTCCTTTCAACATTTTGGAAATCCCGCTGAGACTTTGGACATTCTCGCGAACGGTTCCCGATCCCCGACAAGATTGGTATCCTTTCACATACAAATCTCTCAAACTCCGGGAGAGATTCTCAAAACCAAGGTTGACATGTTTCGAGTTCCTCTCAACATTTTGGAAATCCCGCCGAAACTTTGGACATTCTCGCGAAGGGTTCCCAATCCCCGACAAGATTGGTACCCTTTCATGTCCAAATCTCTCAAACTCCGGGAGAGATTCTCAAAACCAAGGTTGACATGTTTCGAGTTCCTTTCAACATTTTGGAAATCCCGCTGAAACTTTGGACATTCTGGCGAGGGGTTCCCGATCCCCGACAAGATTGGTACCCTTTCACGTGCAAATCTCTCAAACTCTGGGAGAGATTCTCAAAACCAAGGTTGACATGTTTCGAGTTCCTTTCAACATTTTGGAAATCCCACTGAAACTTTGGACATTCTCGCGAAGGGTTCCCAATCCCCGACAAGATTGGTACCCTTTCACGTCTAAATCTCTCAAAGTCCGGGAGAGATTCTCAAAACCAAGGTTGACATGTTTCGAGTTCCTTTCAACATTTTGGAAATCCCGCTGAAACTTTGGACATTCTCGCGAAGGGTTCCCAATCCCCGACAAGATTGGTACCCTTTCACGTCCAAATCTCTCAAAGTCCGGGAGAGATTCTCAAAACCAAGGTTGACATGTTTCGAGTTCCTTTCAACATTTTGGAAATCCCGCTGAAACTTTGGACATTCTCGCGAAGGGTTCCCAATCCCCGACAAGATTGGTACCCTTTCACGTCCAAATCTCTCAAACTCCGGGAGAGATTCTCAAAACCAAGGTTGATATGTTTCGATTTCCTTTCAACATTTTGGAAATCCCGCTGAAAGTTTGGACATTCTCGCGAAGGGTTCCCAATCCCCGACAAGATTGGTACCCTTTCACGTCCAAATCTCTCAAACTCCGGGAGAGATTCTCAAAACCAAGGTTGACATGGTTCCAGTTCCTTTCAACATTTTGGAAATCCCGCTGAAACTTTGGACATTGTCGCGAACGGTTCCCGATCCCCGACAAGATTGGTATCCTTTCACGTCCAAATCTCTCAAAGTCCGGGAGAGATTCTCAAAACCAAGGTTGACATGTTTCGAGTTCCTTTCAACATTTTGGAAATCCCTCTGAAACTTTGGACATTCTCGCGAAGTCTTCCCAATCCCCGACAAGATTGGTACCCTTTCATGTCCAAATCTCTCAAACTCCGGGAGAGATTCTCAAAACCAAGGTTGACATGTTTCCAGTTCCTTTCAACATTTTGGAAATCCCGCTGAAACTTTGGACATTCTCGCGAAGGGTTCCCAATCCCCGACAAGATTGGTACCCTTTCACGTCCAAATCTCTCAAAGTCCGGGAGAGATTCTCAAAACCAAGGTTGACATGTTTCGAGTTCCTCTCAACATTTTGGAAATCCCACTGAAACCTTGGACATTCTGGCGAAGGGTTCCCAATCCCCGACAAGATTGGTACCCTTTCACGTCCAAATCTCTCAAACTCCGGGAGAGATTCTCAAAACCAAGGTTGACATGTTTCGAGTTCCTTTCAACATTTTGGAAATCCCGCTGAAACTTTGGACATTCTCGCGAAGGGTTCCCAATCCCCGACAAGATTGGTACCCTTTCACGTCCAAATCTCTCAAACTCCGGGAGAGATTCTCAAAACCAAGGTTGACATGTTTCGAGTTCCTTTCAACATTTTGGAAATCCCGCTGAAACTTTGGGCATTGTCGCGAAGGGTTCCCAATCCCCGACAAGATTGGTACCCTTTCACGTCCAAATCTCTCAAACTCCGGGAGAGATTCTCAAAACCAAGGTTGACATGTTTCGAGTTCCTTTCAACATTTTGGAAATCCCGCTGAAACTTTGGACGTTCTCGCGAAGGAGTCCCGATCCCCGACAAGACTGGTACCCTTTCACGTCCAAATCTCTCAAACTCCGGGAGAGATTCTCAAAACCAAGGTTGACATGTTTCGAGTTCCTTTCAACATTTTGGAAATCCCGCTGAAACTTTGGACATTCTCGCGAAGGGTTCCCAATACCCGACAAGATTGGTACCCTTTCACGTCCAAATCTCTCAAAGTCCGGGAGAGATTCTCAAAACCAAGGTTGACATGTTTCGAGTTCCTTTCAACATTTTGGAAATCCCGCTGAAACTTTGGACATTCTCGCGAAGGGTTCCCAATCCCCGACAAGATTGGTACCCTTTCAAGTCCAAATCTCTCAAACTCCGGGAGAGATTCTCAAAACCATGGTTGACATGTTTCAAGTTCCTTTCAACATTTTGGAAATCCCGCTGAAAGTTTGGACACTCTCGCGAAGGGTTCCCAATCCCCGACAAGATTGGTACCCTTTCACGTCCAAATCTCTCAAACTCCGGGAGAGATTCTCAAAACCAAGGTTGCCATGCTTCCACTTCCTTTCAACATTTTGGAAATCCCGCTGAAACTTTGGACATTCTCGCGAACGGTTCCCGATCCCCGACAAGATTGGTATCCTTTCACGTCCAAATCTCTCAAAGTCCGGGAGAGATTCTCAAAACCAAGGTTGACATGTTTCGAGTTCCTTTCAACATTTTAAAAATCCCGCTGAAACTTTGGACATTCTCGCGAAGGGTTCCCTATACCCGACAAGATTGGTACCCTTTCACGTCCAAATCTCTCAAACTCCGGGAGAGATTCTCAAAACCAAGGTTGACATGTTTCGAGTTCCTTTCAACATTTTGGAAATCCCGCTGAAACTTTGGACATTCTCGCGAACGGTTCCCAGTCCCCGACAAGATTGGTACCCTTTCACGTCCAAATCTCTCAAAGTCCGGGAGAGATTCTCAAAACCAAGCTTGACATGTTTCGAGTTCCTTTCAACATTTTGGAAATCCCGCTGAAACTTTGGACATTCTCGCGAAGGGTTCCCAATCCCCGACAAGATTGGTACCCTTTCACGTCCAAATCTCTCCAACTCCGGGAGAGATTCTCAAAACCAAGGTTGACATGTTTCGAGTTCCTTTCAACATTTTGGAAATCCCGCTGAAACTTTGGACATTCTGGCGAAGGGTTCCCGATCCCCGACAAGATTGGTACCCTTTCACGTGCAAATCTCTCAAACTCCGGGAGAGATTCTCAAAACCAAGGTTGACAGGGTTCCAGTTCCTTTCAACATTTTGGAAATCCCGCTGAAACTTTGGACATTCTCGCGAACGGTTCCCGATCCCCGACAAGATTGGTATCCTTTCACATACAAATCTCTCAAACTCCGGGAGAGATTCTCAAAACCAAGGTTGACATGTTTCGAGTTCCTTTCAACATTTTGGAAATCCCGCTGAAACTTTGGACATTCTCGCGAAGGGTTCCCAATCCCCGACAAGATTGGTACCCTTTCACGTCCAAATCTCTCAAACTCCGGGAGAGATTCTCAAAACCAAGCTTGACATGGTTCCAGTTCCTTTCAACATTTTGGAAATCCCGCTGAGACTTTGGACATTCTCGCGAACGGTTCCCGATCCCCGACAAGATTGGTATCCTTTCACATACAAATCTCTCAAACTCCGGGAGAGATTCTCAAAACCAAGGTTGACATGTTTCGAGTTCCTCTCAACATTTTGGAAATCCCGCCGAAACTTTGGACATTCTCGCGAAGGGTTCCCAGTCCCCGACAAGATTGGTACCCTTTCATGTCCAAATCTCTCAAACTCCGGGAGAGATTCTCAAAACCAAGGTTGACATGTTTCGAGTTCCTTTCAACATTTTGGAAATCCCGCTGAAACTTTGGACATTCTGGCGAGGGGTTCCCGATCCCCGACAAGATTGGTACCCTTTCACGTGCAAATCTCTCAAACTCTGGGAGAGATTCTCAAAACCAAGGTTGACATGTTTCGAGTTCCTTTCAACATTTTGGAAATCCCACTGAAACTTTGGACATTCTCGCGAAGGGTTCCCAATCCCCGACAAGATTGGTACCCTTTCACGTCCAAATCTCTCAAACTCCGGGAGAGATTCTCAAAACCAAGGTTGATATGTTTCGAGTTCCTTTCAACATTTTGGAAATCCCGCTGAAAGTTTGGACATTCTCGCGAAGGGTTCCCAATCCCCGACAAGATTGGTACCCTTTCACGTCCAAATCTCTCAAACTCCGGGAGAGATTCTCAAAACCAAGGTTGACATGGTTCCAGTTCCTTTCAACATTTTGGAAATCCCGCTGAAACTTTGGACATTGTCGCGAACGGTTCCCGATCCCCGACAAGATTGGTATCCTTTCACGTCCAAATCTCTCAAAGTCCGGGAGAGATTCTCAAAACCAAGGTTGACATGTTTCGAGTTCCTTTCAACATTTTGGAAATCCCGCTGAAACTTTGGACATTCTCGCGAAGTCTTCCCAATCCCCGACAAGATTGGTACCCTTTCATGTCCAAATCTCTCAAACTCCGGGAGAGATTCTCAAAACCAAGGTTGACATGTTTCCAGTTCCTTTCAACATTTTGGAAATCCCGCTGAAACTTTGGACATTCTCGCGAAGGGTTCCCAATCCCCGACAAGATTGGTACCCTTTCACGTCCAAATCTCTCAAAGTCCGGGAGAGATTCTCAAAACCAAGGTTGACATGTTTCGAGTTCCTCTCAACATTTTGGAAATCCCACTGAAACCTTGGACATTCTGGCGAAGGGTTCCCAATCCCCGACAAGATTGGTACCCTTTCACGTCCAAATCTCTCAAACTCCGGGAGAGATTCTCAAAACCAAGGTTGACATGTTTCGAGTTCCTTTCAACATTTTGGAAATCCCGCTGAAACTTTGGACATTCTCGCGAAGGGTTCCCAATCCCCGACAAGATTGGTACCCTTTCACGTCCAAATCTCTCAAACTCCGGGAGAGATTCTCAAAACCAAGGTTGACATGTTTCGAGTTCCTTTCAACATTTTGGAAATCCCGCTGAAACTTTGGGCATTGTCGCGAAGGGTTCCCAATCCCCGACAAGATTGGTACCCTTTCACGTCCAAATCTCTCAAACTCCGGGAGAGATTCTCAAAACCAAGGTTGACATGTTTCGAGTTCCTTTCAACATTTTGGAAATCCCGCTGAAACTTTGGACGTTCTCGCGAAGGAGTCCCGATCCCCGACAAGACTGGTACCCTTTCACGTCCAAATCTCTCAAACTCCGGGAGAGATTCTCAAAACCAAGGTTGACATGTTTCGAGTTCCTTTCAACATTTTGGAAATCCCGCTGAAACTTTGGACATTCTCGCGAAGGGTTCCCAATACCCGACAAGATTGGTACCCTTTCACGTCCAAATCTCTCAAAGTCCGGGAGAGATTCTCAAAACCAAGGTTGACATGTTTCGAGTTCCTTTCAACATTTTGGAAATCCCGCTGAAACTTTGGACATTCTCGCGAAGGGTTCCCAATCCCCGACAAGATTGGTACCCTTTCAAGTCCAAATCTCTCAAACTCCGGGAGAGATTCTCAAAACCATGGTTGACATGTTTCAAGTTCCTTTCAACATTTTGGAAATCCCGCTGAAAGTTTGGACACTCTCGCGAAGGGTTCCCAATCCCCGACAAGATTGGTACCCTTTCACGTCCAAATCTCTCAAACTCCGGGAGAGATTCTCAAAACCAAGGTTGCCATGCTTCCAGTTCCTTTCAACATTTTGGAAATCCCGCTGAAACTTTGGACATTCTCGCGAACGGTTCCCGATCCCCGACAAGATTGGTATCCTTTCACGTCCAAATCTCTCAAAGTCCGGGAGAGATTCTCAAAACCAAGGTTGACATGTTTCGAGTTCCTTTCAACATTTTAAAAATCCCGCTGAAACTTTGGACATTCTCGCGAAGGGTTCCCTATACCCGACAAGATTGGTACCCTTTCACGTCCAAATCTCTCAAACTCCGGGAGAGATTCTCAAAACCAAGGTTGACATGTTTCGAGTTCCTTTCAACATTTTGGAAATCCCGCTGAAACTTTGGACATTCTCGCGAACGGTTCCCAGTCCCCGACAAGATTGGTACCCTTTCACGTCCAAATCTCTCAAAGTCCGGGAGAGATTCTCAAAACCAAGCTTGACATGTTTCGAGTTCCTTTCAACATTTTGGAAATCCCGCTGAAACTTTGGACATTCTCGCGAAGGGTTCCCAATCCCCGACAAGATTGGTACCCTTTCACGTCCAAATCTCTCCAACTCCGGGAGAGATTCTCAAAACCAAGGTTGACATGTTTCGAGTTCCTTTCAACATTTTGGAAATCCCGCTGAAACTTTGGACATTCTGGCGAAGGGTTCCCGATCCCCGACAAGATTGGTACCCTTTCACGTGCAAATCTCTCAAACTACGGGAGAGATTCTCAAAACCAAGGTTGACAGGGTTCCAGTTCCTTTCAACATTTTGGAAATCCCGCTGAAACTTTGGACATTCTCGCGAACGGTTCCCGATCCCCGACAAGATTGGTATCCTTTCACATACAAATCTCTCAAACTCCGGGAGAGATTCTCAAAACCAAGGTTGACATGGTTCCAGTTCCTTTCAACATTTTGGAAATCCCGCTGAAACTTTGGACATTCTCGCGAAGGGTTCCCAATCCCCGACAAGATTGGTACCCTTTCACGTCCAAATCTCTCAAACTCCGGGAGAGATTCTCAAAACCAAGCTTGACATGGTTCCAGTTCCTTTCAACATTTTGGAAATCCCGCTGAGACTTTGGACATTCTCGCGAACGGTTCCCGATCCCCGACAAGATTGGTATCCTTTCACATACAAATCTCTCAAACTCCGGGAGAGATTCTCAAAACCAAGGTTGACATGTTTCGAGTTCCTCTCAACATTTTGGAAATCCCGCTGAAACTTTGGACATTCTCGCGAAGGGTTCCCAATCCCCGACAAGATTGGTACCCTTTCATGTCCAAATCTCTCAAACTCCGGGAGAGATTCTCAAAACCAAGGTTGACATGTTTCGAGTTCCTTTCAACATTTTGGAAATCCCGCTGAAACTTTGGACATTCTGGCGAAGGGTTCCCGATCCCCGACAAGATTGGTACCCTTTCACGTGCAAATCTCTCAAACTCTGGGAGAGATTCTCAAAACCAAGGTTGACATGTTTCGAGTTCCTTTCAACATTTTGGAAATCCCGCTGAAACTTTGGACATTCTCGCTAAGGGTTCCCAATCCCCGACAAGATTGGTACCCTTTCACGTGCAAATCTCTCAAACTCCGGGAGAGATTCTCAAAACCAAGGTTGACATGTTTCGAGTTGCTTTCAACATTTTGGAAATCCCGCTGAAACTTTGGACATTCTCGCGAAGGGTTCCCAATCCCCGACAAGATTGGTACCCTTTCACGTCCAAATCTCTCAAACTCCGGGAGAGATTCTCAAAACCAAGGTTGACATGGTTCCAGTTCCTTTCAACATTTTGGAAATCCCGCTGAAACTTTGGACATTCTCGCGAACGGTTCCCGATCCCCGACAAGATTGGTATCCTTTCACGTCCAAATCTCTCAAAGTCCGGGAGAGATTCTCAAAACCAAGGTTGACATGTTTCGAGTTCCTTTCAACATTTTGGAAATCCCGCTGAAACTTTGGACATTCTCGCGAAGTCTTCCCAATCCCCGACAAGATTGGTACCCTTTCATGTCCAAATCTCTCAAACTCCGGGAGAGATTCTCAAAACCAAGGTTGACATGTTTCCAGTTCCTTTCAACATTTTGGAAATCCCGCTGAAACTTTGGACATTCTCGCGAAGGGTTCCCAATCCCCGACAAGATTGGTACCCTTTCACGTCCAAATCTCTCAAAGTCCGGGAGAGATTCTCAAAACCAAGGTTGACATGTTTCGAGTTCCTCTCAACATTTTGGAAATCCCACTGAAACTTTGGACATTCTGGCGAAGGGTTCCCAATCCCCGACAAGATTGGTACCCTTTCACGTCCAAATCTCTCAAACTCCGGGAGAGATTCTCAAAACCAAGGTTGACATGTTTCCAGTTCCTTTCAACATTTTGGAAATCCCGCTGAAACTTTGGACATTCTCGCGAAGGGTTCCCAATCCCCGACAAGATTGGTACCCTTTCACGTCCAAATCTCTCAAACTCCGGGAGAGATTCTCAAAACCAAGGTTGACATGTTTCGAGTTCCTTTCAACATTTTGGAAATCCCGCTGAAACTTTGGGCATTGTCGCGAAGGGTTCCCAATCCCCGACAAGATTGGTACCCTTTCACGTCCAAATCTCTCAAACTCCGGGAGAGATTCTCAAAACCAAGGTTGACATGTTTCGAGTTCCTTTCAACATTTTGGAAATCCCGCTGAAACTTTGGACGTTCTCGCGAAGGAGTCCCGATCCCCGACAAGACTGGTACCCTTTCACGTCCAAATCTCTCAAACTCCGGGAGAGATTCTCAAAACCAAGGTTGACATGTTTCGAGTTCCTTTCAACATTTTGGAAATCCCGCTGAAACTTTGGACATTCTCGCGAAGGGTTCCCAATACCCGACAAGATTGGTACCCTTTCACGTCCAAAACTCTCAAACTCCGGCTAAGATTCTCAAAACCAAGGTTGACATGTTTCGAGTTCCTTTCAACATTTTGGAAATCCCGCTGAAAGTTTGGACACTCTCGCGAAGGGTTCCCAATCCCCGACAAGATTGGTACCCTTTCACGTCCAAATCTCTCAAACTCCGGGAGAGATTCTCAAAACCAAGGTTGACATGTTTCGAGCTCCTTTCAACATTTTGGAAATCCCGCTGAAACTTTGGACATTCTCGCGAAGGGTTCCCAATCCCCGACAAGATTGGTACCCTTTCACGTCCAAATCTCTCAAACTCCGGGAGAGATTCTCAAAACCAAGGTTGACATGTTTCGAGTTCCTTTCAACATTTTGGAAATCCCGCTGAAACTTTGGACATTCTCGCGAACGGTTCCCGATCCCCGACAAGATTGGTACCCTTTCACGTCCAAATCTCTCCAACTCCGGGAGAGATTCTCAAAACCAAGGTTGACATGTTTCGAGTTCCTTTCAACATTTTGGAAATCCCGCTGAAACTTTGGACATTCTGGCGAAGGGTTCCCAATCCCCGACAAGATTGGTACCCTTTCACGTCCAAATCTCTCAAAGTCCGGGAGAGATTCTCAAAACCAAGGTTGACATGTTTCGAGTTCCTTTCAACATTTTGGAAATCCCGCTGAAACTTTGGACATTCTCGCGAAGGGTTCCCAATCCCCGACAAGATTGGTACCCTTTCACGTCCAAATCTCTCCAACTCCGGGAGAGATTCTCAAAACCAAGGTTGACATGTTTCGAGTTCCTTTCAACATTTTGGAAATCCCGCTGAAACTTTGGACATTCTGGCGAAGGGTTCCCAATCCCCGACAAGATTGGTACCCTTTCATGTCCAAATCTCTCAAACTCCGGGAGAGATTCTCAAAACCAAGGTTGACATGTTTCGAGTTCCTTTCACCATTTTGGAAATCCCGCTGAAACTTTGGACATTCTGGCGAAGGGTTCCCAATCCCCGACAAGATTGGTACCCTTTCACGTCCAAATCTCTCAAACTCCGGGAGAGATTCTCAAAACCAAGGTTGACATGTTTCGAGTTCCTTTCAACATTTTGGAAATCCCGCTGAAACTTTGGACATTCTCGCGAAGGGTTCCCAATCCCCGACAAGATTGGTACCCTTTCACGTCCAAATCTCTCCAACTCCGGGAGAGATTCTCAAAACCAAGGTTGACATGTTTCCAGTTCCTTTCAACATTTTGGAAATCCCGCTGAAACTTTGGACATTCTCGCGAAGGGTTCCCAATCCCCGACAAGATTGGTACCCTTTCACGTCCAAATCTCTCAAAGTCCGGGAGAGATTCTCAAAACCAAGGTTGACATGTTTCGAGTTCCTTTCAACATTTTGGAAATCCCGCTGAAACTTTGGACATTCTGGCGAAGGGTTCCCAATCCCCGACAAGATTGGTACCCTTTCACGTCCAAATCTCTCCAACTCCGGGAGAGATTCTCAAAACCAAGGTTGACATGTTTCGAGTTCCTTTCAACATTTTGGAAATCCCGCTGAAACTTTGGACATTCTCGCGAAGGGTTCCCAATCCCCGACAAGATTGGTACCCTTTCATGTCCAAATCTCTCAAACTCCGGGAGAGATTCTCAAAACCAAGGTTGACATGTTTCGAGTTCCTTTCAACATTTTGGAAATCCCGCTGAAACTTTGGACATTCTGGCGAAGGGTTCCCAATCCCCGACAAGATTGGTACCCTTTCACGTCCAAATCTCTCAAACTCCGGGAGAGATTCTCAAAACCAAGGTTGATATGTTTCGAGTTCCTTTCAACATTTTGGAAATCCCGCTGAAACTTTGGACATTCTCGCGAACGGTTCCCGATCCCCGACAAGATTGGTACCCTTTCACGTCCAAATCTCTCAAACTCCGGGAGAGATTCTCAAAACCAAGGTTGCCATGGTTCCAGTTCCTTTCACCATTTTGGAAATCCCGCTGAAACTTTGGACATTCTCGCGAACGGTTCCCGATCCCCGACAAGATTGGTATCCTTTCACGTCCAAATCTCTCAAAGTCCGGGAGAGATTCTCAAAACCAAGGTTGACATGTTTCGAGTTCCTTTCAACATTTTAAAAATCCCGCTGAAACTTTGGACATTCTCGCGAAGGGTTCCCAATCCCCGACAAGATTGGTACCCTTTCACGTCCAAATCTCTCCAACTCCGGGAGAGATTCTCAAAACCAAGGTTGACATGTTTCCAGTTCCTTTCAACATTTTGGAAATCCCGCTGAAACTTTGGACATTCTCGCGAACGGTTCCCAGTCCCCGACAAGATTGGTACCCTTTCACGTCCAAATCTCTCAAAGTCCGGGAGAGATTCTCAAAACCAAGGTTGACATGTTTCGAGTTCCTTTCAACATTTTGGAAATCCCGCTGAAACTTTGGACATTCTGGCGAAGGGTTCCCAATCCCCGACAAGATTGGTACCCTTTCACGTCCAAATCTCTCCAACTCCGGGAGAGATTCTCAAAACCAAGCTTGACATGTTTCGAGTTCCTTTCAACATTTTGGAAATCCCGCTGAAACTTTGGACATTCTCGCGAAGGGTTCCCGATCCCCGACAAGATTGGTACCCTTTCACGTGCAAATCTCTCAAACTCCGGGAGAGATTCTCAAAAACAAGGTTGACATGGTTCCAGTTCCTTTCAACATTTTGGAAATCCCGCTGAAACTTTGGACATTCTCGCGAACGGTTCCCGATCCCCGACAAGATTGGTATCCTTTCACGTCCAAATCTCTCAAACTCCGGGAGAGATTCTCCAAACCAAGGTTGACATGTTTCGAGTTCCTTTCAACATTTTGGAAATCCCGCTGAAACTTTGGACATTCTGGCGAAGGGTTCCCAATCCCCGACAAGATTGGTACCCTTTCACGTCCAAATCTCTCAAACTCCGGGAGAGATTCTCAAAACCAAGCTTGACATGGTTCCAGTTCCTTTCAACATTTTGGAAATCCCGCTGAAACTTTGGACATTCTCGCGAACGGTTCCCGATCCCCGACAAGATTGGTATCCTTTCACGTCCAAATCTCTCAAACTCCGGGAGAGATTCTCAAAACCAAGGTTGACATGTTTCCAGTTCCTCTCAACATTTTGGAAATCCCGCTGAAACTTTGGACATTCTGGCGAAGGGTTCCCAATCCCCGACAAGATTGGTACCCTTTCATGTCCAAATCTCTCAAACTCCGGGAGAGATTCTCAAAACCAAGGTTGACATGTTTCGAGTTCCTTTCAACATTTTGGAAATCCCGCTGAAACTTTGGACATTCTCGCGAAGGGTTCCCAATCCCCGACAAGATTGGTACCCTTTCACGTCCAAATCTCTCAAAGTCCGGGAGAGATTCTCAAAACCAAGGTTGACATGTTTCGAGTTCCTTTCAACATTTTGGAAATCCCGCTGAAACTTTGGACATTCTCGCGAAGGGTTCCCAATACCCGACAAGATTGGTACCCTTTCACGTCCAAATCTCTCCAACTCCGGGAGAGATTCTCAAAACCAAGCTTGACATGTTTCGAGTTCCTTTCAACATTTTGGAAATCCCGCTGAAACTTTGGACATTCTCGCGAAGGGTTCCCGATCCCCGACAAGATTGGTACCCTTTCACGTGCAAATCTCTCAAACTCCGGGAGAGATTCTCAAAACCAAGGTTGACATGTTTCGAGTTCCTTTCAACATTTTGGAAATCCCGCTGAAACTTTGGACATTCTCGCGAACGGTTCCCAATCCCCGACAAGATTGGTACCCTTTCACGTCCAAATCTCTCAAACTCCGGGAGAGATTCTCAAAACCAAGGTTGACATGTTTCCAGTTCCTTTCAACATTTTGGAAATCCCGCTGAAACTTTGGACATTCTCGCGAACGGTTCCCGATCCCCGACAAGATTGGTATCCTTTCACGTCCAAATCTCTCAAACTCCGGGAGAGATTCTCAAAACCAAGGTTGACATGTTTCGAGTTCCTTTCAACATTTTGGAAATCCCGCTGAAACTTTGGACATTCTGGCGAAGGGTTCCCAATCCCCGACAAGATTGGTACCCTTTCATGTCCAAATCTCTCAAACTCCGGGAGAGATTCTCAAAACCAAGGTTGACATGTTTCGAGTTCCTTTCAACATTTTGGAAATCCCGCTGAAACTTTGGACATTCTGGCGAAGGGTTCCCAATCCCCGACAAGATTGGTACCCTTTCACGTCCAAATCTCTCAAACTCCGGGAGAGATTCTCAAAACCAAGGTTGATATGTTTCGAGTTCCTTTCAACATTTTGGAAATCCCGCTGAAAGTTTGGACACTCTCGCGAAGGGTTCCCAATCCCCGACAAGATTGGTACCCTTTCACGTCCAAATCTCTCAAACTCCGGGAGAGATTCTCAAAACCAAGGTTGCCATGGTTCCAGTTCCTTTCAACATTTTGGAAATCCCGCTGAAACTTTGGACATTCTCGCGAACGGTTCCCGATAACCGACAAGATTGGTATCCTTTCACGTCCAAATCTCTCAAAGTCCGGGAGAGATTCTCAAAACCAAGCTTGACATGGTTCCAGTTCCTTTCAACATTTTAAAAATCCCGCTGAAACTTTGGACATTCTCGCGAACGGTTCCCAATCCCCGACAAGATTGGTACCCTTTCACGTCCAAATCTCTCAAACTCCGGGAGAGATTCTCAAAACCAAGGTTGACATGTTTCGAGTTCCTTTCAACATTTTGGAAATCCCGCTGAAACTTTGGACATTCTCGCGAAGGGTTCCCAATCCCCGACAAGATTGGTACCCTTTCACGTCCAAATCTCTCAAACTCCGGGAGAGATTCTCAAAACCAAGGTTGACATGTTTCGAGTTCCTTTCAACATTTTGGAAATCCCGCTGAAACTTTGGACATTCTCGCGAAGGGTTCCCAATCCCCGACAAGATTGGTACCCTTTCACGTCCAAATCTCTCAAACTCCGGGAGAGATTCTCAAAACCAAGGTTGACATGTTTCGAGTTCCTTTCAACATTTTGGAAATCCCGCTGAAACTTTGGACATTCTCGCGAAGGAGTCCCGATCCCCGACAAGACTGGTACCCTTTCACGTCCAAATCTCTCAAACTCCGGGAGAGATTCTCAAAACCAAGGTTGACATGTTTCGAGTTCCTTTCAACATTTTGGAAATCCCGCTGAAACTTTGGACATTCTCGCGAAGGGTTCCCAATACCCGACAAGATTGGTACCCTTTCACGTCCAAATCTCTCAAACTCCAGGAGAGATTCTCAAAACCAAGGTTGACATGTTTCGAGTTCCTTTCAACATTTTGGAAATCCCGCTGAAAGTTTGGACACTCTCGCGAAGGGTTCCCAATCCCCGACAAGATTGGTACCCTTTCACGTCCAAATCTCTCAAACTCCGGGAGAGATTCTCAAAACCAAGGTTGACATGGTTCCAGTTCCTTTCAACATTTTGGAAATCCCACTGAAACTTTGGACATTCTGGCGAAGGGTTCCCAATCCCCGACAAGATTGGTACCCTTTCACGTCCAAATCTCTCAAACTCCGGGAGAGATTCTCAAAACCAAGCTTGACATGTTTCGAGTTCCTTTCAACATTTTGGAAATCCCGCTGAAACTTTGGACATTCTCGCGAAGGGTTCCCAATCCCCGACAAGATTGGTACCCTTTCACGTCCAAATCTCTCAAACTCCGGGAGAGATTCTCAAAACCAAGGTTGACATGTTTCGAGTTCCTTTCAACATTTTGGAAATCCCGCTGAAACTTTGGACATTCTCGCGAAGGAGTCCCGATCCCCGACAAGACTGGTACCCTTTCACGTCCAAATCTCTCAAACTCCGGGAGAGATTCTCAAAACCAAGGTTGACATGTTTTGAGTTCCTTTCAACATTTTGGAAATCCCGCTGAAACTTTGGACATTCTCGCGAAGGGTTCCCAATACCTGACAAGATTGGTACCCTTTCACGTCCAAATCTCTCAAACTCCAGGAGAGATTCTCAAAACCAAGGTTGACATGTTTCGAGTTCCTTTCAACATTTTGGAAATCCCGCTGAAACTTTGGACATTCTGGCGAAGGGTTCCCAATCCCCGACAAGATTGGTACCCTTTCATGTCCAAATCTCTCAAACTCCGGGAGAGATTCTCAAAACCAAGGTTGACATGTTTCGAGTTCCTTTCAACATTTTGGAAATCCCGCTGAAACTTTGGACATTCTGGCGAAGGGTTCCCAATCCCCGACAAGATTGGTACCCTTTCACGTCCAAATCTCTCAAACTCCGGGAGAGATTCTCAAAACCAAGGTTGATATGTTTCGAGTTCCTTTCAACATTTTGGAAATCCCGCTGAAAGTTTGGACACTCTCGCGAAGGGTTCCCAATCCCCGACAAGATTGGTACCCTTTCACGTCCAAATCTCTCAAACTCCGGGAGAGATTCTCAAAACCAAGGTTGCCATGGTTCCAGTTCCTTTCAACATTTTGGAAATCCCGCTGAAACTTTGGACATTCTCGCGAACGGTTCCCGATAACCGACAAGATTGGTATCCTTTCACGTCCAAATCTCTCAAAGTCCGGGAGAGATTCTCAAAACCAAGCTTGACATGGTTCCAGTTCCTTTCAACATTTTAAAAATCCCGCTGAAACTTTGGACATTCTCGCGAACGGTTCCCAATCCCCGACAAGATTGGTACCCTTTCACGTCCAAATCTCTCAAACTCCGGGAGAGATTCTCAAAACCAAGGTTGACATGTTTCGAGTTCCTTTCAACATTTTGGAAATCCCGCTGAAACTTTGGACATTCTCGCGAAGGGTTCCCAATCCCCGACAAGATTGGTACCCTTTCACGTCCAAATCTCTCAAACTCCGGGAGAGATTCTCAAAACCAAGGTTGACATGTTTCGAGTTCCTTTCAACATTTTGGAAATCCCGCTGAAACTTTGGACATTCTCGCGAAGGGTTCCCAATCCCCGACAAGATTGGTACCCTTTCACGTCCAAATCTCTCAAACTCCGGGAGAGATTCTCAAAACCAAGGTTGACATGTTTCGAGTTCCTTTCAACATTTTGGAAATCCCGCTGAAACTTTGGACATTCTCGCGAAGGAGTCCCGATCCCCGACAAGACTGGTACCCTTTCACGTCCAAATCTCTCAAACTCCGGGAGAGATTCTCAAAACCAAGGTTGACATGTTTCGAGTTCCTTTCAACATTTTGGAAATCCCGCTGAAACTTTGGACATTCTCGCGAAGGGTTCCCAATACCCGACAAGATTGGTACCCTTTCACGTCCAAATCTCTCAAACTCCAGGAGAGATTCTCAAAACCAAGGTTGACATGTTTCGAGTTCCTTTCAACATTTTGGAAATCCCGCTGAAAGTTTGGACACTCTCGCGAAGGGTTCCCAATCCCCGACAAGATTGGTACCCTTTCACGTCCAAATCTCTCAAACTCCGGGAGAGATTCTCAAAACCAAGGTTGACATGGTTCCAGTTCCTTTCAACATTTTGGAAATCCCACTGAAACTTTGGACATTCTGGCGAAGGGTTCCCAATCCCCGACAAGATTGGTACCCTTTCACGTCCAAATCTCTCAAACTACGGGAGAGATTCTCAAAACCAAGCTTGACATGTTTCGAGTTCCTTTCAACATTTTGGAAATCCCGCTGAAACTTTGGACATTCTCGCGAAGGGTTCCCAATCCCCGACAAGATTGGTACCCTTTCACGTCCAAATCTCTCAAACTCCGGGAGAGATTCTCAAAACCAAGGTTGACATGTTTCGAGTTCCTTTCAACATTTTGGAAATCCCGCTGAAACTTTGGACATTCTCGCGAAGGAGTCCCGATCCCCGACAAGACTGGTACCCTTTCACGTCCAAATCTCTCCAACTCCGGGAGAGATTCTCAAAACCAAGGTTGACATGTTTCGAGTTCCTTTCAACATTTTGGAAATCCCGCTGAAACTTTGGACATTCTCGCGAAGGGTTCCCAATACCCGACAAGATTGGTACCCTTTCACGTCCAAATATCTCAAACTCCAGGAGAGATTCTCAAAACCAAGGTTGACATGTTTCGAGTTCCTTTCAACATTTTGGAAATCCCGCTGAAAGTTTGGACACTCTCGCGAAGGGTTCCCAATCCCCGACAAGATTGGTACCCTTTCACGTCCAAATCTCTCCAACTCCGGGAGAGATTCTCAAAACCAAGGTTGACATGGTTCCAGTTCCTTTCAACATTTTGGAAATCCCACTGAAACTTTGGACATTGTCGCGAAGGGTTCCCAATCCCCGACAAGATTGGTACCCTTTCACGTCCAAATCTCTCAAACTCCGGGAGAGATTCTCAAAACCAAGGTTGACATGTTTCGAGTTCCTTTCAACATTTTGGAAATCCCGCTGAAACTTTGGACATTCTCGCGAAGGGTTCCCGATCCCCGACAAGACTGGTACCCTTTCACGTCCAAATCTCTCCAACTCCGGGAGAGATTCTCAAAACCAAGGTTGACATGTTTCGAGTTCCTTTCAACATTTTGGAAATCCCGCTGAAACTTTGGACATTCTGGCGAAGGGTTCCCAATCCCCGACAAGATTGGTACCCTTTCACGTCCAAATCTCTCAAACTCCGGGAGAGATTCTCAAAACCAAGTTTGATATGTTTCGAGTTCCTTTCAACATTTTGGAAATCCCTCTGTAAGTTTGGACACTCTCGCGAAGGGTTCCCAATCCCCGACAAGATTGGTACCCTTTCACGTCCAAATCTCTCAAACTCCGGGAGAGATTCTCAAAACCAAGGTTGCCATGGTTCCAGTTCCTTTCAACATTTTGGAAATCCTGCTGAAACTTTGGACATTCTCGCGTACGGTTCCCGATCCCCGACAAGATTGGTACCCTTTCACGTCCAAATCTCTCAAAGTCCGGGAGAGATTCTCAAAACCAAGGTTAACATGTTTCGAGTTCCTTTCAACATTTTAAAAATCCCGCTGAAACTTTGGACATTCTCGCGAAGGGTTCCCAATCCCCGACAAGATTGGTACCCTTTCACGTCCAAATCTCTCAAACTCCGGGAGAGATTCTCAAAACCAAGGTTGACATGGTTCCAGTTCCTTTCAACATTTTGGAAATCCCGCTGAAACTTTGGACATTCTCGCGAAGGGTTCCCAATCCCCGACAAGACTGGTACCCTTTCACGTCCAAATCTCTCAAACTCCGGGAGAGATTCTCAAAACCAAGGTTGACATGTTTCGAGTTCCTTTCAACATTTTGGAAATCCCGCTGAAACTTTGGACATTCTCGCGAAGGGTTCCCAATCCCCGACAAGACTGGTACCCTTTCACGTCCAAATCTCTCAAACTCCGGGAGAGATTCTCAAAACCAAGGTTGACATGTTTCGAGTTCCTTTCAACATTTTGGAAATCCCGCTGAAACTTTGGACATTCTCGCGAAGGGTTCCCAATCCCCGACAAGATTGGTACCCTTTCACGTCCAAATCTCTCAAAGTCCGGGAGAGATTCTCAAAACCAAGGTTGACATGTTTCGAGTTCCTTTCAACATTTTGGAAATCCCGCTGAAACTTTGGACATTCTGGCGAAGGGTTCCCAATCCCCGACAAGACTGGTACCCTTTCACGTCCAAATCTCTCAAACTCCGGGAGAGATTCTCAAAACCAAGGTTGATATGTTTCGAGTTCCTTTCAACATTTTGGAAATCCCTCTGAAAGTTTGGACACTCTCGCGAAGGGTTCAGAATCCCCGACAAGATTGGTACCCTTTCACGTCCAAATCTCTCAAACTCCGGGAGAGATTCTCAAAACCAAGGTTGCCATGGTTCCAGTTCCTTTCAACATTTTGGAAATCCCGCTGAAACTTTGGACATTCTCGCGAACGGTTCCCGATCCCCGACAAGATTGGTATCCTTTCACGTCCAAATCTCTCAAACTCCGGGAGAGATTCTCAAAACCAAGGTTGACATGTTTCGAGTTCCTTTCAACATTTTAAAAATCCCGCTGAAACTTTGGACATTCTCGCGAAGGGTTCCCAATCCCCGACAAGATTGGTACCCTTTCACGTCCAAATCTCTCAAACTCCGGGAGAGATTCTCAAAACCAAGGTTGACATGTTTCGAGTTCCTTTCAACATTTTGGAAATCCCGCTGAAACTTTGGACATTCTCGCGAAGGGTTCCCAATCCCCGACAAGATTGGTACCCTTTCACGTCCAAATCTCTCAAACTCCGGGAGAGATTCTCAAAACCAAGGTTGACATGGTTCGAGTTCCTTTCAACATTTTGGAAATCCCGCTGAAACTTTGGACATTGTCGCGAAGGGTTCCCAATCCCCGACAAGATTGGTACCCTTTCACGTCCAAATCTCTCAAACTCCGGGAGAGATTCTCAAAACCAAGGTTGACATGTTTCGAGTTCCTTTCAACATTTTGGAAATCCCACTGAAACTTTGGACATTCTCGCAAAGGAGTCCCGATCCCCGACAAGACTGGTACCCTTTCACGTCCAAATCTCTCAAACTCCGGGAGAGATTCTCAAAACCAAGGTTGACATGTTTCGAGTTCCTTTCAACATTTTGGAAATCCCGCTGAAACTTTGGACATTCTCGCGAAGGGTTCCCAATACCCGACAAGATTGGTACCCTTTCACGTCCAAATCTCTCAAACTCCAGGAGAGATTCTCAAAACCAAGGTTGACATGTTTCGAGTTCCTTTCAACATTTTGGAAATCCCGCTGAAACTTTGGACATTCTCGCGAAGGGTTCCCAATCCCCGACAAGATTGGTACCCTTTCACGTCCAAATCTCTCAAACTCCGGGAGAGATTCTCAAAACCAAGGTTGACATGTTTCGAGTTCCTTTCAACATTTTGGAAATCCCGCTGAAACTTTGGACATTCTCGCGAAGGGTTCCCAATCCCCGACAAGATTGGTACCCTTTCACGTCCAAATCTCTCAAACTCCGGGAGAGATTCTCAAAACCAAGGTTGACATGTTTCGAGTTCCTTTCAACATTTTGGAAATCCCGCTGAAACTTTGGACATTCTCGCGAAGGAGTCCCGATCCCCGACAAGACTGGTACCCTTTCACGTCCAAATCTCTCAAACTCCGGGAGAGATTCTCAAAACCAAGGTTGACATGTTTCGAGTTCCTTTCAACATTTTGGAAATCCCGCTGAAACTTTGGACATTCTCGCGAAGGGTTCCCAATACCCGACAAGATTGGTACCCTTTCACGTCCAAATCTCTCAAACTCCAGGAGAGATTCTCAAAACCAAGGTTGACATGTTTCGAGTTCCTTTCAACATTTTGGAAATCCCGCTGAAAGTTTGGACACTCTCGCGAAGGGTTCCCAATCCCCGACAAGATTGGTACCCTTTCACGTCCAAATCTCTCAAACTCCGGGAGAGATTCTCAAAACCAAGGTTGACATGGTTCCAGTTCCTTTCAACATTTTGGAAATCCCACTGAAACTTTGGACATTCTGGCGAAGGGTTCCCAATCCCCGACAAGATTGGTACCCTTTCACGTCCAAATCTCTCAAACTACGGGAGAGATTCTCAAAACCAAGCTTGACATGTTTCGAGTTCCTTTCAACATTTTGGAAATCCCGCTGAAACTTTGGACATTCTCGCGAAGGGTTCCCAATCCCCGACAAGATTGGTACCCTTTCACGTCCAAATCTCTCAAACTCCGGGAGAGATTCTCAAAACCAAGGTTGACATGTTTCGAGTTCCTTTCAACATTTTGGAAATCCCGCTGAAACTTTGGACATTCTCGCGAAGGAGTCCCGATCCCCGACAAGACTGGTACCCTTTCACGTCCAAATCTCTCCAACTCCGGGAGAGATTCTCAAAACCAAGGTTGACATGTTTCGAGTTCCTTTCAACATTTTGGAAATCCCGCTGAAACTTTGGACATTCTCGCGAAGGGTTCCCAATACCCGACAAGATTGGTACCCTTTCACGTCCAAATATCTCAAACTCCAGGAGAGATTCTCAAAACCAAGGTTGACATGTTTCGAGTTCCTTTCAACATTTTGGAAATCCCGCTGAAAGTTTGGACACTCTCGCGAAGGGTTCCCAATCCCCGACAAGATTGGTACCCTTTCACGTCCAAATCTCTCCAACTCCGGGAGAGATTCTCAAAACCAAGGTTGACATGGTTCCAGTTCCTTTCAACATTTTGGAAATCCCACTGAAACTTTGGACATTGTCGCGAAGGGTTCCCAATCCCCGACAAGATTGGTACCCTTTCACGTCCAAATCTCTCAAACTCCGGGAGAGATTCTCAAAACCAAGGTTGACATGTTTCGAGTTCCTTTCAACATTTTGGAAATCCCGCTGAAACTTTGGACATTCTCGCGAAGGGTTCCCGATCCCCGACAAGACTGGTACCCTTTCACGTCCAAATCTCTCCAACTCCGGGAGAGATTCTCAAAACCAAGGTTGACATGTTTCGAGTTCCTTTCAACATTTTGGAAATCCCGCTGAAACTTTGGACATTCTGGCGAAGGGTTCCCAATCCCCGACAAGATTGGTACCCTTTCACGTCCAAATCTCTCAAACTCCGGGAGAGATTCTCAAAACCAAGTTTGATATGTTTCGAGTTCCTTTCAACATTTTGGAAATCCCTCTGTAAGTTTGGACACTCTCGCGAAGGGTTCCCAATCCCCGACAAGATTGGTACCCTTTCACGTCCAAATCTCTCAAACTCCGGGAGAGATTCTCAAAACCAAGGTTGCCATGGTTCCAGTTCCTTTCAACATTTTGGAAATCCTGCTGAAACTTTGGACATTCTCGCGTACGGTTCCCGATCCCCGACAAGATTGGTACCCTTTCACGTCCAAATCTCTCAAAGTCCGGGAGAGATTCTCAAAACCAAGGTTAACATGTTTCGAGTTCCTTTCAACATTTTAAAAATCCCGCTGAAACTTTGGACATTCTCGCGAAGGGTTCCCAATCCCCGACAAGATTGGTACCCTTTCACGTCCAAATCTCTCAAACTCCGGGAGAGATTCTCAAAACCAAGGTTGACATGGTTCCAGTTCCTTTCAACATTTTGGAAATCCCGCTGAAACTTTGGACATTCTCGCGAAGGGTTCCCAATCCCCGACAAGACTGGTACCCTTTCACGTCCAAATCTCTCAAACTCCGGGAGAGATTCTCAAAACCAAGGTTGACATGTTTCGAGTTCCTTTCAACATTTTGGAAATCCCGCTGAAACTTTGGACATTCTCGCGAAGGGTTCCCAATCCCCGACAAGACTGGTACCCTTTCACGTCCAAATCTCTCAAACTCCGGGAGAGATTCTCAAAACCAAGGTTGACATGTTTCGAGTTCCTTTCAACATTTTGGAAATCCCGCTGAAACTTTGGACATTCTCGCGAAGGGTTCCCAATCCCCGACAAGATTGGTACCCTTTCACGTCCAAATCTCTCAAAGTCCGGGAGAGATTCTCAAAACCAAGGTTGACATGTTTCGAGTTCCTTTCAACATTTTGGAAATCCCGCTGAAACTTTGGACATTCTGGCGAAGGGTTCCCAATCCCCGACAAGACTGGTACCCTTTCACGTCCAAATCTCTCAAACTCCGGGAGAGATTCTCAAAACCAAGGTTGATATGTTTCGAGTTCCTTTCAACATTTTGGAAATCCCTCTGAAAGTTTGGACACTCTCGCGAAGGGTTCAGAATCCCCGACAAGATTGGTACCCTTTCACGTCCAAATCTCTCAAACTCCGGGAGAGATTCTCAAAACCAAGGTTGCCATGGTTCCAGTTCCTTTCAACATTTTGGAAATCCCGCTGAAACTTTGGACATTCTCGCGAACGGTTCCCGATCCCCGACAAGATTGGTATCCTTTCACGTCCAAATCTCTCAAACTCCGGGAGAGATTCTCAAAACCAAGGTTGACATGTTTCGAGTTCCTTTCAACATTTTAAAAATCCCGCTGAAACTTTGGACATTCTCGCGAAGGGTTCCCAATCCCCGACAAGATTGGTACCCTTTCACGTCCAAATCTCTCAAACTCCGGGAGAGATTCTCAAAACCAAGGTTGACATGTTTCGAGTTCCTTTCAACATTTTGGAAATCCCGCTGAAACTTTGGACATTCTCGCGAAGGGTTCCCAATCCCCGACAAGATTGGTACCCTTTCACGTCCAAATCTCTCAAACTCCGGGAGAGATTCTCAAAACCAAGGTTGACATGGTTCGAGTTCCTTTCAACATTTTGGAAATCCCGCTGAAACTTTGGACATTGTCGCGAAGGGTTCCCAATCCCCGACAAGATTGGTACCCTTTCACGTCCAAATCTCTCAAACTCCGGGAGAGATTCTCAAAACCAAGGTTGACATGTTTCGAGTTCCTTTCAACATTTTGGAAATCCCACTGAAACTTTGGACATTCTCGCAAAGGAGTCCCGATCCCCGACAAGACTGGTACCCTTTCACGTCCAAATCTCTCAAACTCCGGGAGAGATTCTCAAAACCAAGGTTGACATGTTTCGAGTTCCTTTCAACATTTTGGAAATCCCGCTGAAACTTTGGACATTCTCGCGAAGGGTTCCCAATACCCGACAAGATTGGTACCCTTTCACGTCCAAATCTCTCAAACTCCAGGAGAGATTCTCAAAACCAAGGTTGACATGTTTCGAGTTCCTTTCAACATTTTGGAAATCCCGCTGAAACTTTGGACATTCTGGCGAAGGGTTCCCAATCCCCGACAAGATTGGTACCCTTTCATGTCCAAATCTCTCAAACTCCGGGAGAGATTCTCAAAACCAAGGTTGACATGTTTCGAGTTCCTTTCAACATTTTGGAAATCCCGCTGAAACTTTGGACATTCTGGCGAAGGGTTCCCAATCCCCGATAAGATTGGTACCCTTTCACGTCCAAATCTCTCAAACTCCGGGAGAGATTCTTAAAACCAAGGTTGATATGTTTCGAGTTCCTTTCAACATTTTGGAAATCCCGCTGAAAGTTTGGACACTCTCGCGAAGGGTTCCCAATCCCCGACAAGATTGGTACCCTTTCACGTCCAAATCTCTCCAACTCCGGGAGAGATTCTCAAAACCAAGGTTGCCATGGTTCCAGTTCCTTTCAACATTTTGGAAATCCCGCTGAAACTTTGGACATTCTCGCGAACGGTTCCTGATCCCCGACAAGATTGGTATCCTTTCACGTCCAAATCTCTCAAAGTCCGGGAGAGATTCTCAAAACCAAGGTTGACATGTTTCGAGTTCCTTTCAACATTTTAAAAATCCCGCTGAAACTTTGGACATTCTCGCGAACGGTTCCCAATCCCCGACAAGATTGGTACCCTTTCACGTCCAAATCTCTCAAACTCCGGGAGAGATTCTCAAAACCAAGGTTGACATGTTTCGAGTTCCTTTCAACATTTTGGAAATCCCGCTGAAACTTTGGACATTCTCGCGAACGGTTCCCAATCCCCGACAAGATTGGTACCCTTTCACGTCCAAATCTCTCAAACTCCGGGAGAGATTCTCAAAACCAAGGTTGACATGTTTCGAGTTCCTTTCAACATTTTGGAAATCCCGCTGAAACTTTGGACATTCTCGCGAAGGGTTCCCAATCCCCGACAAGATTGGTACCCTTTCACGTCCAAATCTCTCAAACTCCGGGAGAGATTCTCAAAACCAAGGTTGACATGTTTCGAGTTCCTTTCAACATTTTGGAAATCCCGCTGAA
Organism: Streptopelia decaocto; assembly: GCF_964273445.1. Classification (NCBI taxonomy): domain Eukaryota; kingdom Metazoa; phylum Chordata; class Aves; order Columbiformes; family Columbidae; genus Streptopelia; species Streptopelia decaocto. Next base: position 232,993 of record NW_028117277.1, on the reverse strand, counting down.
ACTTTGGACATTCTCGCGAAGGGTTCCCAATCCCCGACAAGATTTGTACCCTTTCACGTGCAAATCTCTCAAACTCCGGGAGAGATTCTCAAAACCAAGGTTGACATGTTTCGAGTTCCTTTCAACATTTTGGAAATCCCGCTGAAACTTTGGACATTCTCGCGAAGGAGTCCCGATCCCCGACAAGATTCATACCCTTTCACGTCCAAATCTCTCAAACTCCGGGAGAGATTCTCAAAACCAAGCTTGACATGTTTCGAGTTCCTTTCAACATTTTGGAAATCCCGCTGAAACTTTGGACATTCTCGCGAAGGGTTCCCAATACCCGACAAGATTGGTACCCTTTCACGTCCAAATATCTCAAACTCCAGGAGAGATTCTCAAAACCAAGGTTGACATGTTTTGAGTTCCTTTCAACATTTTGGAAATCCCGCTGAAAGTTTGGACACTCTCGCGAAGGGTTCCCAATCCCCGACAAGATTGGTACCCTTTCACGTCCAAATCTCTCAAACTCCGGGAGAGATTCTCAAAACCAAGGTTGACATGGTTCCAGTTCCTTTCAACATTTTGGAAATCCCGCTGAAACTTTGGACATTCTGGCGAAGGGTTCCCAATCCCCGACAAGATTGGTACCCTTTCACGTCCAAATCTCTCAAACTCCGGGAGAGATTCTCAAAACCAAGCTTGACATGTTTCGAGTTCCTTTCAACATTTTGGAAATCCCGCTGAAACTTTGGACATTCTCGCGAAGGGTTCCCGATCCCCAACAAGACGGGTACCCTTTCACGTCCAAATCTCTCAAACTCCGGGAGAGATTCTCAAAACCAAGGTTGACATGTTTCGAGTTCCTTTCAACATTTTGGAAATCCCGCTGAAACTTTGGACATTCTCGCGAAGGGTTCCCAATCCCCGACAAGATTGGTACCCTTTCACGTCCAAATCTCTCCAACTCCGGGAGAGATTCTCAAAACCAAGGTTGACATGGTTCGAGTTCCTTTCAACATTTTGGAAATCCCGCTGAAACTTTGGACATTCTCGCGAAGGGTTCCCAATCCCCGACAAGATTGGTACCCTTTCACGTCCAAATCTCTCAAAGTCCGGGAGAGATTCTCAAAACCAAGGTTGACATGTTTCGAGTTCCTTTCAACATTTTGGAAATCCCGCTGAAACTTTGGACATTTTCGCGAAGGGTTCCCAATCCCCAACAAGATTGGTACCCTTTCACGTCCAAATCTCTCCAACTCCGGGAGAGATTCTCAAAACCAAGGTTGACATGTTTCGAGTTCCTTTCAACATTTTGGAAATCCCGCTGAAAGTTTGGACATTGTCGCGAAGGGTTCCCAATCCCCGAGAAGATTGGTACCCTTTCATGTCCAAATCTCTCAAACTCCGGGAGAGATTCTCAAAACCAAGGTTGACATGTTTCGAGTTCCTTTCAACATTTTGGAAATCCCGCTGAAACTTTGGACATTCTGGCGAAGGGTTCCCAATCCCCGACAAGATTGGTACCCTTTCACGTCCAAATCTCTCAAACTCCGGGAGAGATTCTCAAAACCAAGGTTGATATGTTTCGAGTTCCTTTCAACATTTTGGAAATCCCGCTGAAAGTTTGGACACTCTCGCGAAGGGTTCCCAATCCCCGACAAGATTGGTACCCTTTCACGTCCAAATCTCTCAAAGTCCGGGAGAGATTCTCAAAAGCAAGGTTGCCATGGTTCCAGTTCCTTTCAACATTTTGGAAATCCCGCTGAAACTTTGGACATTCTCGCGAACGGTTCCCAATCCCCGACAAGATTGGTACCCTTTCACGTCCAAATCTCTCAAACTCCGGGAGAGATTCTCAAAACCAAGGTTGACATGTTTCGAGTTCCTTTCAACATTTTGGAAATCCCGCTGAAACTTTGGACATTCTCGCGAAGGGTTCCCAATCCCCGACAAGACTGGTACCCTTTCACGTCCAAATCTCTCAAACTCCGGGAGAGATTCTCAAAACCAAGGTTGACATGTTTCGAGTTCCTTTCAACATTTTGGAAATCCCGCTGAAACTTTGGACATTCTCGCGAAGGAGTCCCGATCCCCGACAAGACTGGTACCCTTTCACGTCCAAATCTCTCAAACTCCGGGAGAGATTCTCAAAACCAAGGTTGACATGTTTCCAGTTCCTTTCAACATTTTGGAAATCCCGCTGAAACTTTGGACATTCTCGCGAAGGGTTCCCAATACCCGACAAGATTGGTACCCTTTCACGTCCAAATCTCTCCAACTCCAGGAGAGATTCTCAAAACCAAGGTTGACATGTTTCGAGTTCCTTTCAACATTTTGGAAATCCCGCTGAATGTTTGGACACTCTCGCGAAGGGTTCCCAATCCCCGACAAGATTGGTACCCTTTCACGTCCAAATCTCTCAAACTCCGGGAGAGATTCTCAAAACCAAGGTTGACATGGTTCCAGTTCCTTTCAACATTTTGGAAATCCCGCTGAAACTTTGGACATTCTCGCGAACGGTTCCCGATCCCCGACAAGATTGGTATCCTTTCACGTACAAATATCTCAAAGTCCGGGAGAGATTCTCAAAACCAAGGTTGACATGTTTCGAGTTCCTTTCAACATTTTGGAAATCCCGCTGAAACTTTGGACATTCTCGCGAAGGGTTCCCAATCCCCGACAAGATTGGTACCCTTTCACGTCCAAATCTCTCCAACTCCGGGAGAGATTCTCAAAACCAAGGTTGACATGGTTCCAGTTCCTTTCAACATTTTGGAAATCCCGCTGAAACTTTGGACATTCTGGCGAAGGGTTCCCAATCCCCGACAAGATTGGTACCCTTTCACGTCCAAATCTCTCAAACTCCGGGAGAGATTCTCAAAACCAAGGTTGATATGTTTCGAGTTCCTTTCAACATTTTGGAAATCCCTCTGAAAGTTTGGACACTCTCGCGAAGGGTTCCCAATCCCCGACAAGATTGGTACCCTTTCACGTCCAAATCTCTCCAACTCCGGGAGAGATTCTCAAAACCAAGGTTGCCATGGTTCCAGTTCCTTTCAACATTTTGGAAATCCCGCTGAAACTTTGGACATTCTCGCGAACGGTTCCCGATCCCCGACAAGACTGGTATCCTTTCACGTCCAAATCTCTCAAAGTCCGGGAGAGATTCTCAAAACCAAGGTTGACATGTTTCGAGTTCCTTTCAACATTTTAAAAATCCCGCTGAATCTTTGGACATTCTCGCGAAGGGTTCCCAATCCCCGACAAGATTGGTACCCTTTCACGTCCAAATCTCTCAAACTCCGGGAGAGATTCTCAAAACCAAGGTTGACATGTTTCCAGTTCCTTTCAACATTTTGGAAATCCCGGTGAAACTTTGGACATTCTCGCGAACGGTTCCCAGTCCCCGACAAGATTGGTACCCTTTCACGTCCAAATCTCTCCAACTCCGGGAGAGATTCTCAAAACCAAGCTTGACATGTTTCGAGTTCCTTTCAACATTTTGGAAATCCCGCTGAAACTTTGGACATTCTCGCGAAGGGTTCCCGATCCCCGACAAGATTGGTACCCTTTCACGTGCAAATCTCTCAAACTCCGGGAGAGATTCTCAAAACCAAGGTTTACATGGTTCCAGTTCCTTTCAACATTTTGGAAATCCCGCTGAAACTTTGGACATTCTCGCGAACGGTTCCCGATCCCCGACAAGATTGGTATCCTTTCACGTCCAAATCTCTCCAAGTCCGGGAGAGATTCTCAAAACCAAGGTTGACATGTTTCGAGTTCCTTTCAACATTTTGGAAATCCCGCTGAAACTTTGGACATTCTCGCGAAGGGTTCCCAATCCCCGACAAGATTGGTACCCTTTCACGTCCAAATCTCTCAAACTCCGGGAGAGATTCTCAAAACCAAGCTTGACATGGTTCCAGTTCCTTTCAACATTTTGGAAATCCCGCTGAAACTTTGGACATTCTCGCGAACGATTCCCGATCCCCGACAAGATTGGTATCCTTTCACGTCCAAATCTCTCAAACTCCGGGAGAGATTCTCAAAACCAAGGTTGACATGTTTCGAGTTCCTCTCAACATTTTGGAAATCCCGCTGAAACTTTGGACATTCTGGCGAAGGGTTCCCAATCCCCGACAAGATTGGTACCCTTTCATGTCCAAATCTCTCCAACTCCAGGAGAGATTCTCAAAACCAAGGTTGACATGTTTCGAGTTCCTTTCAACATTTTGGAAATCCCGCTGAAACTTTGGACATTCTCGCGAAGGGTTCCCAATCCCCGACAAGATTGGTACCCTTTCACGTCCAAATCTCTCCAACTCCGGGAGAGATTCACAAAACAAAGCTTGACATGTTTCGAGTTCCTTTCAACATTTTGGAAATCCCGCTGAAACTTTGGACATTCTCGCGAAGGGTTCCCGATCCCCGACAAGATTGGTACCCTTTCACGTGCAAATCTCTCAAACTCCGGGAGAGATTCTCAAAACCAAGGTTGACATGTTTCGAGTTCCTTTCAACATTTTGGAAATCCCGCTGAAACTTTGGACATTCTCGCGAAGGGTTCCCAATCCCCGACAAGATTGGTACCCTTTCACGTGCAAATCTCTCAAACTCCGGGAGAGATTCTCAAAACCAAGGTTGACATGTTTCGAGTTCCTTTCAACATTTTGGCAATCCCGCTGAAACTTTGGACATTGTCGCGAAGGGTTCCCAATCCCCGACAAGATTGGTACCCTTTCACGTCCAAATCTCTCAAACTCCGGGAGAGATTCTCAAAACCAAGGTTGATATGTTTCGAGTTCCTTTCAACATTTTGGAAATCCCGCTGAAAGTTTGGACATTCTCGCGAAGGGTTCCCAATCCCCGACAAGATTGGTACCCTTTCACGTCCAAATCTCTCAAACTCCGGGAGAGATTCTCAAAACCAAGGTTGACATGTTTCCAGTTCCTTTCAACATTTTGGAAATCCCGCTGAAACTTTGGACATTCTGGCGAAGGGTTCCCAATCCCCGACAAGATTGGTACCCTTTCACGTCCAAATCTCTCAAAGTCCGGGAGAGATTCTCAAAACCAAGGTTGACATGTTTCGAGTTCCTTTCAACATTTTGGAAATCCCGCTGAAACTTTGGACATTGTCGCGAAGTCTTCCCAATTCCCGACAAGATTGGTACCCTTTCACGTCCAAATCTCTCAAACTCCGGGAGAGATTCTCAAAACCAAGGTTGACATGTTTCGAGTTCCTTTCAACATTTTGGAAATCCCGCTGAAACTTTGGAAATTCTCGCGAAGGGTTCCCAGTCCCCGACAAGATTGGTACCCTTTCACGTCCAAATCTCTCAAACTCCGGGAGAGATTCTCAAAACCAAGGTTGACATGGTTCGAGTTCCTTTCAACATTTTGGAAATCCCGCTGAAACTTTGGACATTCTGGCGAAGGGTTCCCAATCCCTGACAAGATTGGTACCCTTTCACGTCCAAATCTCTCCAACTCCGGGAGAGATTCTCAAAACCAAGGTTGACATGTTTCGAGTTCCTTTCAACATTTTGGAAATCCCGCTGAAACTTTGGACATTCTGGCGAAGGGTTCCCAATCCCCGACAAGATTGGTACCCTTTCACGTCCAAATCTCTCCAACTCCGGGAGAGATTCTCAAAACCAAGCTTGACATGTTTCGAGTTCCTTTCAACATTTTGGAAATCCCGCTGAAACTTTGGACATTCTGGCGAAGGGTTCCCGATCCCCGACAAGATTGGTACCCTCTCACGTGCAAATCTCTCAAACTCCGGGAGAGATTCTCAAAACCAAGGTTGACATGGTTCCAGTTCCTTTCAACATTTTGGAAATCCCGCTGAAACTTTGGACATTCTCGCGAACGGTTCCCGATCCCCGACAAGATTGGTATCCTTTCACGTCCAAATCTCTCCAAGTCCGGGAGAGATTCTCAAAACCAAGGTTGACATGTTTCGAGTTCCTTTCAACATTTTGGAAATCCCGCTGAAACTTTGGACATTCTCGCGAAGGGTTCCCAATCCCCGACAAGATTGGTACCCTTTCACGTCCAAATCTCTCAAACTCCGGGAGAGATTCTCAAAACCAAGCTTGACATGGTTCCAGTTCCTTTCAACATTTTGGAAATCCCGCTGAAACTTTGGACATTCTCGCGAACGATTCCCGATCCCCGACAAGATTGGTATCCTTTCACGTCCAAATCTCTCAAAGTCCGGGAGAGATTCTCAAAACCAAGGTTGACATGTTTCGAGTTCCTCTCAACATTTTGGAAATCCCGCTGAAACTTTGGACATTCTGGCGAAGGGTTCCCAATCCCCGACAAGATTCGTACCCTTTCATGTCCAAATCTCTCAAACTCCGGGAGAGATTCTCAAAACCAAGGTTGACATGTTTCGAGTTCCTTTCAACATTTTGGAAATCCCGCTGAAACTTTGGACATTCTCGCGAAGGGTTCCCAATCCCCGACAAGATTGGTACCCTTTCACGTCCAAATCTCTCCAACTCCGGGAGAGATTCTCAAAACCAAGCTTGACATGTTTCGAGTTCCTTTCAACATTTTGGAAATCCCGCTGAAACTTTGGACATTCTGGCGAAGGGTTCCCAATCCCCGACAAGATTGGTACCCTTTCACGTCCAAATCTCTCCAACTCCGGGAGAGATTCTCAAAACAAAGCTTGACATGTTTCGAGTTCCTTTCAACATTTTGGAAATCCCGCTGAAACTTTGGACATTCTGGCGAAGGGTTCCCGATCCCCGACAAGATTGGTACCCTTTCACGTCCAAATCTCTCAAACTCCGGGAGAGATTCTCAAAACCAAGGTTGACATGTTTCGAGTTCCTTTCAACATTTTGGAAATCCCGCTGAAACTTTGGACATTCTCGCGAAGGGTTCCCAATCCCCGACAAGATTGGTACCCTTTCACGTCTAAATCTCTCAAAGTCCGGGAGAGATTCTCAAAACCAAGGTTGACATGTTTCGAGTTCCTTTCAACATTTTGGAAATCCCGCTGAAACTTTGGACATTCTCGCGAAGGGTTCCCAATCCCCGACAAGATTGGTACCCTTTCACGTGCAAATCTCTCAAAGTCCGGGAGAGATTCTCAAAACCAAGGTTGACATGTTTCGAGTTCCTTTCAACATTTTGGAAATCCCGCTGAAACTTTGGACATTCTCGCGAAGGGTTCCCAATCCCCGACAAGATTGGTACCCTTTCACGTCCAAATCTCTCAAAGTCCGGGAGAGATTCTCAAAAGCAAGGTTGCCATGGTTCCAGTTCCTTTCAACATTTTGGAAATCCCGCTGAAACTTTGGACATTCTCGCGAACGGTTCCCAATCCCCGACAAGATTGGTACCCTTTCACGTCCAAATCTCTCAAACTCCGGGAGAGATTCTCAAAACCAAGGTTGACATGTTTCGAGTTCCTTTCAACATTTTGGAAATCCCGCTGAAACTTTGGACATTCTCGCGAAGGGTTCCCAATCCCCGACAAGACTGGTACCCTTTCACGTCCAAATCTCTCAAACTCCGGGAGAGATTCTCAAAACCAAGGTTGACATGTTTCGAGTTCCTTTCAACATTTTGGAAATCCCGCTGAAACTTTGGACATTCTCGCGAAGGAGTCCCGATCCCCGACAAGACTGGTACCCTTTCACGTCCAAATCTCTCAAACTCCGGGAGAGATTCTCAAAACCAAGGTTGACATGTTTCCAGTTCCTTTCAACATTTTGGAAATCCCGCTGAAACTTTGGACATTCTCGCGAAGGGTTCCCAATACCCGACAAGATTGGTACCCTTTCACGTCCAAATCTCTCCAACTCCAGGAGAGATTCTCAAAACCAAGGTTGACATGTTTCGAGTTCCTTTCAACATTTTGGAAATCCCGCTGAAAGTTTGGACACTCTCGCGAAGGGTTCCCAATCCCCGACAAGATTGGTACCCTTTCACGTCCAAATCTCTCAAACTCCGGGAGAGATTCTCAAAACCAAGGTTGACATGGTTCCAGTTCCTTTCAACATTTTGGAAATCCCGCTGAAACTTTGGACATTCTCGCGAACGGTTCCCGATCCCCGACAAGATTGGTATCCTTTCACGTACAAATATCAGAATCTCCGGGAGAGATTCTCAAAACCGAGGTTGACATGTTTCGAGTTCCTTTCAACATTTTGGAAATCCCGCTGAAACTTTGGACATTCTCGCGAAGGGTTCCCAATCCCCGACAAGATTGGTACCCTTTCACGTCCAAATCTCTCCAACTCCGGGAGAGATTCTCAAAACCAAGGTTGACATGGTTCCAGTTCCTTTCAACATTTTGGAAATCCCGCTGAAACTTTGGACATTCTGGCGAAGGGTTCCCAATCCCCGACAAGATTGGTACCCTTTCACGTCCAAATCTCTCAAACTCCGGGAGAGATTCTCAAAACCAAGGTTGACATGTTTCCAGTTCCTTTCAACATTTTGGAAATCCCGGTGAAACTTTGGACATTCTCGCGAACGGTTCCCAGTCCCCGACAAGATTGGTACCCTTTCACGTCCAAATCTCTCCAACTCCGGGAGAGATTCTCAAAACCAAGCTTGACATGTTTCGAGTTCCTTTCAACATTTTGGAAATCCCGCTGAAACTTTGGATATTCTCGCGAAGGGTTCCCGATCCCCGACAAGATTGGTACCCTTTCACGTGCAAATCTCTCAAACTCCGGGAGAGATTCTCAAAACCAAGGTTGACATGGTTCCAGTTCCTTTCAACATTTTGGAAATCCCGCTGAAACTTTGGACATTCTCGCGAACGGTTCCCGATCCCCGACAAGATTGGTATCCTTTCACGTCCAAATCTCTCCAAGTCCGGGAGAGATTCTCAAAACCAAGGTTGACATGTTTCGAGTTCCTTTCAACATTTTGGAAATCCCGCTGAAACTTTGGACATTCTCGCGAAGGGTTCCCAATCCCCGACAAGATTGGTACCCTTTCACGTCCAAATCTCTCAAACTCCGGGAGAGATTCTCAAAACCAAGCTTGACATGGTTCCAGTTCCTTTCAACATTTTGGAAATCCCGCTGAAACTTTGGACATTCTCGCGAACGATTCCCGATCCCCGACAAGATTGGTATCCTTTCACGTCCAAATCTCTCAAACTCCGGGAGAGATTCTCAAAACCAAGGTTGACATGTTTCGAGTTCCTCTCAACATTTTGGAAATCCCGCTGAAACTTTGGACATTCTCGCGAAGGGTTCCCAATCCCCGACAAGATTGGTACCCTTTCATGTCCAAATCTCTCCAACTCCAGGAGAGATTCTCAAAACCAAGGTTGACATGTTTCGAGTTCCTTTCAACATTTTGGAAATCCCGCTGAAACTTTGGACATTCTCGCGAAGGGTTCCCAATCCCCGACAAGATTGGTACCCTTTCACGTCCAAATCTCTCAAACTCCGGGAGAGATTCTCAAAACCAAGGTTGACATGTTTCGAGTTCCTTTCAACATTTTGGAAATCCCGCTGAAACTTTGGACATTCTGGCGAAGGGTTCCCAATCCCCGACAAGATTGGTACCCTTTCACGTCCAAATCTCTCCAACTCCGGGAGAGATTCACAAAACAAAGCTTGACATGTTTCGAGTTCCTTTCAACATTTTGGAAATCCCGCTGAAACTTTGGACATTCTCGCGAAGGGTTCCCGATCCCCGACAAGATTGGTACCCTTTCACGTGCAAATCTCTCAAACTCCGGGAGAGATTCTCAAAACCAAGGTTGACATGTTTCGAGTTCCTTTCAACATTTTGGAAATCCCGCTGAAACTTTGGACATTCTCGCGAAGGGTTCCCAATCCCCGACAAGATTGGTACCCTTTCACGTGCAAATCTCTCAAACTCCGGGAGAGATTCTCAAAACCAAGGTTGACATGTTTCGAGTTCCTTTCAACATTTTGGCAATCCCGCTGAAACTTTGGACATTGTCGCGAAGGGTTCCCAATCCCCGACAAGATTGGTACCCTTTCACGTCCAAATCTCTCAAACTCCGGGAGAGATTCTCAAAACCAAGGTTGATATGTTTCGAGTTCCTTTCAACATTTTGGAAATCCCGCTGAAAGTTTGGACATTCTCGCGAAGGGTTCCCAATCCCCGACAAGATTGGTACCCTTTCACGTCCAAATCTCTCAAACTCCGGGAGAGATTCTCAAAACCAAGGTTGACATGTTTCCAGTTCCTTTCAACATTTTGGAAATCCCGCTGAAACTTTGGACATTCTGGCGAAGGGTTCCCAATCCCCGACAAGATTGGTACCCTTTCACGTGCAAATCTCTCAAACTCCGGGAGAGATTCTCAAAACCAAGGTTGACATGTTTCGAGTTCCTTTCAACATTTTGGAAATCCCGCTGAAACTTTGGACATTGTCGCGAAGTCTTCCCAATTCCCGACAAGATTGGTACCCTTTCACGTCCAAATCTCTCAAACTCCGGGAGAGATTCTCAAAACCAAGGTTGACATGTTTCGAGTTCCTTTCAACATTTTGGAAATCCCGCTGAAACTTTGGAAATTCTCGCGAAGGGTTCCCAGTCCCCGACAAGATTGGTACCCTTTCACGTCCAAATCTCTCAAACTCCGGGAGAGATTCTCAAAACCAAGGTTGACATGGTTCGAGTTCCTTTCAACATTTTGGAAATCCCGCTGAAACTTTGGACATTCTGGCGAAGGGTTCCCAATCCCTGACAAGATTGGTACCCTTTCACGTCCAAATCTCTCCAACTCCGGGAGAGATTCTCAAAACCAAGGTTGACATGTTTCGAGTTCCTTTCAACATTTTGGAAATCCCGCTGAAACTTTGGACATTCTGGCGAAGGGTTCCCAATCCCCGACAAGATTGGTACCCTTTCACGTCCAAATCTCTCCAACTCCGGGAGAGATTCTCAAAACCAAGCTTGACATGTTTCGAGTTCCTTTCAACATTTTGGAAATCCCGCTGAAACTTTGGACATTCTCGCGAAGGGTTCCCGATCCCCGACAAGATTGGTACCCTTTCACGTGCAAATCTCTCAAACTCCGGGAGAGATTCTCAAAACCAAGGTTGACATGGTTCCAGTTCCTTTCAACATTTTGGAAATCCCGCTGAAACTTTGGACATTCTCGCGAACGGTTCCCGATCCCCGACAAGATTGGTATCCTTTCACGTCCAAATCTCTCCAAGTCCGGGAGAGATTCTCAAAACCAAGGTTGACATGTTTCGAGTTCCTTTCAACATTTTGGAAATCCCGCTGAAACTTTGGACATTCTCGCGAAGGGTTCCCAATCCCCGACAAGATTGGTACCCTTTCACGTCCAAATCTCTCAAACTCCGGGAGAGATTCTCAAAACCAAGCTTGACATGGTTCCAGTTCCTTTCAACATTTTGGAAATCCCGCTGAAACTTTGGACATTCTCGCGAACGATTCCCGATCCCCGACAAGATTGGTATCCTTTCACGTCCAAATCTCTCAAAGTCCAGGAGAGATTCTCAAAACCAAGGTTGACATGTTTCGAGTTCCTCTCAACATTTTGGAAATCCCGCTGAAACTTTGGACATTCTGGCGAAGGGTTCCCAATCCCCGACAAGATTGGTACCCTTTCATGTCCAAATCTCTCAAACTCCGGGAGAGATTCTCAAAACCAAGGTTGACATGTTTCGAGTTCCTTTCAACATTTTGGAAATCCCGCTGAAACTTTGGACATTCTCGCGAAGGGTTCCCAATCCCCGACAAGATTGGTACCCTTTCACGTCCAAATCTCTCAAACTCCGGGAGAGATTCTCAAAACCAAGCTTGACATGTTTCGAGTTCCTTTCAACATTTTGGAAATCCCGCTGAAACTTTGGACATTCTGGCGAAGGGTTCCCAATCCCCGACAAGATTGGTACCCTTTCACGTCCAAATCTCTCCAACTCCGGGAGAGATTCTCAAAACAAAGCTTGACATGTTTCGAGTTCCTTTCAACATTTTGGAAATCCCGCTGAAACTTTGGACATTCTGGCGAAGGGTTCCCGATCCCCGACAAGATTGGTACCCTTTCACGTCCAAATCTCTCAAACTCCGGGAGAGATTCTCAAAACCAAGGTTGACATGTTTCGAGTTCCTTTCAACATTTTGGAAATCCCGCTGAAACTTTGGACATTGTCGCGAAGTCTTCCCAATCCCCGACAAGATTGGTACCCTTTCACGTCCAAATCTCTCAAACTCCGGGAGAGATTCTCAAAACCAAGGTTGACATGATTCGAGTTCCTTTCAACATTTTGGAAATCCCGCTGAAACTTTGGAAATTCTCGCGAAGGGTTCCCAGTCCCCGACAAGATTGGTACCCTTTCACGTCCAAATCTCTCAAACTCCGGGAGAGATTCTCAAAACCAAGGTTGCCATGGTTCCATGTCCTTTCAACATTTTGGAAATCCCGCTGAAACTTTGGACATTCTCGCGAAGGGTTCCCAATCCCCGACAAGATTGGTACCCTTTCACGTCCAAATCTCTCAAACTCCGGGAGAGATTCTCAAAACCAAGGTTGACATGTTTCGAGTTCCTTTCAACATTTTGGAAATCCCGCTGAAACTTTGGACATTCTCGCGAAGGAGTCCCGATCCCCGACAAGACTGGTACCCTTTCACGTCCAAATCTCTCAAACTCCGGGAGAGATTCTCAAAACCAAGGTTGACATGTTTCGAGTTCCTTTCAACATTTTGGAAATCCCGCTGAAACTTTGGACATTCTCGCGAAGGGTTCCCAATCCCCGACAAGATTGGTACCCTTTCACGTCCAAATCTCTCCAACTCCGGGAGAGATTCTCAAAACAAAGCTTGACATGTTTCGAGTTCCTTTCAACATTTTGGAAATCCCGCTGAAACTTTGGACATTCTCGCGAAGGGTTCCCGATCCCCGACAAGATTGGTACCCTTTCACGTCCAAATCTCTCAAACTCCGGGAGAGATTCTCAAAACCAAGGTTGACATGTTTCGAGTTCCTTTCAACATTTTGGAAATCCCGCTGAAACTTTGGACATTGTCGCGAAGGGTTCCCAATCCCCGACAAGATTGGTACCCTTTCACGTCCAAATCTCTCCAACTCCGGGAGAGATTCTCAAAACCAAGGTTGACATGTTTCGAGTTCCTTTCAACATTTTGGAAATCCCACTGAAACTTTGGACATTCTGGCGAAGGGTTCCCAATCCCCGACAAGATTGGTACCCTTTCACGTCCAAATCTCTCAAACTCCGGGAGAGATTCTCAAAACCAAGGTTGACATGTTTCGAGTTCCTTTCAACATTTTGGAAATCCCGCTGAAACTTTGGACATTCTGGCGAAGGGTTCCCAATCCCTGACAAGATTGGTACCATTTCACGTCCAAATCTCTCAAACTCCGGGAGAGATTCTCAAAACCAAGGTTGACATGTTTCGAGTTCCTTTCAACATTTTGGAAATCCCGCTGAAACTTTGGACATTCTCGCGAAGGGTTCCCAATCCCCGACAAGATTGGTACCCTTTCACGTCCAAATCTCTCCAACTCCGGGAGAGATTCTCAAAACAAAGCTTGACATGTTTCGAGTTCCTTTCAACATTTTGGAAATCCCGCTGAAACTTTGGACATTCTCGCGAAGGGTTCCCGATCCCCGACAAGATTGCTACCCTTTCACGTGCAAATCTCTCAAACTCCAGGAGAGATTCTCAAAACCAAGGTTGACATGTTTCGAGTTCCTTTCAACATTTTGGAAATCCCGCTGAAACTTTGGACATTGTCGCGAAGGGTTCCCAATCCCCGACAAGATTGGTACCCTTTCACGTCCAAATCTCTCAAACTCCGGGAGAGATTCTCAAAACCGAGGTTGACATGTTTCGAGTTCCTTTCAACATTTTGGAAATCCCGCTGAAACTTTGGACATTCTCGCGAAGGGTTCCCAATCCCCGACAAGATTGGTACCCTTTCACGTCCAAATCTCTCAAACTCCGGGAGAGATTCTCAAAACCAAGGTTGACATGGTTCCAGTTCCTTTCAACATTTTGGAAATCCCGCTGAAACTTTGGACATTCTCGCGAAGGGTTCCCAATCCCCGACAAGACTGGTACCCTTTCACGTCCAAATCTCTCAAAGTCCGGGAGAGATTCTCAAAACCAAGGTTGACATGTTTTGAGTTCCTTTCAACATTTTGGAAATCCCGCTGAAACTTTGGACATTCTCGCGAAGGGTTCCCAATCCCCGACAAGATTGGTACCCTTTCACGTCCAAATCTCTCCAACTCCGGGAGAGATTCTCAAAACAAAGCTTGACATGTTTCGAGTTCCTTTCAACATTTTGGAAATCCCGCTGAAACTTTGGACATTCTCGCGAAGGGTTCCCGATCCCCGACAAGATTGGTACCCTTTCACGTGCAAATCTCTCAAACTCCAGGAGAGATTCTCAAAACCAAGGTTGACATGTTTCGAGTTCCTTTCAACATTTTGGAAATCCCGCTGAAAGTTTGGACATTGTCGCGAAGGGTTCCCAATCCCCGACAAGATTGGTACCCTTTCACGTCCAAATCTCTCAAACTCCGGGAGAGATTCTCAAAACCAAGGTTGATATGTTTCGAGTTCCTTTCAACATTTTGGAAATCCCGCTGAAAGTTTGGACATTCTCGCGAAGGGTTCCCAATCCCCGACAAGATTGGTATCCTTTCACGTCCAAATCTCTCAAAGTCCGGGAGAGATTCTCAAAACCAAGGTTGACATGTTTCGAGTTCCTTTCAACATTTTGGAAATCCCGCTGAAACTTTGGACATTGTCGCGAAGTCTTCCCAATCCCCGACAAGATTGGTACCCTTTCACGTCCAAATCTCTCAAACTCCGGGAGAGATTCTCAAAACCAAGGTTGACATGATTCGAGTTCCTTTCAACATTTTGGAAATCCCGCTGAAACTTTGGAAATTCTCGCGAAGGGTTCCCAGTCCCCGACAAGATTGGTACCCTTTCACGTCCAAATCTCTCCAACTCCGGGAGAGATTCTCAAAACCAAGGTTGACATGTTTCGAGTTCCTTTCAACATTTTGGAAATCCCGCTGAAACTTTGGACATTCTCGCGAAGGGTTCCCAATCCCCGACAAGATTGGTACCCTTTCACGTCCAAATCTCTCAAACTCCGGGAGAGATTCTCAAAACCAAGGTTGACATGGTTCCAGTTCCTTTCAACATTTTGGAAATCCCGCTGAAACTTTGGACATTCTCGCGAACGGTTCCCGATCCCCGACAAGATTGGTATCCTTTCACGTCCAAATCTCTCCAAGTCCGGGAGAGATTCTCAAAACCAAGGTTGACATGTTTCGAGTTCCTTTCAACATTTTGGAAATCCCGCTGAAACTTTGGACATTCTCGCGAAGGGTTCCCAATCCCCGACAAGATTGGTACCCTTTCACGTCCAAATCTCTCAAACTCCGGGAGAGATTCTCAAAACCAAGCTTGACATGGTTCCAGTTCCTTTCAACATTTTGGAAATCCCGCTGAAACTTTGGACATTCTCGCGAACGATTCCCGATCCCCGACAAGATTGGTATCCTTTCACGTCCAAATCTCTCAAAGTCCAGGAGAGATTCTCAAAACCAAGGTTGACATGTTTCGAGTTCCTCTCAACATTTTGGAAATCCCGCTGAAACTTTGGACATTCTGGCGAAGGGTTCCCAATCCCCGACAAGATTGGTACCCTTTCATGTCCAAATCTCTCAAACTCCGGGAGAGATTCTCAAAACCAAGGTTGACATGTTTCGAGTTCCTTTCAACATTTTGGAAATCCCGCTGAAACTTTGGACATTCTCGCGAAGGGTTCCCAATCCCCGACAAGATTGGTACCCTTTCACGTCCAAATCTCTCAAACTCCGGGAGAGATTCTCAAAACCAAGCTTGACATGTTTCGAGTTCCTTTCAACATTTTGGAAATCCCGCTGAAACTTTGGACATTCTGGCGAAGGGTTCCCAATCCCCGACAAGATTGGTACCCTTTCACGTCCAAATCTCTCCAACTCCGGGAGAGATTCTCAAAACAAAGCTTGACATGTTTCGAGTTCCTTTCAACATTTTGGAAATCCCGCTGAAACTTTGGACATTCTGGCGAAGGGTTCCCGATCCCCGACAAGATTGGTACCCTTTCACGTCCAAATCTCTCAAACTCCGGGAGAGATTCTCAAAACCAAGGTTGACATGTTTCGAGTTCCTTTCAACATTTTGGAAATCCCGCTGAAACTTTGGACATTCTCGCGAAGGGTTCCCAATCCCCGACAAGATTGGTACCCTTTCACGTCTAAATCTCTCAAAGTCCGGGAGAGATTCTCAAAACCAAGGTTGACATGTTTCGAGTTCCTTTCAACATTTTGGAAATCCCGCTGAAACTTTGGACATTCTCGCGAAGGGTTCCCAATCCCCGACAAGATTGGTACCCTTTCACGTGCAAATCTCTCAAAGTCCGGGAGAGATTCTCAAAACCAAGGTTGACATGTTTCGAGTTCCTTTCAACATTTTGGAAATCCCGCTGAAACTTTGGACATTGTCGCGAAGGGTTCCCAATCCCCGACAAGATTGGTACCCTTTCACGTCCAAATCTCTCAAACTCCGGGAGAGATTCTCAAAACCAAGGTTGATATGTTTCGAGTTCCTTTCAACATTTTGGAAATCCCGCTGAAAGTTTGGACATTCTCGCGAAGGGTTCCCAATCCCCGACAAGATTGGTATCCTTTCACGGCCAAATCTCTCAAAGTCCGGGAGAGATTCTCAAAACCAAGGTTGACATGTTTCGAGTTCCTTTCAACATTTTGGAAATCCCGCTGAAACTTTGGACATTGTCGCGAAGTCTTCCCAATCCCCGACAAGATTGGTACCCTTTCACGTCCAAATCTCTCAAACTCCGGGAGAGATTCTCAAAACCAAGGTTGACATGATTCGAGTTCCTTTCAACATTTTGGAAATCCCGCTGAAACTTTGGAAATTCTCGCGAAGGGTTCCCAGTCCCCGACAAGATTGGTACCCTTTCACGTCCAAATCTCTCAAACTCCGGGAGAGATTCTCAAAACCAAGGTTGCCATGGTTCCATGTCCTTTCAACATTTTGGAAATCCCGCTGAAACTTTGGACATTCTCGCGAAGGGTTCCCAATCCCCGACAAGATTGGTACCCTTTCACGTCCAAATCTCTCAAACTCCGGGAGAGATTCTCAAAACCAAGGTTGACATGTTTCGAGTTCCTTTCAACATTTTGGAAATCCCGCTGAAACTTTGGACATTCTCGCGAAGGAGTCCCGATCCCCGACAAGACTGGTACCCTTTCACGTCCAAATCTCTCAAACTCCGGGAGAGATTCTCAAAACCAAGGTTGACATGTTTCGAGTTCCTTTCAACATTTTGGAAATCCCGCTGAAACTTTGGACATTCTCGCGAAGGGTTCCCAATCCCCGACAAGATTGGTACCCTTTCACGTCCAAATCTCTCCAACTCCGGGAGAGATTCTCAAAACAAAGCTTGACATGTTTCGAGTTCCTTTCAACATTTTGGAAATCCCGCTGAAACTTTGGACATTCTCGCGAAGGGTTCCCGATCCCCGACAAGATTGGTACCCTTTCACGTCCAAATCTCTCAAACTCCGGGAGAGATTCTCAAAACCAAGGTTGACATGTTTCGAGTTCCTTTCAACATTTTGGAAATCCCGCTGAAACTTTGGACATTGTCGCGAAGGGTTCCCAATCCCCGACAAGATTGGTACCCTTTCACGTCCAAATCTCTCCAACTCCGGGAGAGATTCTCAAAACCAAGGTTGACATGTTTCGAGTTCCTTTCAACATTTTGGAAATCCCACTGAAACTTTGGACATTCTGGCGAAGGGTTCCCAATCCCCGACAAGATTGGTACCCTTTCACGTCCAAATCTCTCAAACTCCGGGAGAGATTCTCAAAACCAAGGTTGACATGTTTCGAGTTCCTTTCAACATTTTGGAAATCCCGCTGAAACTTTGGACATTCTGGCGAAGGGTTCCCAATCCCTGACAAGATTGGTACCCTTTCACGTCCAAATCTCTCAAACTCCGGGAGAGATTCTCAAAACCAAGGTTGACATGTTTCGAGTTCCTTTCAACATTTTGGAAATCCCGCTGAAACTTTGGACATTCTGGCGAAGGGTTCCCAATCCCCGACAAGATTGGTACCCTTTCACGTCCAAATCTCTCCAACTCCGGGAGAGATTCTCAAAACAAAGCTTGACATGTTTCGAGTTCCTTTCAACATTTTGGAAATCCCGCTGAAACTTTGGACATTCTCGCGAAGGGTTCCCGATCCCCGACAAGATTGGTACCCTTTCACGTGCAAATCTCTCAAACTCCAGGAGAGATTCTCAAAACCAAGGTTGACATGTTTCGAGTTCCTTTCAACATTTTGGAAATCCCGCTGAAAGTTTGGACATTGTCGCGAAGGGTTCCCAATCCCCGACAAGATTGGTACCCTTTCACGTCCAAATCTCTCAAACTCCGGGAGAGATTCTCAAAACCGAGGTTGACATGTTTCGAGTTCCTTTCAACATTTTGGAAATCCCGCTGAAACTTTGGACATTCTCGCGAAGGGTTCCCAATCCCCGACAAGATTGGTACCCTTTCACGTCCAAATCTCTCAAACTCCGGGAGAGATTCTCAAAACCAAGGTTGACATGGTTCCAGTTCCTTTCAACATTTTGGAAATCCCGCTGAAACTTTGGACATTCTCGCGAAGGGTTCCCAATCCCCGACAAGACTGGTACCCTTTCACGTCCAAATCTCTCAAAGTCCGGGAGAGATTCTCAAAACCAAGGTTGACATGTTTTGAGTTCCTTTCAACATTTTGGAAATCCCGCTGAAACTTTGGACATTCTCGCGAAGGGTTCCCAATCCCCGACAAGATTGGTACCCTTTCACGTCCAAATCTCTCCAACTCCGGGAGAGATTCTCAAAACAAAGCTTGACATGTTTCGAGTTCCTTTCAACATTTTGGAAATCCCGCTGAAACTTTGGACATTCTCGCGAAGGGTTCCCGATCCCCGACAAGATTGGTACCCTTTCACGTGCAAATCTCTCAAACTCCAGGAGAGATTCTCAAAACCAAGGTTGACATGTTTCGAGTTCCTTTCAACATTTTGGAAATCCCGCTGAAAGTTTGGACATTGTCGCGAAGGGTTCCCAATCCCCGACAAGATTGGTACCCTTTCACGTCCAAATCTCTCAAACTCCGGGAGAGATTCTCAAAACCAAGGTTGATATGTTTCGAGTTCCTTTCAACATTTTGGAAATCCCGCTGAAAGTTTGGACATTCTCGCGAAGGGTTCCCAATCCCCGACAAGATTGGTATCCTTTCACGTCCAAATCTCTCAAAGTCCGGGAGAGATTCTCAAAACCAAGGTTGACATGTTTCGAGTTCCTTTCAACATTTTGGAAATCCCGCTGAAACTTTGGACATTGTCGCGAAGTCTTCCCAATCCCCGACAAGATTGGTACCCTTTCACGTCCAAATCTCTCAAACTCCGGGAGAGATTCTCAAAACCAAGGTTGACATGATTCGAGTTCCTTTCAACATTTTGGAAATCCCGCTGAAACTTTGGAAATTCTCGCGAAGGGTTCCCAGTCCCCGACAAGATTGGTACCCTTTCACGTCCAAATCTCTCAAACTCCGGGAGAGATTCTCAAAACCAAGGTTGACATGTTTCGAGTTCCTTTCAACATTTTGGAAATCCCGCTGAAACTTTGGACATTCTCGCGAAGGGTTCCCAATCCCCGACAAGATTGGTACCCTTTCACGTCCAAATCTCTCAAACTCCGGGAGAGATTCTCAAAACCAAGGTTGACATGGTTCCAGTTCCTTTCAACATTTTGGAAATCCCGCTGAAACTTTGGACATTCTCGCGAAGGGTTCCCAATCGCCGACAAGACTGGTACCCTTTCACGTCCAAATCTCTCAAAGTCCGGGAGAGATTCTCAAAACCAAGGTTGACATGTTTCGAGTTCCTTTCAACATTTTGGAAATCCCGCTGAAACTTTGGACATTCTCGCGAAGGGTTCCCAATCCCCGACAAGATTGGTACCCTTTCACGTCCAAATCTCTCAAACTCCGGGAGAGATTCTCAAAACCAAGGTTGACATGGTTCGAGTTCCTTTCAACATTTTGGAAATCCCGCTGAAACTTTGGACATTCTCGCGAAGGGTTCCCAATCCCCGACAAGATTGGTACCCTTTCACGTCCAAATCTCTCAAAGTCCGGGAGAGATTCTCAAAACCAAGGTTGACATGTTTCGAGTTCCTTTCAACATTTTGGAAAACCCGCTGAAACTTTGGACATTGTCGCGAAGGGTTCCCAATCCCCGACAAGATTGGTACCCTTTCACGTCCAAATCTCTCAAAGTCCGGGAGAGATTCTCAAAACCAAGGTTGACATGTTTCGAGTTCCTTTCAACATTTTGGAAATCCCGCTGAAACTTTGGACATTCTCGCGAAGGGTTCCCAATCCCCGACAAGATTGGTACCCTTTCACGTCCAAATCTCTCAAAGTCCGGGAGAGATTCTCAAAACCAAGGTTGACATGTTTCGAGTTCCTTTCAACATTTTGGAAATCCCGCTGAAACTTTGGACATTTTCGCGAAGGGTTCCCAATCCCCGACAAGATTGGTACCCTTTCACGTGCAAATCTCTCAAACTCCGGGAGAGATTCTCAAAACCAAGGTTGACATGTTTCGAGTTCCTTTCAACATTTTGGAAATCCCGCTGAAACTTTGGACATTCTGGCGAAGGGTTCCCAATCCCCGACAAGATTGGTAGCCTTTCACGTCCAAATCTCTCAAACTCCGGGAGAGATTCTGAAAACCAAGGTTGACATGTTTCGAGTTCCTTTCAACATTTTGGAAATCCCGCTGAAAGTTTGGACATTCTCGCGAAGGGTTCCCAATCCCCGACAAGATTGGTACCCTTTCATGTCCAAATCTCTCAAACTCCGGGAGAGATTCTCAAAACCAAGGTTGACATGGTTCCAGTTCCTTTCAACATTTTGGAAATCCCGCTGAAACTTTGGACATTCTCGCGAACGGTTCCCGATCCCCGACAAGATTGGTATCCTTTCACGTCCAAATCTCTCAAAGTCCGGGAGAGATTCTCAAAACCAAGGTTGACATGTTTCGAGTTCCTTTCAACATTTTGGAAATCCCGCTGAAACTTTGGACATTCTCGCGAAGGAGTCCCGATCCCCGACAAGACTGGTACCCTTTCACGTCCAAATCTCTCAAACTCCGGGAGAGATTCTCAAAACCATGGTTGACATTTTCCAGTTCCTTTCAACATTTTGGAAATCCCGCTGAAACTTTGGACATTCTCGCGAAGAGTTCCCAATCCCCGACAAGACTGGTACCCTTTCACGTCCAAATCTCTCAAACTCCGGGAGAGATTCTCAAAACCAAGCTTGACATGTTTCAAGTTCCTTTCAACATTTTGGAAATCCCGCTGAAACTTTGGACATTCTCGCGAAGGGTTCCCAATCCCCGACAAGATTGGTACCCTTTCACGTCCAAATCTCTCCAACTCCGGGAGAGATTCTCAAAACCAAGGTTGACATGTTTCGAGTTCCTTTCAACATTTTGGAAATCCCGCTGAAACTTTGGACATTCTCGCGAAGGGTTCCCAATCCCCGACAAGATTGGTACCCTTTCACGTCCAAATCTCTCCAACTCCGGGAGAGATTCTCAAAACCAAGGTTGACATGTTTCGAGTTCCTTTCAACATTTTGGAAATCCCGCTGAAACTTTGGACATTCTCGCGAAGGGTTCCCAATCCCCGACAAGATTGGTACCCTTTCACGTCCAAATCTCTCAAACTCCGGGAGAGATTCTCAAAACCAAGGTTGACATGTTTCCAGTTCCTTTCAACATTTTGGAAATCCCGCTGAAACTTTGGACATTCTCGCGAAGGGTTCCCGATCCCCGACAAGATTGGTACCCTTTCACGTCCAAATCTCTCAAACTCCGGGAGAGATTCTCAAAACCAAGGTTGACATGTTTCGAGTTCCTTTCAACATTTTGGAAATCCCGCTGAAACTTTGGACATTGTCGCGAAGGGTTCCCAATCCCCGACAAGATTGGTACCCTTTCACGTCCAAATCTCTCAGACTCCGGGAGAGATTCTCAAAACCAAGGTTGACATGGTTCGAGTTCCTTTCAACATTTTGGAAATCCCGCTGAAACTTTGGACATTCTCGCGAAGGGTTCCCAATCCCCGACAAGATTGGTACCCTTTCACGTCCAAATCTCTCAAACTCCGGGAGAGATTCTCAAAACCAAGGTTGACATGTTTCGAGTTCCTTTCAACATTTTGGAAATCCCGCTGAAACTTTGGACATTCTGGCGAAAGGTTCCCAATCCCCGACAAGATTGGTACCCTTTCACGTCCAAATCTCTCAAAGTCCGGGAGAGATTCTCAAAACCAAGGTTGACATGTTTCGAGTTCCTTTCAACATTTTGGAAATCCCGCTGAAACTCTGGACATTCTCGCGAAGGGTTCCCAATCCCCGACAAGATTGGTACCCTTTCACGTCCAAATCTCTCAAACTCCGGGAGAGATTCTCAAAACCAAGGTTGACATGTTTCGAGTTCCTTTCAACATTTTGGAAATCCCGCTGAAACTTTGGACATTCTCGCGAAGGGTTCCCAATCCCCGACAAGATTGGTACCCTTTCACGTCCAAATCTCTCCAACTCCGGGAGAGATTCTCAAAACCAAGGTTGACATGTTTCGAGTTCCTTTCAACATTTTGGAAATCCCGCTGAAACTTTGGACATTCTCGCGAAGGGTTCCCAATTCCCGACAAGATTGGTACCCTTTCACGTGCAAATCTCTCAAAGTCCGGGAGAGATTCTCAAAACCAAGGTTGACATGTTTCGAGTTCCTTTCAACATTTTGGAAATCCCGCTGAAACTTTGGACATTCTGGCGAAGGGTTCCCAATCCCCGACAAGATTGGTACCCTTTCTCGTCCAAATCTCTCAAACACCGGGAGAGATTCTCAAAACCATGGTTGACATTTTCCAGTTCCTTTCAACATTTTGGAAATCCCGCTGAAACTTTGGACATTCTCGCGAAGGGTTCCCAATCCCCGACAAGACTGGTACCCTTTCACGTCCAAATCTCTCAAACTCCGGCTAAGATTCTCAAAACCAAGCTTGACATGTTTCGAGTTCCTTTCAACATTTTGGAAATCCCGCTGAAACTTTGGACATTCTGGCGAAGTCTTCCCAATCCCCGACAAGATTGGTACCCTTTCACGTCCAAATCTCTCAAACTCCGGGAGAGATTCTCAAAACCAAGGTTGACATGATTCGAGTTCCTTTCAACATTTTGGAAATCCCGCTGAAACTTTGGAAATTCTCGCGAAGGGTTCCCAGTCCCCGACAAGATTGGTACCCTTTCACGTCCAAATCTCTCAAACTCCGGGAGAGATTCTCAAAACCAAGGTTGACATGTTTCGAGTTCCTTTCAACATTTTGGAAATCCCGCTGAAACTTTGGACATTCTCGCGAAGGGTTCCCAATCCCCGACAAGATTGGTACCCTTTCACGTCCAAATCTCTCAAACTCCGGGAGAGATTCTCAAAACCAAGGTTGACATGGTTCCAGTTCCTTTCAACATTTTGGAAATCCCGCTGAAACTTTGGACATTCTCGCGAAGGGTTCCCAATCCCCGACAAGACTGGTACCCTTTCACGTCCAAATCTCTCAAAGTCCGGGAGAGATTCTCAAAACCAAGGTTGACATGTTTCGAGTTCCTTTCAACATTTTGGAAATCCCGCTGAAACTTTGGACATTCTCGCGAAGGGTTCCCAATCCCCGACAAGATTGGTACCCTTTCACGTCCAAATCTCTCAAACTCCGGGAGAGATTCTCAAAACCAAGGTTGACATGGTTCGAGTTCCTTTCAACATTTTGGAAATCCCGCTGAAACTTTGGACATTCTCGCGAAGGGTTCCCAATCCCCGACAAGATTGGTACCCTTTCACGTCCAAATCTCTCAAAGTCCGGGAGAGATTCTCAAAACCAAGGTTGACATGTTTCGAGTTCCTTTCAACATTTTGGAAAACCCGCTGAAACTTTGGACATTGTCGCGAAGGGTTCCCAATCCCCGACAAGATTGGTACCCTTTCACGTCCAAATCTCTCAAAGTCCGGGAGAGATTCTCAAAACCAAGGTTGACATGTTTCGAGTTCCTTTCAACATTTTGGAAATCCCGCTGAAACTTTGGACATTCTCGCGAAGGGTTCCCAATCCCCGACAAGATTGGTACCCTTTCACGTCCAAATCTCTCAAAGTCCGGGAGAGATTCTCAAAACCAAGGTTGACATGTTTCGAGTTCCTTTCAACATTTTGGAAATCCCGCTGAAACTTTGGACATTTTCGCGAAGGGTTCCCAATCCCCGACAAGATTGGTACCCTTTCACGTGCAAATCTCTCAAACTCCGGGAGAGATTCTCAAAACCAAGGTTGACATGTTTCGAGTTCCTTTCAACATTTTGGAAATCCCGCTGAAACTTTGGACATTCTGGCGAAGGGTTCCCAATCCCCGACAAGATTGGTAGCCTTTCACGTCCAAATCTCTCAAACTCCGGGAGAGATTCTGAAAACCAAGGTTGACATGTTTCGAGTTCCTTTCAACATTTTGGAAATCCCGCTGAAAGTTTGGACATTCTCGCGAAGGGTTCCCAATCCCCGACAAGATTGGTACCCTTTCATGTCCAAATCTCTCAAACTCCGGGAGAGATTCTCAAAACCAAGGTTGACATGGTTCCAGTTCCTTTCAACATTTTGGAAATCCCGCTGAAACTTTGGACATTCTCGCGAACGGTTCCCGATCCCCGACAAGATTGGTATCCTTTCACGTCCAAATCTCTCAAAGTCCGGGAGAGATTCTCAAAACCAAGGTTGACATGTTTCGAGTTCCTTTCAACATTTTGGAAATCCCGCTGAAACTTTGGACATTCTCGCGAAGGAGTCCCGATCCCCGACAAGACTGGTACCCTTTCACGTCCAAATCTCTCAAACTCCGGGAGAGATTCTCAAAACCATGGTTGACATTTTCCAGTTCCTTTCAACATTTTGGAAATCCCGCTGAAACTTTGGACATTCTCGCGAAGAGTTCCCAATCCCCGACAAGACTGGTACCCTTTCACGTCCAAATCTCTCAAACTCCGGGAGAGATTCTCAAAACCAAGCTTGACATGTTTCAAGTTCCTTTCAACATTTTGGAAATCCCGCTGAAACTTTGGACATTCTCGCGAAGGGTTCCCAATCCCCGACAAGATTGGTACCCTTTCACGTCCAAATCTCTCCAACTCCGGGAGAGATTCTCAAAACCAAGGTTGACATGTTTCGAGTTCCTTTCAACATTTTGGAAATCCCGCTGAAACTTTGGACATTCTCGCGAAGGGTTCCCAATCCCCGACAAGATTGGTACCCTTTCACGTCCAAATCTCTCCAACTCCGGGAGAGATTCTCAAAACCAAGGTTGACATGGTTCCAGTTCCTTTCAACATTTTGGAAATCCCGCTGAAACTTTGGACATTCTCGCGAAGGGTTCCCAATCCCCGACAAGATTGGTACCCTTTCACGTCCAAATCTCTCAAACTCCGGGAGAGATTCTCAAAACCAAGGTTGACATGTTTCCAGTTCCTTTCAACATTTTGGAAATCCCGCTGAAACTTTGGACATTCTCGCGAAGGGTTCCCGATCCCCGACAAGATTGGTACCCTTTCACGTCCAAATCTCTCAAACTCCGGGAGAGATTCTCAAAACCAAGGTTGACATGTTTCGAGTTCCTTTCAACATTTTGGAAATCCCGCTGAAACTTTGGACATTGTCGCGAAGGGTTCCCAATCCCCGACAAGATTGGTACCCTTTCACGTCCAAATCTCTCAAACTCCGGGAGAGATTCTCAAAACCAAGGTTGACATGTTTCGAGTTCCTTTCAACATTTTGGAAATCCCGCTGAAACTTTGGACATTCTGGCGGAGGGTTCTAGATCCCCGACAAGATTGGTACCCTTTCACGTCCAAATCTCTCAAAGTCCGGGAGAGATTCTCAAAACCAAGGTTGACATGGTTCCAGTTCCTTTCAACATTTTGGAAATCCCGCTGAAACTTTGGACATTCTGGCGAAGGGTTCCCAATCCCCGACAAGACTGGTACCCTTTTACGTCCAAATCTCTCAAAGTCCGGGAGAGATTCTCAAAACCAAGGTTGACATGTTTCGAGTTCCTTTCAACATTTTGGAAATCCCGCTGAAACTTTGGACATTCTCGCGAAGGGTTCCCAATCCCCGACAAGATTGGTACCCTTTCACATCCAAATCTCTCAGACTCCGGGAGAGATTCTCAAAACCAAGGTTGACATGGTTCGAGTTCCTTTCAACATTTTGGAAATCCCGCTGAAACTTTGGACATTCTCGCGAAGGGTTCCCAATCCCCGACAAGATTGGTACCCTTTCACGTCCAAATCTCTCAAACTCCGGGAGAGATTCTCAAAACCAAGGTTGACATGTTTCGAGTTCCTTTCAACATTTTGGAAATCCCGCTGAAACTTTGGACATTCTGGCGAAAGGTTCCCAATCCCCGACAAGATTGGTACCCTTTCACGTCCAAATCTCTCAAAGTCCGGGAGAGATTCTCAAAACCAAGGTTGACATGTTTCGAGTTCCTTTCAACATTTTGGAAATCCCGCTGAAACTCTGGACATTCTCGCGAAGGGTTCCCAATCCCCGACAAGATTGGTACCCTTTCACGTCCAAATCTCTCAAACTCCGGGAGAGATTCTCAAAACCAAGGTTGACATGTTTCGAGTTCCTTTCAACATTTTGGAAATCCCGCTGAAACTTTGGACATTCTCGCGAAGGGTTCCCAATCCCCGACAAGATTGGTACCCTTTCACGTCCAAATCTCTCCAACTCCGGGAGAGATTCTCAAAACCAAGGTTGACATGTTTCGAGTTCCTTTCAACATTTTGGAAATCCCGCTGAAACTTTGGACATTCTCGCGAAGGGTTCCCAATTCCCGACAAGATTGGTACCCTTTCACGTGCAAATCTCTCAAAGTCCGGGAGAGATTCTCAAAACCAAGGTTGACATGTTTCGAGTTCCTTTCAACATTTTGGAAATCCCGCTGAAACTTTGGACATTCTGGCGAAGGGTTCCCAATCCCCGACAAGATTGGTACCCTTTCTCGTCCAAATCTCTCAAACACCGGGAGAGATTCTCAAAACCATGGTTGACATTTTCCAGTTCCTTTCAACATTTTGGAAATCCCGCTGAAACTTTGGACATTCTCGCGAAGGGTTCCCAATCCCCGACAAGACTGGTACCCTTTCACGTCCAAATCTCTCAAACTCCGGCTAAGATTCTCAAAACCAAGCTTGACATGTTTCGAGTTCCTTTCAACATTTTGGAAATCCCGCTGAAACTTTGGACATTCTGGCGAAGGGTTCCCAATCCCCGACAAGATTGGTACCCTTTCACGTCCAAATCTCTCAAAGTCCGGGAGAGATTCTCAAAACCAAGGTTGACATGTTTCGAGTTCCTTTCAACATTTTGGAATCCCACTGATACTTTGGACATTGTCGCGAAGGGTTCCCAATCCCCGACAAGACTGGGACCCTTTCACGTCCAAATCTCTCAAAGTCCGGGAGAGATTCTCAAAACCAAGCTTGACATGTTTCGAGTTCCTTTCAACATTTTGGAAATCCCGCTGAAACTTTGGACATTCTCGCGAAGGGTTCCCAATCCCCGACAAGATTGGTACCCTTTCACGTCCAAATCTCTCAAACTCCGGGAGAGATTCTCAAAACCAAGGTTGACATGTTTCGAGTTCCTTTCAACATTTTGGAAATCCCGCTGAAACTTTGGACATTCTGGCGAAGGGTTCCCAGTCCCCGACAAGATTGGTACCCTTTCACGTCCAAATCTCTCAAACTCCGGGAGAGATTCTCAAAACCAAGGTTGACATGTTTCGAGTTCCTCTCAACATTTTGGAAATCCCGCTGAAACTTTGGACATTCTCGCGAAGGGTTCCCAATCCCCGACAAGATTGGTACCCTTTCACGTCCAAATCTCTCCAACTCCGGGAGAGATTCTCAAAACCAAGCTTGACATGTTTCGAGTTCCTTTCAACATTTTGGAAATCCCGCTGAAACTTTGGACATTCTCGCGAAGGGTTCCCAATCCCCGACAAGATTCGTACCCTTTCACGTCCAAATCTCTCAAACTCCGGGAGAGATTCTCAAAACCAAGGTTGACATGTTTCGAGTTCCTTTCAACATTTTGGAAATCCCGCTGAAACTTTGGACATTGTCGCGAAGGGTTCCCAATCCCCGACAAGACTGGTACCCTTTCACGTCCAAATCTCTCAAACTCCGGGAGAGATTCTCAAAACCAAGGTTGACATGTTTCGAGTTCCTTTCAACATTTTGGAAATCCCGCTGAAACTTTGGACATTCTCGCGAAGGGTTCCCAATCCCCGACAAGATTGGTACCCTTTCACGTCCAAATCTCTCAAACTCCGGGAGAGATTCTCAAAACCAAGGTTGACATGTTTCAAGTTCCTTTCAACATTTTGGAAATCCCGCTGAAACTTTGGACATTCTCGCGAAGGGTTCCCAATCCCCGACAAGATTGGTACCCTTTCACGTCCAAATCTCTCAAAGTCCGGGAGAGATTCTCAAAACCAAGGTTGACATGTTTCGAGTTCCTTTCAACATTTTGGAAATCCCGCTGAAACTTTGGACATTCTCGCGAAGGGTTCCCAATCCCCGACAAGATTGGTACCCTTTCACGTCCAAATCTCTCAAACTCCGGGAGAGATTCTCAAAACCAAGGTTGACATGTTTCGAGTTCCTTTCAACATTTTGGAAATCCCGCTGAAACTTTGGACATTCTCGCGAAGGGTTCCCAATCCCCGACAAGATTGGTACCCTTTCACGTCCAAATCTCTCCAACTCCGGGAGAGATTCTCAAAACCAAGGTTGACATGTTTCGAGTTCCTTTCAACATTTTGGAAATCCCGCTGAAACTTTGGACATTCTCGCGAAGTCTTCCCAATCCCCGACAAGATTGGTACCCTTTCACGTCCAAATCTCTCAAACTCCGGGAGAGATTCTCAAAACCAAGGCTGACATGTTTCGAGTTCCTTTCAACATTTTGGAAATCCCGCTGAAACTTTGGACATTGTCGCGAAGGGTTCCCAATCCCCGACAAGATTGGTACCCTTTCACGTCCAAATCTCTCAAACTCCGGGAGAGATTCTCAAAACCAAGGTTGACATGTTTCGAGTTCCTTTCAACATTTTGGAAATCCCGCTGAAACTTTGGACATTCTCGCGAAGGGTTCCCAATCCCCGACAAGATTGGTACCCTTTCACGTCCAAATCTCTCCAACTCCGGGAGAGATTCTCAAAACCAAGGTTGACATGTTTCGAGTTCCTTTCAACATTTTGGAAATCCCGCTGAAACTTTGGACATTCTCGCGAAGGGTTCCCAATCCTCGACAAGATTGGTACCCTTTCACGTCCAAATCTCTCAAACTCCGGCAGAGATTCTCAAAACCAAGGTTGACATGTTTCGAGTTCCTTTCAACATTTTGGAAATCCCGCTGAAACTTTGGACATTCTCGCGAAGGGTTCCCAATCCCCGACAAGATTGGTACCCTTTCACGTCCAAATCTCTCAAAGTCCGGGAGAGATTCTCAAAACCAAGGTTGACATGTTTCGAGTTCCTTTCAACATTTTGGAAATCCCGCTGAAACTTTGGACATTCTCGCGAAGGGTTCCCAATCCCCGACAAGATTGGTACCCTTTCACGTCCAAATCTCTCAAACTCCGGGAGAGATTCTCAAAACCAAGGTTGACATGTTTCGAGTTCCTTTCAACATTTTGGAAATCCCGCTGAAACGTTGGACATTCTGGCGGAGGGTTCCCAATCCCCGACAACATTGGTACCCTTTCACGTCCAAATCTCTCAAACTCCGGGAGAGATTCTCAAAACCAAGGTTGACATGTTTCGAGTTCCTTTCAACATTTTGGAAATCCCGCTGAAACTTTGGACATTCTCGCGAAGTCTTCCCAATCCCCGACAAGATTGGTACCCTCTCATGTCCAAATCTCTCAAACTCCAGGAGAGATTCTCAAAACCAAGGTTGACATGTTTCGAGTTCCTTTCAACATTTTGGAAATCCCGCTGAAACTTTGGACATTCTCGCGAAGGGTTCCCAATCCCCGACAAGATTGGTACCCTTTCACGTCCAAATCTCTCAAACTCCGGGAGAGATTCTCAAAACCAAGGTTGACATGTTTCGAGTTCCTTTCAACATTTTGGAAATCCCGCTGAAACTTTGGACATTCTCGCGAAGGGTTCCCAATCCCCGACAAGATTGGTACCCTTTCACGTCCAAATCTCTCAAACTCCGGGAGAGATTCTCAAAACCAAGCTTGACATGTTTCGAGTTCCTTTCAACATTTTGGAAATCCCGCTGAAACTTTGGACATTCTGGCGAAGGGTTCCCAATCCCCGACAAGATTGGTACCCTTTCACGTCCAAATCTCTCAAACTCCGGGAGAGATTCTCAAAACCAAGGTTGACATGTTTCGAGTTCCTTTCAACATTTTGGAAATCCCGCTGAAACTTTGGACATTGTCGCGAAGGGATCCCAATCCCCGACAAGATTGGTACCCTTTCACGTCCAAATCTCTCAAACTGCGGGAGAGATTCTCAAAACCAAGGTTGACATGGTTCCAGTTCCTTTCAACATTTTGGAAATCCCGCGGAAACTTTGGACATTCTCGCGAACGGTTCCCGATCCCCGACAAGATTGGTACCCTTTCACGTCCAAATCTCTCAAACTCCGGGAGAGATTCTCAAAACCAAGGTTGACATGGTTCCAGTTCCTTTCAACATTTTGGAAATCGAGCTGAAACTTTGGACATTCTCGCGAACGGTTCCCGATCCCCGACAAGATTGGTATCCTTTCACGTCCAAATCTCTCAAACTCCGGGAGAGATTCTCAAAACCAAGGTTGACATGTTTCGAGTTCCTTTCAACATTTTGGAAATCCCGCTGAAACTTTGGACATTCTCGCGAAGGGTTCCCAATCCCCGACAAGATTGGTACCCTTTCACGTCCAAATCTCTCAAACTCCGGGAGAGATTCTCAAAACCAAGGTTGACATGTTTCGAGTTCCTTTCAACATTTTGGAAATCCCGCTGAAACTTTGGACATTCTCGCGAAGGGTTCCCAATCCCCGACAAGATTGGTACCCTTTCACGTCCAAATCTCTCAAACTCCGGGAGAGATTCTCAAAACCAAGGTTGACATGTTTCGAGTTCCTCTCAACATTTTGGAAATCCCGCTGAAACTTTGGACATTCTCGCGAAGGGTTCCCAATCCCCGACAAGATTGGTACCCTTTCACGTCCAAATCTCTCAAACTCCGGGAGAGATTCTCAAAACCAAGCTTGACATGTTTCGAGTTCCTTTCAACATTCTGGAAATCCCGCTGAAACTTTGGACATTCTCGCGAAGGGTTCCCAATCCCCGACAAGATTGGTACCCTTTCACGTCCAAATCTCTCAAACTCCGGGAGAGATTCTCAAAACCAAGGTTGACATGTTTCGAGTTCCTTTCAACATTTTGGAAATCCCGCTGAAACTTTGGACATTGTCGCGAAGGGTTCCCAATCCCCGACAAGACTGGTACCCTTTCACGTCCAAATCTCTCAAACTCCGGGAGAGATTCTCAAAACCAAGGTTGACATGTTTCGAGTTCCTTTCAACATTTTGGAAATCCCGCTGAAACTTTGGACATTCTCGCGAAGGGCTCCCAATCCCCGACAAGATTCGTACCCTTTCACGTCCAAATCTCTCAAACTCCGGGAGAGATTCTCAAAACCAAGCTTGACATGTTTCGAGTTCCTTTCAACATTTTGGAAATCCCGCTGAAACTTTGGACATTCTCGCGAAGGGTTCCCAATCCCCGACAAGATTGGTACCCTTTCACGTGCAAATCTCTCCAACTCCGGGAGAGATTCTCAAAACCAAGGTTGACATGTTTCGAGTTCCTTTCAACATTTTGGAAATCCCGCTGAAACTTTGGACATTCTCGCGAAGGGTTCCCAGTCCCCGACAAGATTGGTACCCTTTCACGTCCAAATCTCTCAAACTCCGGGAGAGATTCTCAAAACCAAGGTTGACGTGTTTCGAGTTCCTTTCAACATTTTGGAAATCCCGCTGAAACTTTGGACATTCTCGCGAAGGGTTCCCAATCCTCGACAAGATTGGTACCCTTTCACGTCCAAATCTCTCCAACTCTGGGAGAGATTCTCAAAACCAAGGTTGACATGTTTCGAGTTCCTTTCAACATTTTGGAAATCCCGCTGAAACTTTGGACATTCTCGCGAAGGGTTCCCAATCCCCGACAAGATTGGTACCCTTTCACGTCCAAATCTCTCAAAGTCCGGGAGAGATTCTCAAAACCAAGGTTGACATGTTTCGAGTTCCTTTCAACATTTTGGAAATCCCGCTGAAACTTTGGACATTCTCGCGAAGGGTTCCCAATCCCCGACAAGATTGGTACCCTTTCACGTGCAAATCTCTCAAAGTCCGGGAGAGATTCTCAAAACCAAGGTTGACATGTTTCGATTTCCTTTCAACATTTTGGAAATCCCGCTGAAACTTTGGACATTCTCGCGAAGGGTTCCCAATCCCCGACAAGATTGGTACCCTTTCACGTCCAAATCTCTCAAACTCCGGGAGAGATTCTCAAAACCAAGGTTGACATGTTTCGAGTTCCTTTCAACATTTTGGAAATCCCACTGAAACTTTGGACATTGTCGCGAAGGGTTCCCAATCCCCGACAAGATTGGTACCCTTTCACGTCCAAATCTCTCAAACTCCGGGAGAGATTCTCAAAACCAAGGTTGACATGTTTCGAGTTCCTTTCAACATTTTGGAAATCCCGCTGAAACTTTGGACATTCTCGCGAAGGGTTCCCAATCCCCGACAAGATTCGTACCCTTTCACGTCCAAATCTCTCAAACTCCGGGAGAGATTCTCAAAACCAAGGTTGACATGGTTCGAGTTCCTTTCAACATTTTGGAAATCCCGCTGAAACTTTGGACATTCTGGCGAAGGGTTCCCAATCCCCGACAAGATTGGTACCCTTTCACGTCCAAATCTCTCAAACTCCGGGAGAGATTCTCAAAACCAAGGTTGACATGTTTCGAGTTCCTTTCAACATTTTGGAAATCCCGCGGAAACTTTGGACATTCTCGCGAAGGGTTCCCAATCCCCGACAAGATTGGTACCCTTTCACGTCCAAATCTCTCAAACTCCGGGAGAGATTCTCAAAACCAAGGTTGACATGTTTCGAGTTCCTTTCAACATTTTCGAAATCCCGCTGAAACTTTGGACATTCTCGCGAAGGGTTCCCAATCCCCGACAAGATTGGTACCCTTTCACGTCCAAATCTCTCAAACTCCGGGAGAGATTCTCAAAACCAAGGTTGACATGTTTCGAGTTCCTTTCAACATTTTGGAAATCCCGCTGAAACTTTGGACATTGTCGCGAAGGGTTCCCAATCCCCGACAAGACTGGTACCCTTTCACGTCCAAATCTCTCAAACTCCGGGAGAGATTCTCAAAACCAAGGTTGACATGTTTCGAGTTCCTTTCAACATTTTGGAAATCCCGCTGAAACTTTGGACATTGTCGCGAAGGGTTCCCAATCCCCGACAAGATTGGTACCCTTTCACGTCCAAATCTCTCAAACTCCGGGAGAGATTCTCAAAACCAAGGTTGACATGTTTCGAGTTCCTTTCAACATTTTGGAAATCCCGCTGAAACTTTGGACATTGTCGCGAAGGGTTCCCAATCCCCGACAAGACTGGTACCCTTTCACGTCCAAATCTCTCAAACTCCGGGAGAGATTCTCAAAACCAAGGTTGACATGTTTCGAGTTCCTTTCAACATTTTGGAAATCCCGCTGAAACTTTGGACATTGTCGCGAAGGGTTCCCAATCCCCGACAAGATTGGTACCCTTTCACGTCCAAATCTCTCAAACTCCGGGAGAGATTCTCAAAACCAAGGTTGACATGTTTCGAGTTCCTTTCAACATTTTGGAAATCCCGCTGAAACTTTGGACATTCTCGCGAAGGGTTCCCAGTCCCCAACAAGATTGGTACCCTTTCACGTCCAAATCTCTCAAAGTCCGGGAGAGATTCTCAAAACCAAGGTTGACATGTTTCGAGTTCCTTTCAACATTTTGGAAATCCCGCTGAAACTTTGGACATTCTCGCGAAGGGTTCCCAATCCCCGACAAGATTGGTACCCTTTCACGTCCAAATCTCTCAAACTCCGGGAGAGATTCTCAAAACCAAGGTTGACATGTTTCGAGTTCCTTTCAACATTTTGGAAATCCCGCTGAAACTTTGGACATTCTCGCGAAGGGTTCCCAATCCCCGACAAGATTGGTACCCTTTCACGTCCAAATCTCTCAAACTCCGGGAGAGATTCTCAAAACCAAGGTTGACATGTTTCGAGTTCCTCTCAACATTTTGGAAATCCCGCTGAAACTTTGGACATTCTCGCGAAGGGTTCCCAATCCCCGACAAGATTGGTACCCTTTCACGTCCAAATCTCTCAAACTCCGGGAGAGATTCTCAAAACCAAGGTTGACATGTTTCGAGTTCCTTTCAACATTTTGGAAATCCCGCTGAAACTTTGGACATTCTCGCGAAGGGTTCCCAATCCCCGACAAGATTGGTACCCTTTCACGTCCAAATCTCTCAAACTCCGGGAGAGATTCTCAAAACCAAGGTTGACATGTTTCGAGTTCCTTTCAACATTTTGGAAATCCCGCTGAAACTTTGGACATTGTCGCGAAGGGTTCCCAATCCCCGACAAGACTGGTACCCTTTCACGTCCAAATCTCTCAAACTCCGGGAGAGATTCTCAAAACCAAGGTTGACATGTTTCGAGTTCCTTTCAACATTTTGGAAATCCCGCTGAAACTTTGGACATTCTCGCGAAGGGTTCCCAATCCCCGACAAGATTCGTACCCTTTCACGTCCAAATCTCTCAAACTCCGGGAGAGATTCTCAAAACCAAGGTTGACATGTTTCGAGTTCCTTTCAACATTTTGGAAATCCCGCTGAAACTTTGGACATTCTCGCGAAGGGTTCCCAATCCCCGACAAGATTGGTACCCTTTCACGTGCAAATCTCTCCAACTCCGGGAGAGATTCTCAAAACCAAGGTTGACATGTTTCGAGTTCCTTTCAACATTTTGGAAATCCCGCTGAAACTTTGGACATTCTCGCGAAGGGTTCCCAGTCCCCGACAAGATTGGTACCCTTTCACGTCCAAATCTCTCAAACTCCGGGAGAGATTCTCAAAACCAAGGTTGACGTGTTTCGAGTTCCTTTCAACATTTTGGAAATCCCGCTGAAACTTTGGACATTCTCGCGAAGGGTTCCCAATCCCCGACAAGATTCGTACCCTTTCACGTCCAAATCTCTCAAACTCCGGGAGAGATTCTCAAAACCAAGGTTGACATGTTTCGAGTTCCTTTCAACATTTTGGAAATCCCGCTGAAACTTTGGACATTCTCGCGAAGGGTTCCCAATCCCCGACAAGATTGGTACCCTTTCACGTCCAAATCTCTCAAAGTCCGGGAGAGATTCTCAAAACCAAGGTTGACATGTTTCGAGTTCCTTTCAACATTTTGGAAATCCCGCTGAAACTTTGGACATTCTCGCGAAGGGTTCCCAATCCCCGACAAGATTGGTACCCTTTCACGTGCAAATCTCTCAAAGTCCGGGAGAGATTCTCAAAACCAAGGTTGACATGTTTCGATTTCCTTTCAACATTTTGGAAATCCCGCTGAAACTTTGGACATTCTCGCGAAGGGTTCCCAATCCCCGACAAGATTGGTACCCTTTCACGTCCAAATCTCTCAAACTCCGGGAGAGATTCTCAAAACCAAGGTTGACATGGTTCGAGTTCCTTTCAACATTTTGGAAATCCCGCTGAAACTTTGGACATTCTGGCGAAGGGTTCCCAATCCCCGACAAGATTGGTACCCTTTCACGTCCAAATCTCTCAAACTCCGGGAGAGATTCTCAAAACCAAGGTTGACATGTTTCGAGTTCCTTTCAACATTTTGGAAATCCCGCTGAAACTTTGGACATTCTCGCGAAGGGTTCCCAATCCCCGACAAGATTGGTACCCTTTCACGTCCAAATCTCTCAAACTCCGGGAGAGATTCTCAAAACCAAGGTTGACATGTTTCGAGTTCCTTTCAACATTTTGGAAATCCCGCTGAAACTTTGGACATTCTCGCGAAGGGTTCCCAATCCCCGACAAGATTGGTACCCTTTCACGTGCAAATCTCTCAAACTCCGGGAGAGATTCTCAAAACCAAGGTTGACATGTTTCGAGTTCCTTTCAACATTTTGGAAATCCCGCTGAAACTTTGGACATTGTCGCGAAGGGTTCCCAATCCCCGACAAGACTGGTACCCTTTCACGTCCAAATCTCTCAAACTCCGGGAGAGATTCTCAAAACCAAGGTTGACATGTTTCGAGTTCCTTTCAACATTTTGGAAATCCCGCTGAAACTTTGGACATTGTCGCGAAGGGTTCCCAATCCCCGACAAGATTGGTACCCTTTCACGTCCAAATCTCTCAAACTCCGGGAGAGATTCTCAAAACCAAGGTTGACATGTTTCGAGTTCCTTTCAACATTTTGGAAATCCCGCTGAAACTTTGGACATTCTCGCGAAGGGTTCCCAGTCCCCGACAAGATTGGTACCCTTTCACGTCCAAATCTCTCAAAGTCCGGGAGAGATTCTCAAAACCAAGGTTGACATGTTTCGAGTTCCTTTCAACATTTTGGAAATCCCGCTGAAACTTTGGACATTCTCGCGAAGGGTTCCCAATCCCCGACAAGATTGGTACCCTTTCACGTCCAAATCTCTCAAACTCCGGGAGAGATTCTCAAAACCAAGGTTGACATGTTTCGAGTTCCTTTCAACATTTTGGAAATCCCGCTGAAACTTTGGACATTCTCGCGAAGGGTTCCCAATCCCCGACAAGATTGGTACCCTTTCACGTCCAAATCTCTCAAACTCCGGGAGAGATTCTCAAAACCAAGGTTGACATGTTTCGAGTTCCTTTCAACATTTTGGAAATCCCGCTGAAACTTTGGACATTCTCGCGAAGGGTTCCCAATCCCCGACAAGATTCGTACCCTTTCACGTCCAAATCTCTCAAACTCCGGGAGAGATTCTCAAAACCAAGGTTGACATGTTTCGAGTTCCTTTCAACATTTTGGAAATCCCGCTGAAACTTTGGACATTCTCGCGAAGGGTTCCCAGTCCCCGACAAGATTGGTACCCTTTCACGTCCAAATCTCTCAAACTCCGGGAGAGATTCTCAAAACCAAGGTTGACATGTTTCGAGTTCCTTTCAACATTTTGGAAATCCCGCTGAAACTTTGGACATTCTCGCGAAGGGTTCCCAATCCCCGACAAGATTGGTACCCTTTCACGTCCAAATCTCTCAAACTCCGGGAGAGATTCTCAAAACCAAGCTTGACATGTTTCGAGTTCCTTTCAACATTTTGGAAATCCCGCTGAAACTTTGGACAATCTCGCGAAGGGTTCCCAATCCCCGACAAGATTGGTACCCTTTCACGTCCAAATCTCTCAAACTCCGGGAGAGATTCTCAAAACCAAGGTTGACATGTTTCGAGTTCCTTTCAACATTTTGGAAATCCCGCTGAAACTTTGGACATTCTTGCGAAGGGTTCCCAATCCCCGACAAGATTGGTACCCTTTCACGTCCAAATCTCTCAAACTCCGGGAGAGATTCTCAAAACCAAGGTTGACATGTTTCGAGTTCCTTTCAACATTTTGGAAATCCCGCTGAAACTTTGGACATTGTCGCGAAGGGTTCCCAATCCCCGACAAGATTGGTACCCTTTCACGTCCAAATCTCTCAAACTCCGGGAGAGATTCTCAAAACCAAGGTTGACATGTTTCGAGTTCCTTTCAACATTTTGGAAATCCCGCTGAAACTTTGGACATTCTCGCGAAGGGTTCCCAATCCTCGACAAGATTGGTACCCTTTCACGTCCAAATCTCTCAAACTCCGGGAGAGATTCTCAAAACCAAGGTTGACATGTTTCGAGTTCCTTTCAACATTTTGGAAATCCCGCTGAAACTTTGGACATTCTCGCGAAGGGTTCCCAATCCCCGACAAGACTGGTACCCTTTCACGTCCAAATCTCTCAAACTCCGGGAGAGATTCTCAAAACCAAGGTTGACATGTTTCGAGTTCCTTTCAACATTTTGGAAATCCCGCTGAAACTTTGGACATTCTCGCGAAGGGTTCCCAATCCCCGACAAGATTGGTACCCTTTCACGTCCAAATCTCTCAAAGTCCGGGAGAGATTCTCAAAACCAAGGTTGACATGTTTCGAGTTCCTTTCAACATTTTGGAAATCCCGCTGAAACTTTGGACATTCTGGCGTAGGGTTCCCAATCCCCGACAAGACTGGTACCCTTTCACGTCCAAATCTCTCAAACTCCGTGAGAGATTCTCAAAACCAAGGTTGACATGTTTCGAGTTCCTTTCAACATTTTGGAAATCACGCTGAAACTTTGGACATTCTGGCGGAGGGTTCCCAATCCCCGACAAGATTGGTACCCTTTCACGTCCAAATCTCTCAAACTCCGGGAGAGATTCTCAAAACCAAGGTTGACATGTTTCGAGTTCCTTTCAACATTTTGGAAATCCCGCTGAAACTTTGGACATTCTGGCGAAGGGTTCCCAATCCCCGACAAGATTGGTACCCTTTCACGTTCAAATCTCTCAAACTCCGGGAGAGAATCTCAAAACCAAGGTTGATATGTTTCGAGTTCCTTTCAACATTTTGGAAATCCCGCTGAAAGTTTGGACATTCTCGCGAAGGGTTCCCAATCCCCGACAAGATTGGTACCCTTTCACGTCCAAATCTCTCAAACTCCGGGAGAGATTCTCAAAACCAAGGTTGACATGTTTCGAGTTCCTTTCAACATTTTGGAAATCCCGCTGAAACTTTGGACATTCTCGCGAACGGTTCCCGATCCCCGACAAGATTGGTACCCTTTCACGTCCAAATCTCTCAAACTCCGGGAGAGATTCTCAAAACCAAGGTTGACATGTTTCGACTTCCTTTCAACATTTTGGAAATCCCGCTGAAACTTTGGACATTCTCGCGAAGTCTTCCCAATCCCCGACAAGATTGGTACCCTTTCATGTCCAAATCTCTCAAAGTCCGGGAGAGATTCTCAAAACCAAGGTTGACATGTTTCCAGTTCCTTTCAACATTTTGGAAATCCCGCTGAAACTTTGGACATTCTCGCGAAGGGTTCCCAATCCCCGACAAGATTGGTACCCTTTCACGTCCAAATCTCTCAAACTCCGGGAGAGATTCTCAAAACCAAGGTTGACATGTTTCCAGTTCCTTTCAACATTTTGGAAATCCCGCTGAAACTTTGGACATTCTGGCGAAGGGTTCCCAATCCCCGACAAGATTGGTACCCTTTCACGTCCAAATCTCTCAAACTCCGGGAGAGATTCTCAAAACCAAGCTTGACAAGTTTCGAGTTCCTTTCAACATTTTGGAAATCCCGCTGAAACTTTGGACATTCTGGCGAAGGGTTCCCAATCCCCGACAAGATTGGTACCCTTTCACGTCCAAATATCTCAAACTCCGGGAGAGATTCTCAAAACCAAGGTTGACATGTTTCGAGTTCCTTTCAACATTTTGGAAATCCCGCTGAAACTTTGGACATTGTCGCGAAGGGTTCCCAATCCCCGACAAGATTGGTACCCTTTCACGTCCAAATCTCTCAAACTGCGGGAGAGATTCTCAAAACCAAGGTTGACATGGTTCCAGTTCCTTTCAACATTTTGGAAATCCCGCTGAAACTTTGGACATTCTCGCGAACGGTTCCCGATCCCCGACAAGATTGGTATCCTTTCACGTCCAAATCTCTCAAAGTCCGGGAGAGATTCTCAAAACCAAGGTTGACATGTTTCGAGTTCCTTTCAACATTTTGGAAATCCCGCTGAAACTTTGGACATTCTCGCGAAGGGTTCCCAATCCCCGACAAGATTGGTACCCTTTCACGTCCAAATCTCTCCAACTCCGGGAGAGATTCTCAAAACCAAGGTTGACATGTTTCGAGTTCCTTTCAACATTTTGGAAATCCCGCTGAAACTTTGGACATTCTCGCGAAGGGTTCCCAATCCCCGACAAGATTGGTACCCTTTCACGTCCAAATCTCTCAAACTCCGGGAGAGATTCTCAAAACCAAGGTTGACATGTTTCGAGTTCCTTTCAACATTTTGGAAATCCCGCTGAAACTTTGGAAATTATCGCGAAGGGTTCCCAGTCCCCGACAAGATTGGTACCCTTTCACGTCCAAATCTCTCAAACTCCGGGAGAGATTCTCAAAACCAAGGTTGACATGTTTCGAGTTCCTTTCAACATTTTGGAAATCCCGCTGAAACTTTGGACATTCTCGCGAAGGGTTCCCAATCCCCGACAAGATTGGTACCCTTTCACGTCCAAATCTCTCAAACTCCGGGAGAGATTCTGAAAACCAAGGTTGACATGGTTCCAGTTCCTTTCAACATTTTGGAAATCCCGCTGAAACTTTGGACATTCTCGCGAAGGGTTCCCGATCCCCGACAAGATTGGTACCCTTTCACGTCCAAATCTCTCAAACTCCGGGAGAGATTCTCAAAACCAAGGTTGACATGTTTCGAGTTCCTTTCAACATTTTGGAAATCCCGCTGAAACTTTGGATATTCTCGCTAACGGTTCCCGATCCCCGACAAGATTGGTACCCTTTCACGTCCAAATCTCTCAAACTCCGGGAGAGATTCTCAAAACCAAGGTTGACATGTTTCGAGTTCCTTTCAACATTTTGGAAATCCCGCTGAAACTTTGGACATTCTCGCGAAGTCTTCCCAATCCCCGACAAGATTGGTACCCTTTCATGTCCAAATCTCTCAAACTCCGGCAGAGATTCTCAAAACCAAGTCTGACATGTTTCGAGTTCCTTTCAACATTTTGGAAATCCCACTGAAACTTTGGACATTCTCGCGAAGGGTTCCCAATCCCCGACAAGATTGGTACCCTTTCACGTCCAAATCTCTCAAACTCCGGGAGAGATTCTCAAAACCAAGGTTGACATGTTTCGAGTTCCTTTCAACATTTTGGAAATCCCGCTGAAACTTTGGAAATTCTCGCGAAGGGTTCCCAGTCCCCGACAAGATTGGTACCCTTTCACGTCCAAATCTCTCAAAGTCCGGGAGAGATTCTCAAAACCAAGGTTGACATGTTTCGAGTTCCTTTCAACATTTTGGAAATCCCGCTGAAACTTTGGACATTCTCGCGAAGGGTTCCCAATCCCCGACAAGATTCCTACCCTTTCACGTCCAAATCTCTCAAACTCCGGGAGAGATTCTCAAAACCAAGGTTGACATGGTTCCAGTTCCTTTCAACATTTTGGAAATCCCGCTGAAACTTTGGACATTCTCGCGAAGGGT
This sequence comes from Streptopelia decaocto, assembly GCF_964273445.1. Taxonomy (NCBI): domain Eukaryota; kingdom Metazoa; phylum Chordata; class Aves; order Columbiformes; family Columbidae; genus Streptopelia; species Streptopelia decaocto. The sequence goes on along the minus strand of NW_028117277.1, from coordinate 191,364 downwards.
TCCCGATCCCCGACAAGATTGGTACCCTTTCACGTCCAAATCTCTCAAACTCCGGGAGAGATTCTCAAAACCAAGGTTGACATGTTTCGAGTTCCTTTCAACATTTTGGAAATCCCGCTGAAACTTTGGACATTCTCGCTAACGGTTCCCGATCCCCGACAAGATTGGTACCCTTTCACGTCCAAATCTCTCAAACTCCGGGAGAGATTCTCAAAACCAAGGTTGACATGTTTCGACTTCCTTTCAACATTTTGGAAATCCCGCTGAAACTTTGGACATTCTCGCGAAGGGTTCCCAGTCCCCGACAAGATTGGTACCCTGTCACGTCCAAATCTCTCCAACTCCGGGAGAGATTCTCAAAACCAAGGTTGACATGTTTCGAGTTCCTTTCAACATTTTGGAAATCCCGCTGAAACTTTGGACATTCTCGCGAAGGGTTCCCAATCCCCGACAAGATTGGTACCCTTTCACGTCCAAATCTCTCAAACTCCGGGAGAGATTCTCAAAACCAAGCTTGACATGTTTCGAGTTCCTTTCAACATTTTGGAAATCCCGCCTAAACTTTGGACATTCTCGCGAAGGGTTCCCAATCCCCGACAAGATTGGTACCCTTTCACGTCCAAATCTCTCAAACTCCGGGAGAGATTCTCAAAACCAAGGTTGACATGTTTCGAGTTCCTTTCAACATTTTGGAAATCCCGCTGAAACTTTGGGCATTCTCGCGAAGGAGTCCCGATCCCCGACAAGACTGGTACCCTTTCACGTCCAAATCTCTCAAACTCCGGGAGAGATTCTCAAAACCAAGGTTGCCATGTTTCGAGTTCCTTTCAACATTTTGGAAATCCCGCTGAAACTTTGGACATTCTCGCGAACGGTTCCCGATCCCCGACAAGATTGGTATCTTTTCATGTCCAAGTCTCTCAAAGTCCGGGAGAGATTCTCAAAACCAAGGTTGACATGTTTCGAGTTCCTTTCAACATTTTGGAAATCCCGCTGAAACTTTGGACATTCTCGCGAAGGGTTCCCAATCCCCGACAAGATTGGTACCCTTTCACGTCCAAATCTCTCAAACTCCGGGAGAGATTCTCAAAACCAAGGTTGACATGTTTCGAGTTCCTTTCAACATTTTGGAAATCCCGCTGAAACTTTGGACATTCTCGCGAACGGTTCCCAGTCCCCGACAAGATTGGTACCCTTTCACGTCCAAATCTCTCAAAGTCCGGGAGAGATTCTCAAAACCAAGGTTGACATGTTTCGAGTTCCTTTCAACATTTTGGAAATCCCGCTGAAACTTTGGACATTCTCGCGAAGGGTTCCCAATCCCCGACAAGATTCGTACCCTTTCACGTCCAAATCTCTCAAACTCCGGGAGAGATTCTCAAAACCAAGGTTGACATGGTTCCAGTTCCTTTCAACATTTTGGAAATCCCGCTGAAACTTTGGACATTCTCGCGAAGGGTTCCCGATCCCCGACAAGATTGGTACCCTTTCACGTCCAAATCTCTCAAACTCCGGGAGAGATTCTCAAAACCAAGGTTGACATGTTTCGAGTTCCTTTCAACATTTTGGAAATCCCGCTGAAACTTTGGACATTCTCGCTAACGGTTCCCGATCCCCGACAAGATTGGTACCCTTTCACGTCCAAATCTCTCCAACTCCGGGAGAGATTCTCAAAACCAAGCTTGACATGTTTCGAGTTCCTTTCAACATTTTGGAAATCCCGCTGAAACTTTGGACATTCTCGCGAAGTCTTCCCAATCCCCGACAAGATTGGTACCCTTTCATGTCCAAATCTCTCAAACTCCGGCAGAGATTCTCAAAACCAAGTCTGACATGTTTCGAGTTCCTTTCAACATTTTGGAAATCCCACTGAAACTTTGGACATTCTGGCGAAGGGTTCCCAATCCCCGACAAGATTGGTACCCTTTCACGTCCAAATCTCTCAAACTCCGGGAGAGATTCTCAAAACCAAGGTTGACATGTTTCGAGTTCCTTTCAACATTTTGGAAATCCCGCCTAAACTTTGGACATTCTCGCGAAGGGTTCCCAATCCCCGACAAGATTGGTACCCTTTCACGTCCAAATCTCTCAAACTCCGGGAGAGATTCTCAAAACCAAGGTTGACATGTTTCGAGTTCCTTTCAACATTTTGGAAATCCCGCTGAAACTTTGGGCATTCTCGCGAAGGAGTCCCGATCCCCGACAAGACTGGTACCCTTTCACGTCCAAATCTCTCAAACTCCGGGAGAGATTCTCAAAACCAAGGTTGCCATGTTTCGAGTTCCTTTCAACATTTTGGAAATCCCGCTGAAACTTTGGACATTCTCGCGAACGGTTCCCGATCCCCGACAAGATTGGTATCTTTTCATGTCCAAATCTCTCAAACTCCGGGAGAGATTCTCAAAACCAAGGTTGACATGTTTCGAGTTCCTTTCAACATTTTGGAAATCCCGCTGAAACTTTGGACATTCTCGCGAAGGGTTCCCAATCCCCGACAAGATTGGTACCCTTTCACGTCCAAATCTCTCAAACTCCGGGAGAGATTCTCAAAACCAAGGTTGACATGTTTCGAGTTCCTTTCAACATTTTGGAAATCCCGCTGAAACTTTGGACATTCTCGCGAACGGTTCCCAGTCCCCGACAAGATTGGTACACTTTCACGTCCAAATCTCTCAAAGTCCGGGAGAGATTCTCAAAACCAAGGTTGACATGTTTCGAGTTCCTTTCAACATTTTGGAAATCCCGCTGAAACTTTGGACATTCTCGCGAAGGGTTCCCAATCCCCGACAAGACTGGTACCCTTTCACGTCCAAATCTCTCAAACTCCGGGAGAGATTCTCAAAACCAAGGTTGACATGTTTCGAGTTCCTTTCAACATTTTGGAAATCCCGCTGAAACTTTGGACATTCTCGCGAAGGGTTCCCAATCCCCGACAAGATTGGTACCCTTTCACGTCCAAATCTCTCAAACTCCGGGAGAGATTCTCAAAACCAAGCTTGACATGTTTCGAGTTCCTCTCAACATTTTGGAAATCCCGCTGAAACTTTGGACATTTTCGCGAAGGGTTCCCAATCCCCGACAAGATTGGTATCCTTTCACGTCCAAATCTCTCAAACTCCGGGAGAGATTCTCAAAACCAAGGTTGACATGTTTCGAGTTCCTTTCAACATTTTGGAAATCCCACTGAAACTTTGGACATTCTGGCGGAGGGTTCCCAATCCCCGACAAGATTGGTACCCTTTCACGTCCAAATCTCTCAAACTCCGGGAGAGATTCTCAAAACCAAGCTTGACATGTTTCGAGTTCCTTTCAAATTTTGGAAATCCCGCTGAAACTTTGGAAATTCTCGCGAAGGGTTCCCAATCCCCGACAAGATTGGTACCCTTTCACGTCCAAATCTCTCAAACTCCGGGAGAGATTCTCAAAACCAAGGTTGACATGTTTCGAGTTCCTTTCAACATTTTGGAAATCCCGCTGAAACTTTGGACATTCTCGCGAAGGGTTCCCAATCCCCGACAAGATTGGTACCCTTTCACGTCCAAATCTCTCAAACTCCGGGAGAGATTCTCAAAACCAAGGTTGACATGTTTCGAGTTCCTTTCAACATTTTGGAAATCCCGCTGAAACTTTGGACATTCTCGCGAAAGAGTCCCGATCCCCGACAAGACTGGTACCCTTTCACGTCCAAATCTCTCAAACTCCGGGAGAGATTCTCAAAACCAAGGTTGACATGTTTCGAGTTCCTTTCAACATTTTGGAAATCCCGCTGAAACTTTGGACATTCTCGCGAAGGGTTCCCAATCCCCGACAAGATTGGTACCCTTTCATGTCCAAATCTCTCAAACTCCGGGAGAGATTCTCAAAACCAAGGTTGACATGTTTCGAGTTCCTTTCAACATTTTGGAAATCCCGCTGAAACTTTGGACATTCTGGCGAAGGGTTCCCAATCCCCGACAAGATTGGTACCCTTTCACGTCCAAATCTCTCAAACTCCGGGAGAGATTCTCAAAACCAAGGTTGACATGGTTCCAGTTCCTTTCAACATTTTGGAAATCCCGCTGAAACTTTGGACATTCTCGCGAACGGTTCCTGATCCCCGACAACACTGGTATCCTTTCACGTCCAAATCTCTCAAAGTCCGGGAGAGATTCTCAAAACCAAGGTTGACATGTTTCGAGTTCCTTTCAACATTTTGGAAATCCCGCTGAAACTTTGGACATTCTCGCGAAGGGTTCCCAATCCCCGACAAGAATGGTACCCTTTCACGTCCAAATCTCTCAAACTCCGGGAGAGATTCTCAAAACCAAGGTTGACATGTTTCGAGTTCCTTTCAACATTTTGGAAATCCCGCTGAAACTTTGGAAATTATCGCGAAGGGTTCCCAGTCCCCGACAAGATTGGTACCCTTTCACGTCCAAATCTCTCAAAGTCCGGGAGAGATTCTCAAAACCAAGGTTGACATGTTTCGAGTTCCTTTCAACATTTTGGAAATCCCGCTGAAACTTTGGACATTGTCGCGAAGGGTTCCCAATCCCCGACAAGATTGGTACCCTTTCACGTCCAAATCTCACAAACTCCGGGAGAGATTCTCAAAACCAAGGTTGACATGGTTCCAGTTCCTTTCAACATTTTGGAAATCCCGCTGAAACTTTGGACATTCTCGCGAAGGGTTCCCGATCCCCGACAAGATTGGTACCCTTTCACGTCCAAATCTCTCAAACTCCGGGAGAGATTCTCAAAACCAAGGTTGACATGTTTCGAGTTCCTTTCAACATTTTGGAAATCCCGCTGAAACTTTGGATATTCTCGCTAACGGTTCCCGATCCCCGACAAGATTGGTACCCTTTCACGTCCAAATCTCTCAAACTCCGGGAGAGATTCTCAAAACCAAGGTTGACATGTTTCGAGTTCCTTTCAACATTTTGGAAATCCCGCTGAAACTTTGGACATTCTCGCGAAGTCTTCCCAATCCCCGACAAGATTGGTACCCTTTCATGTCCAAATCTCTCAAACTCCGGCAGAGATTCTCAAAACCAAGTCTGACATGTTTCGAGTTCCTTTCAACATTTTGGAAATCCCACTGAAACTTTGGACATTCTCGCGAAGGGTTCCCAATCCCCGACAAGATTGGTACCCTTTCACGTCCAAATCTCTCAAACTCCGGGAGAGATTCTCAAAACCAAGGTTGACATGTTTCGAGTTCCTTTCAACATTTTGGAAATCCCGCTGAAACTTTGGAAATTCTCGCGAAGGGTTCCCAGTCCCCGACAAGATTGGTACCCTTTCACGTCCAAATCTCTCAAAGTCCGGGAGAGATTCTCAAAACCAAGGTTGACATGTTTCGAGTTCCTTTCAACATTTTGGAAATCCCGCTGAAACTTTGGACATTCTCGCGAAGGGTTCCCAATCCCCGACAAGATTCCTACCCTTTCACGTCCAAATCTCTCAAACTCCGGGAGAGATTCTCAAAACCAAGGTTGACATGGTTCCAGTTCCTTTCAACATTTTGGAAATCCCGCTGAAACTTTGGACATTCTCGCGAAGGGTTCCCGATCCCCGACAAGATTGGTACCCTTTCACGTCCAAATCTCTCAAACTCCGGGAGAGATTCTCAAAACCAAGGTTGACATGTTTCGAGTTCCTTTCAACATTTTGGAAATCCCGCTGAAACTTTGGACATTCTCGCTAACGGTTCCCGATCCCCGACAAGATTGGTACCCTTTCACGTCCAAATCTCTCAAACTCCGGGAGAGATTCTCAAAACCAAGGTTGACATGTTTCGAGTTCCTTTCAACATTTTGGAAATCCCGCTGAAACTTTGGACATTCTCGCGAAGGGTTCCCAGTCCCCGACAAGATTGGTACCCTGTCACGTCCAAATCTCTCCAACTCCGGGAGAGATTCTCAAAACCAAGGTTGACATGTTTCGAGTTCCTTTCAACATTTTGGAAATCCCGCTGAAACTTTGGACATTCTCGCGAAGGGTTCCCAATCCCCGACAAGATTGGTACCCTTTCACGTCCAAATCTCTCAAACTCCGGGAGAGATTCTCAAAACCAAGCTTGACATGTTTCGAGTTCCTTTCAACATTTTGGAAATCCCGCCTAAACTTTGGACATTCTCGCGAAGGGTTCCCAATCCCCGACAAGATTGGTACCCTTTCACGTCCAAATCTCTCAAACTCCGGGAGAGATTCTCAAAACCAAGGTTGACATGTTTCGAGTTCCTTTCAACATTTTGGAAATCCCGCTGAAACTTTGGGCATTCTCGCGAAGGAGTCCCGATCCCCGACAAGACTGGTACCCTTTCACGTCCAAATCTCTCAAACTCCGGGAGAGATTCTCAAAACCAAGGTTGCCATGTTTCGAGTTCCTTTCAACATTTTGGAAATCCCGCTGAAACTTTGGACATTCTCGCGAACGGTTCCCGATCCCCGACAAGATTGGTATCTTTTCATGTCCAAATCTCTCAAAGTCCGGGAGAGATTCTCAAAACCAAGGTTGACATGTTTCGAGTTCCTTTCAACATTTTGGAAATCCCGCTGAAACTTTGGACATTCTCGCGAAGGGTTCCCAATCCCCGACAAGATTGGTACCCTTTCACGTCCAAATCTCTCAAACTCCGGGAGAGATTCTCAAAACCAAGGTTGACATGTTTCGAGTTCCTTTCAACATTTTGGAAATCCCGCTGAAACTTTGGACATTCTCGCGAACGGTTCCCAGTCCCCGACAAGATTGGTACCCTTTCACGTCCAAATCTCTCAAAGTCCGGGAGAGATTCTCAAAACCAAGGTTGACATGTTTCGAGTTCCTTTCAACATTTTGGAAATCCCGCTGAAACTTTGGACATTCTCGCGAAGGGTTCCCAATCCCCGACAAGATTCGTACCCTTTCACGTCCAAATCTCTCAAACTCCGGGAGAGATTCTCAAAACCAAGGTTGACATGGTTCCAGTTCCTTTCAACATTTTGGAAATCCCGCTGAAACTTTGGACATTCTCGCGAAGGGTTCCCGATCCCCGACAAGATTGGTACCCTTTCACGTCCAAATCTCTCAAACTCCGGGAGAGATTCTCAAAACCAAGGTTGACATGTTTCGAGTTCCTTTCAACATTTTGGAAATCCCGCTGAAACTTTGGACATTCTCGCTAACGGTTCCCGATCCCCGACAAGATTGGTACCCTTTCACGTCCAAATCTCTCCAACTCCGGGAGAGATTCTCAAAACCAAGCTTGACATGTTTCGAGTTCCTTTCAACATTTTGGAAATCCCGCTGAAACTTTGGACATTCTCGCGAAGTCTTCCCAATCCCCGACAAGATTGGTACCCTTTCATGTCCAAATCTCTCAAACTCCGGCAGAGATTCTCAAAACCAAGTCTGACATGTTTCGAGTTCCTTTCAACATTTTGGAAATCCCACTGAAACTTTGGACATTCTCGCGAAGGGTTCCCAATCCCCGACAAGATTGGTACCCTTTCACGTCCAAATCTCTCAAACTCCGGGAGAGATTCTCAAAACCAAGGTTGACATGTTTCGAGTTCCTTTCAACATTTTGGAAATCCCGCCTAAATTTGGACATTCTCGCGAAGGGTTCCCAATCCCCGACAAGATTGGTACCCTTTCACGTCCAAATCTCTCAAACTCCGGGAGAGATTCTCAAAACCAAGGTTGACATGTTTCGAGTTCCTTTCAACATTTTGGAAATCCCGCTGAAACTTTGGGCATTCTCGCGAAGGAGTCCCGATCCCCGACAAGACTGGTACCCTTTCACGTCCAAATCTCTCAAACTCCGGGAGAGATTCTCAAAACCAAGGTTGCCATGTTTCGAGTTCCTTTCAACATTTTGGAAATCCCGCTGAAACTTTGGACATTCTCGCGAACGGTTCCCGATCCCCGACAAGATTGGTATCTTTTCATGTCCAAATCTCTCAAACTCCGGGAGAGATTCTCAAAACCAAGGTTGACATGTTTCGAGTTCCTTTCAACATTTTGGAAATCCCGCTGAAACTTTGGACATTCTCGCGAAGGGTTCCCAATCCCCGACAAGATTGGTACCCTTTCACGTCCAAATCTCTCAAACTCCGGGAGAGATTCTCAAAACCAAGGTTGACATGTTTCGAGTTCCTTTCAACATTTTGGAAATCCCGCTGAAACTTTGGACATTCTCGCGAACGGTTCCCAGTCCCCGACAAGATTGGTACACTTTCACGTCCAAATCTCTCAAAGTCCGGGAGAGATTCTCAAAACCAAGGTTGACATGTTTCGAGTTCCTTTCAACATTTTGGAAATCCCGCTGAAACTTTGGACATTCTCGCGAAGGGTTCCCAATCCCCGACAAGACTGGTACCCTTTCACGTCCAAATCTCTCAAACTCCGGGAGAGATTCTCAAAACCAAGGTTGACATGTTTCGAGTTCCTTTCAACATTTTGGAAATCCCGCTGAAACTTTGGACATTCTCGCGAAGGGTTCCCAATCCCCGACAAGATTGGTACCCTTTCACGTCCAAATCTCTCAAACTCCGGGAGAGATTCTCAAAACCAAGCTTGACATGTTTCGAGTTCCTCTCAACATTTTGGAAATCCCGCTGAAACTTTGGACATTTTCGCGAAGGGTTCCCAATCCCCGACAAGATTGGTATCCTTTCACGTCCAAATCTCTCAAACTCCGGGAGAGATTCTCAAAACCAAGGTTGACATGTTTCGAGTTCCTTTCAACATTTTGGAAATCCCACTGAAACTTTGGACATTCTGGCGGAGGGTTCCCAATCCCCGACAAGATTGGTACCCTTTCACGTCCAAATCTCTCAAACTCCGGGAGAGATTCTCAAAACCAAGCTTGACATGTTTCGAGTTCCTTTCAAATTTTGGAAATCCCGCTGAAACTTTGGAAATTCTCGCGAAGGGTTCCCAATCCCCGACAAGATTGGTACCCTTTCACGTCCAAATCTCTCAAACTCCGGGAGAGATTCTCAAAACCAAGGTTGACATGTTTCGAGTTCCTTTCAACATTTTGGAAATCCCGCTGAAACTTTGGACATTCTCGCGAAGGGTTCCCAATCCCCGACAAGATTGGTACCCTTTCACGTCCAAATCTCTCAAAGTCCGGGAGAGATTCTCAAAACCAAGGTTGACATGTTTCGAGTTCCTTTCAACATTTTGGAAATCCCGCTGAAACTTTGGACATTCTCGCGAAAGAGTCCCGATCCCCGACAAGACTGGTACCCTTTCACGTCCAAATCTCTCAAACTCCGGGAGAGATTCTCAAAACCAAGGTTGACATGTTTCGAGTTCCTTTCAACATTTTGGAAATCCCGCTGAAACTTTGGACATTCTCGCGAAGGGTTCCCAATCCCCGACAAGATTGGTACCCTTTCATGTCCAAATCTCTCAAACTCCGGGAGAGATTCTCAAAACCAAGGTTGACATGTTTCGAGTTCCTTTCAACATTTTGGAAATCCCGCTGAAACTTTGGACATTCTGGCGAAGGGTTCCCAATCCCCGACAAGATTGGTACCCTTTCACGTCCAAATCTCTCAAACTCCGGGAGAGATTCTCAAAACCAAGGTTGACATGGTTCCAGTTCCTTTCAACATTTTGGAAATCCCGCTGAAACTTTGGACATTCTCGCGAACGGTTCCTGATCCCCGACAACACTGGTATCCTTTCACGTCCAAATCTCTCAAAGTCCGGGAGAGATTCTCAAAACCAAGGTTGACATGTTTCGAGTTCCTTTCAACATTTTGGAAATCCCACTGAAACTTTGGACATTCTCGCGAAGGGTTCCCAATCCCCGACAAGATTGGTATCCTTTCACGTCCAAATCTCTCAAACTCCGGGAGAGATTCTCAAAACCAAGGTTGACATGGTTCCAGTTCCTTTCAACATTTTGGAAATCCCGCTGAAACTTTGGACATTCTCGCGAAGGGTTCCCAATCCCCGACAAGATTGGTACCCTTTCACGTCCAAATCTCTCAAACTCCGGGAGAGATTCTCAAAACCAAGGTTGACATGTTTCGAGTTCCTTTCAACATTTTGGAAATCCCGCTGAAACTTTGGACATTCTCGCGAAAGAGTCCCGATCCCCGACAAGACTGGTACCCTTTCACGTCCAAATCTCTCAAAGTCCGGGAGAGATTCTCAAAACCAAGGTTGACATGTTTCGAGTTCCTTTCAACATTTTGGAAATCCCGCTGAAACTTTGGACATTCTCGCGAAGGGTTCCCAATCCCCGACAAGATTGGTACCCTTTCACGTCCAAATCTCTCAAACTCCGGGAGAGATTCTCAAAACCAAGGTTGACATGGCTCCAGTTCCTTTCAACATTTTGGAAATCCCGCTGAAACTTTGGACATTCTCGCCAAGTCTTCCCAATCCCCGACAAGATTGGTACCCTTTCACGTCCAAATCTCTAAAACTCCGAGAGAGATTCTCAAAACCAAGGTTGACATGTTTCGAGTTCCTCTCAACATTTTGGAAATCCTGCTGAAACTTTGGACATTCTCGCGAAGGGTTCCCAATCCCCGACAAGATTGGTACCCTTTCACGTCCAAATCTCTCAAACTCCGGGAGAGATTCTCAAAACCAAGCTTGACATGTTTCGAGTTCCTTTCAACATTTTGGAAATCCCGCTGAAACTTTGGACATTCTCGCGAAGGGTTCCCAATCCCCGACAAGATTGGTACCCTTTCACGTCCAAATCTCTCAAAGTCCGGGAGAGATTCTCAAAACCAAGGTTGACATGTTTCGAGTTCCTCTCAACATTTTGGAAATCCCGCTGAAACTTTGGACATTCTCGCGAAGGGTTCCCAATCCCCGACAAGATTGGTACCCTTTCACGTCCAAATCTCTCAAACTCCGGGAGAGATTCTCAAAACCAAGGTTGACGTGTTTCGAGTTCCTTTCAACATTTTGGAAATCCTGCTGAAACTTTGGACATTCTCGCGAAGGGTTCCCAATCCCCGACAAGATTGGTACCCTTTCACGTCCAAATCTCTCAAACTCCGGGAGAGATTCTCAAAACCAAGGTTGACATGGCTCCAGTTCCTTTCAACATTTTGGAAATCCCGCTGAAACTTTGGACATTCTCGCGAACGGTTCCCGATCCCCGACAAGACTGGTATCCTTTCACGTCCAAATCTCTCAAAGTCCGGGAGAGATTCTCAAAACCAAGGTTGACATGTTTCGAGTTCCTTTCAACATTTTGGAAATCCCGCTGAAACTTTGGACATTGTCGCGAAGGGTTCCCAATCCCCGACAAGATTGGTACCCTTTCACGTCCAAATCTCTCAAATTCCGGGAGAGATTCTCAAAACCAAGGTTGACATGTTTCGAGATCCTCTCAACATTTTGGAAATCCTGCTCAAAATTGGGACATTCTCGCGAAGGGTTCCCAATCCCCGACAAGATTGGTACCCTTTCACGTCCAAATCTCTCAAAGTCCGGGAGAGATTCTCAAAACCAAGGTTGACATGTTTCGAGTTCCTTTCAACATTTTGGAAATCCCGCTGAAACTTTGGACATTCTCGCGAAGGGTTCCCAATCCCCGACAAGATTGGTACCCTTTCACGTCCAAATCTCTCAAACTCCGGGAGAGATTCTCAAAACCAAGGTTGACATGTTTCGAGTTCCTTTCAACATTTTGGAAATCCCGCTGAAACTTTGGACATTCTCGCGAAGGGTTCCCAGTCCCCGACAAGATTGGTACCCTTTCAAGTCCAAATCTCTCCAACTCCGGGAGAGATTCTCAAAACCAAGGTTGACATGTTTCGAGTTCCTTTCAACATTTTGGAAATCCCGCTGAAACTTTGGACATTCTCGCGAAGGGTTCCCAATCCCCGACAAGATTGGTACCCTTTCACGTCCAAATCTCTCAAACTCCGGGAGAGATTCTCAAAACCAAGCTTGACATGTTTCGAGTTCCTTTCAACATTTTGGAAATCCCGCTGAAACTTTGGACATTCTGGCGGAGGGTTCCCAATCCCCGACAAGATTGGTACCCTTTCACGTCCAAATCTCTCAAACTCCGGGAGAGATTCTCAAAACCAAGGTTGACATGGGTCGAGTTCCTTTCAAATTTTGGAAATCCCGCTGAAACTTTGGAAATTCTCGCGAAGGGTTCCCAATCCCCGACAAGATTGGTACCCTTTCACGTCCAAATCTCTCAAACTCCGGGAGAGATTCTCAAAACCAAGCTTGACATGTTTCGAGTTCCTTTCAACATTTTGGAAATCCCGCTGAAACTTTGGACATTCTCGCGAAGGGTTCCCAATCCCTGACAAGATTGGTACCCTTTCACGTCCAAATCTCTCAAACTCCGGGAGAGATTCTCAAAACCAAGGTTGACATGTTTCGAGTTCCTTTCAACATTTTGGAAATCCCGCTGAAACTTTGGACATTCTCGCGAAGGGTTCCCAATCCCCGACAAGATTGGTACCCTTTCACGTCCAAATCTCTCAAACTCTGGGAGAGATTCTCAAAACCAAGGTTGACATGGTTCGAGTTCCTTTCAACATTTTGGAAATCCCGCTGAAACTTTGGACATTCTCGCGAAGGGTTCCCAATCCCCGACAAGATTGGTACACTTTCACGTCCAAATCTCTCAAACTCCGGGAGAGATTCTCAAAACCAAGGTTGACATGTTTCGAGTTCCTTTCAACATTTTGGAAATCGAGCTGAAACTTTGGACATTCTGGCGGAGGGTTCCCAATCCCCGACAAGACTGGTACCCCTTCACGTCCAAATCTCTCAAACTCCGGGAGAGATTCTCAAAACCAAGGTTGACATGTTTCGAGTTCCTTTCAACATTTTGGAAATCCCGCTGAAACTTTGGACATTCTGGCGAAGAGTTCCCAATCCCCGACAAGATTGGTACCCTTTCACGTCCAAATCTCTCAAACTCCGGGAGAGATTCTCAAAACCAAGGTTGACATGTTTCGAGTTCCTTTCAACATTTTGGAAATCCCACTGAAACTTTGGACATTCTGGCGAAGGGTTCCCAATCCCCGACAAGATTGGTACCCTTTCACGTCCAAATCTCTCAAACTCCGGGAGAGATTCTCAAAACCAAGGTTGACATGTTTCGAGTTCCTTTCAACATTTTGGAAATCCCACTGAAACTTTGGACATTCTGGCGAAGGGTTCCCAATCCCCGACAAGATTGGTACCCTTTCACGTCCAAATCTCTCAAACTCCGGGAGAGATTCTCAAAACCAAGGTTGACATGTTTCGAGTTCCTTTCAACATTTTGGAAATCCCGCTGAAACTTTGGACATTCCCGCGAAGGGTTCCCAGTCCCCGACAAGATTGGTACCCTTTCACGTCCAAATCTCTCAAACTCCGGGAGAGATTCTCAAAACCAAGGTTGACATGTTTCGAGTTCCTTTCAACATTTTGGAAATCCCGCTGAAACTTTGGACATTCTCGCGGAGGGTTCCCAATCCCCGACAAGACTGGTACCCTTTCACGTCCAAATCTCTCAAACTCCGGGAGAGATTCTCAAAACCAAAGTTGACATGTTTCGAGTTCCTCTCAACATTTTGGAAATCCCGCTGAAACTTTGGACATTCTTGCGAAGGGTTCCCAATCCCCGACAAGATTGGTACCCTTTCACGTCCAAATCTCTCAAACTCCGGGAGAGATTCTCAAAACCAAGCTTGACATGTTTCGAGTTCCTTTCAACATTTTGGAAATCCCGCTGAAACTTTGGACATTTTCGCGAAGGGTTCCGATTCCCCGACAAGATTGGTACCCTTTCACGTCCAAATCTCTCAAACTCCGGGAGAGATTCTCAAAACCAAGGTTGACATGTTTCGAGTTCCTCTCAACATTTTGGAAATCCCGCTGAAACTTTGGACATTGTCGCGAAGCGTTCCCAATCCCCGACAAGATTGGTACCCTTTCACGTCCAAATCTCTCAAAGTCCGGGAGAGATTCTCAAAACCAAGCTTGACATGTTTCGAGTTCCTTTCAACATTTTGGAAATCCCGCTGAAACTTTGGACATTTTCGCGAAGGGTTCCCAATCCCCGACAAGATTGGTACCCTTTCACGTCCAAATCTCTCAAACTCCGGGAGAGATTCTCAAAACCAAGGTTGACATGTTTCGAGTTCCTTTCAACATTTTGGAAATCCCGCTGAAACTTTGGACATTCTGGCGGAGGGTTGCCAATCCCCGACAAGATTGGTACCCTTTCACGTCCAAATCTCTCAAAGTCCGGGAGAGATTCTCAAAACCAAGGTTGACATGTTTCGAGTTCCTTTCAACATTTTGGAAATCCCACTGAAACTTTGGACATTCTGGCGAAGGGTTCCCAATCCCCGACAAGATTGGTACCCTTTCACGTCCAAATCTCTCAAACTCCGGGAGAGATTCTCAAAACCAAGGTTGACATGTTTCGAGTTCCTTTCAACATTTTGGAAATCCCGCTGAAACTTTGGACATTCTCGCGAAGGGTTCCCAGTCCCCGACAAGATTGGTACCCTGTCACGTCCAAATCTCTCCAACTCCGGGAGAGATTCTCAAAACCAAGGTTGACATGTTTCGAGTTCCTTTCAACATTTTGGAAATCCCGCTGAAACTTTGGACATTCTCGCGAAGGGTTCCCAATCCCCAACAAGATTGGTACCCTTTCACGTCCAAATCTCTCAAACTCCGGGAGAGATTCTCAAAACCAAGCTTGACATGTTTCGAGTTCCTTTCAACATTTTGGAAATCCCGCCTAAACTTTGGACATTCTCGCGAAGGGTTCCCAATCCCCGACAAGATTGGTACCCTTTCACGTCCAAATCTCTCAAACTCCGGGAGAGATTCTCAAAACCAAGCTTGACATGCTTCGAGTTCCTTTCAACATTTTGGAAATCCCACTGAAACTTTGGACATTCTCGCGAAGGGTTCCCAATCCCCGACAAGATTCGTACCCTTTCACGTCCAAATCTCTCAAACTCCGGGAGAGATTCTCAAAACCAAGGTTGACATGCTTCGAGTTCCTTTCAACATTTTGGAAATCCCG
This sequence comes from Streptopelia decaocto, assembly GCF_964273445.1. Taxonomy (NCBI): domain Eukaryota; kingdom Metazoa; phylum Chordata; class Aves; order Columbiformes; family Columbidae; genus Streptopelia; species Streptopelia decaocto. The sequence goes on along the minus strand of NW_028117277.1, from coordinate 176,359 downwards.
CTGAAACTTTGGACATTCTCGCGATGGGTTCCCAATCCCCGACAAGATTGGTACCCTTTCACGTCCAAATTTCTCAAAGTCCGGGAGAGATTCTCAAAGCCAAGGTTGACACGTTTTGAGTTCCTTTCAACATTTTGGAAATCCCGCTGAAACTTTGGACATTCTCGCGAAGGGTACCTGATCCCCGACAAGATTGGTACCCTTTCACGTCCAAATCTCTCAAACTCCGGGAGAGATTCTCAAAACCAAGGTTGACATGGTTCCAGTTCCTTTCAACATTTTGGAAATCCCGCTGAAACTTTGGACATTGTCGCGAAGGGTTCCCGATCCCCGACAAGATTGGTACCCTTTCACGTCCAAATCTCTCCAACTCCGGGAGAGATTCTCAAAACCAAGGTTGACATGTTTCGAGTTCCTTTCAACATTTTGGAAATCCCGCTGAAACTTTGGACATTCTCGCGAAGGGTACCTGATCCCCGACAAGATTGGTACACTTTCACGACCAAATCTCTCAAACTCCGGGAGAGATTCTCAAAACCAAGGTTGACATGTTTCGAGTTCCTTTCAACATTTTGGAAATCCCGCTGAAACTTTGGACATTCTCGCGAAGGGTTCCCGATCCACGACAAGATTGGTACCCTTTCACGTCCAAATCTCTCAAAGTCCGGGAGAGATTCTCAAAACCAAGGTTGACATGGTTCCAGTTCCTTTCAACATTTTGGAAATCCCGCTGAAACTTTGGACATTCTGGCGGAGGGTTCCCAATCCCCGACAAGATTGGTACCCTTTCACGTCCAAATCTCTCAAACTCCGGGAGAGATTCTCAAAACCAAGGTTGTCATGGTTCCAGTTCCTTTCAACATTTTGGAAATCCCGCTGAAACTTTGGACATTCTCGCGAACGGTTCCCGATCCCCGACAAGATTGGTACCCTTTCACGTCCAAATCTCTCAAACTCCGGGAGAGATTCTCAAAACCAAGGTTGACATGTTTCGAGTTCCTTTCAACATTTTGGAAATCCCGCCTAAACTTTGGACATTCTCGCGAAGGGTTCCCAATCCCCGACAAGATTGGTAGCCTTTCACGTCCAAATCTCTCAAACTCCGGGAGAGATTCTCAAAACCAAGGTTGACATGTTTCGAGTTCCTTTCAACATTTTGGAAATCCCGCTGAAACTTTGGACATTGTCGCGAAGCGTTCCCAATCCCCGACAAGATTGGTACCCTTTCACGTCCAAATCTCTCAAACTCCGGGAGAGATTCTCAAAACCAAGGTTGACATGCTTCGAGTTCCTTTCAACATTTTGGAAATCCCGCTGAAACTTTGGACATTCTCGCGATGGGTTCCCAATCCCCGACAAGATTGGTACCCTTTCACGTCCAAATTTCTCAAAGTCCGGGAGAGATTCTCAAAGCCAAGGTTGACACGTTTTGAGTTCCTTTCAACATTTTGGAAATCCCGCTGAAACTTTGGACATTCTCGCGAAGGGTACCTGATCCCCGACAAGATTGGTACCCTTTCACGTCCAAATCTCTCAAACTCCGGGAGAGATTCTCAAAACCAAGGTTGACATGTTTCGAGTTCCTTTCAACATTTTGGAAATCCCGCTGAAACTTTGGACATTGTCGCGAAGGGTTCCCGATCCCCGACAAGATTGGTACCCTTTCACGTCCAAATCTCTCCAACTCCGGGAGAGATTCTCAAAACCAAGGTTGACATGTTTCGAGTTCCTTTCAACATTTTGGAAATCCCGCTGAAACTTTGGACATTCTCGCGAAGGGTACCTGATCCCCGACAAGATTGGTACACTTTCACGACCAAATCTCTCAATGTCCGGGAGAGATTCTCAAAACCAAGGTTGACATGTTTCGAGTTCCTTTCAACATTTTGGAAATCCCGCTGAAACTTTGGACATTCTCGCGAAGGGTTCCCGATCCACGACAAGATTGGTACCCTTTCACGTCCAAATCTCTCAAAGTCCGGGAGAGATTCTCAAAACCAAGGTTGACATGGTTCCAGTTCCTTTCAACATTTTGGAAATCCCGCTGAAACTTTGGACATTCTGGCGGAGGGTTCCCAATCCCCGACAAGATTGGTACCCTTTCACGTCCAAATCTCTCAAACTCCGGGAGAGATTCTCAAAACCAAGGTTGTCATGGTTCCAGTTCCTTTCAACATTTTGGAAATCCCGCTGAAACTTTGGACATTCTCGCGAACGGTTCCCGATCCCCGACAAGATTGGTACCCTTTCACGTCCAAATCTCTCAAACTCCGGGAGAGATTCTCAAAACCAAGGTTGACATGTTTCGAGTTCCTTTCAACATTTTGGAAATCCCGCCTAAACTTTGGACATTCTCGCGAAGGGTTCCCAATCCCCGACAAGATTGGTAGCCTTTCACGTCCAAATCTCTCAAACTCCGTGAGAGATTCTCAAAACCAAGGTTGACATGTTTCGAGTTCCTCTCAACATTTTGGAAATCCCGCTGAAACTTTGGACATTGTCGCGAAGCGTTCCCAATCCCCGACAAGATTGGTACCCTTTCACGTCCAAATCTCTCAAAGTCCGGGAGAGATTCTCAAAACCAAGCTTGACATGTTTCGAGTTCCTTTCAACATTTTGGAAATCCCGCTGAAACTTTGGACATTTTCGCGAAGGGTTCCCAATCCCCGACAAGATTGGTACCCTTTCACGTCCAAATCTCTCAAACTCCGGGAGAGATTCTCAAAACCAAGGTTGACATGTTTCGAGTTCCTCTCAACATTTTGGAAATCCCGCTGAAACTTTGGACATTCTGGCGGAGGGTTGCCAATCCCCGACAAGATTGGTACCCTTTCACGTCCAAATCTCTCAAAGTCCGGGAGAGATTCTCAAAACCAAGGTTGACATGTTTCGAGTTCCTTTCAACATTTTGGAAATCCCACTGAAACTTTGGACATTCTGGCGAAGGGTTCCCAATCCCCGACAAGATTGGTACCCTTTCACGTCCAAATCTCTCAAACTCCGGGAGAGATTCTCAAAACCAAGGTTGACATGTTTCGAGTTCCTTTCAACATTTTGGAAATCCCGCTGAAACTTTGGACATTCTCGCGAAGGGTTCCCAGTCCCCGACAAGATTGGTACCCTGTCACGTCCAAATCTCTCCAACTCCGGGAGAGATTCTCAAAACCAAGGTTGACATGTTTCGAGTTCCTTTCAACATTTTGGAAATCCCGCTGAAACTTTGGACATTCTCGCGAAGGGTTCCCAATCCCCGACAAGATTGGTACCCTTTCACGTCCAAATCTCTCAAACTCCGGGAGAGATTCTCAAAACCAAGCTTGACATGTTTCGAGTTCCTTTCAACATTTTGGAAATCCCGCCTAAACTTTGGACATTCTCGCGAAGGGTTCCCAATCCCCGACAAGATTGGTACCCTTTCACGTCCAAATCTCTCAAACTCCGGGAGAGATTCTCAAAACCAAGCTTGACATGCTTCGAGTTCCTTTCAACATTTTGGAAATCCCGCTGAAACTTTGGACATTCTCGCGAAGGGTTCCCAATCCCCGACAAGATTGGTACCCTTTCACGTCCAAATCTCTCAAACTCCGGGAGAGATTCTCAAAACCAAGGTTGACATGCTTCGAGTTCCTTTCAACATTTTGGAAATCCCGCTGAAACTTTGGACATTCTCGCGATGGGTTCCCAATCCCCGACAAGATTGGTACCCTTTCACGTCCAAATTTCTCAAAGTCCGGGAGAGATTCTCAAAACCAAGGTTGACACGTTTTGAGTTCCTTTCAACATTTTGGAAATCCCGCTGAAACTTTGGACATTCTCGCGAAGGGTACCTGATCCCCGACAAGATTGGTACCCTTTCACGTCCAAATCTCTCAAACTCCGGGAGAGATTCGCAAAACCAAGGTTGACATGTTTCGAGTTCCTTTCAACATTTTGGAAATCCCGCTGAAACTTTGGACATTGTCGCGAAGGGTTCCCGATCCCCGACAAGATTGGTACCCTTTCACGTCCAAATCTCTCCAACTCCGGGAGAGATTCTCAAAACCAAGGTTGACATGTTTCGAGTTCCTTTCAACATTTTGGAAATCCCGCTGAAACTTTGGACATTCTCGCGAAGGGTACCTGATCCCCGACAAGATTGGTACACTTTCACGACCAAATCTCTCAAACTCCGGGAGAGATTCTCAAAACCAAGGTTGACATGTTTCGAGTTCCTTTCAACATTTTGGAAATCCCGCTGAAACTTTGGACATTCTCGCGAAGGGTTCCCGATCCACGACAAGATTGGTACCCTTTCACGTCCAAATCTCTCAAAGTCCGGGAGAGATTCTCAAAACCAAGGTTGACATGGTTCCAGTTCCTTTCAACATTTTGGAAATCCCGCTGAAACTTTGGACATTCTGGCGGAGGGTTCCCAATCCCCGACAAGATTGGTACCCTTTCACGTCCAAATCTCTCAAACTCCGGGAGAGATTCTCAAAACCAAGGTTGTCATGGTTCCAGTTCCTTTCAACATTTTGGAAATCCCGCTGAAACTTTGGACATTCTCGCGAACGGTTCCCGATCCCCGACAAGATTGGTACCCTTTCACGTCCAAATCTCTCAAACTCCGGGAGAGATTCTCAAAACCAAGGTTGACATGTTTCGAGTTCCTTTCAACATTTTGGAAATCCCGCCTAAACTTTGGACATTCTCGCGAAGGGTTCCCAATCCCCGACAAGATTGGTAGCCTTTCACGTCCAAATCTCTCAAACTCCGGGAGAGATTCTCAAAACCAAGGTTGACATGTTTCGAGTTCCTTTCAACATTTTGGAAATCCCGCTGAAACTTTGGACATTCTCGCGAAGGGTTCCCGATCCCCGACAAGATTGGTACCCTTTCACGTCCAAATCTCTCAAACTCCGGGAGAGATTCTCAAAACCAAGGTTGACATGTTTTGAGTTCCTTTCAACATTTTGGAAATCCCGCTGAAACTTTGGACATTCTGGCGGAGGGTTGCCAATCCCCGACAAGATTGGTACCCTTTCACGTCCAAATCTCTCAAAGTCCGGGAGAGATTCTCAAAACCAAGGTTGACATGTTTCGAGTTCCTTTCAACATTTTGGAAATCCCCCTGAAACTTTGGACATTCTCGCGAAGGGTTCCCGATCCCCGACAAGATTGGTACCCTTTCACGTCCAAATCTCTCAAAGTCCGGGAGAGATTCTCAAAACCAAGGTTGACATGTTTCGAGTTCCTTTCAACATTTTGGAAATCCCGCTGAAACTTTGGACATTCTCGCGAAGGGTTCCCAGTCCCCGACAAGATTGGTACCCTTTCACGTCCAAATCTCTCAAACTCCGGGAGAGATTCTCAAAACCAAGGTTGACATGTTTCGAGTTCCTTTCAACATTTTGGAAATCCCGCTGAAACTTTGGACATTGTCGCGAAGGGTTCCCAATCCCCGACAAGATTGGTACACTTTCACGTCCAAATCTCTCAAACTCCGGGAGAGATTCTCAAAACCAAGGTTGACATGGTTCCAGTTCCTTTCAACATTTTGGAAATCCCGCTGAAACTTTGGACATTCTGGCGGAGGGTTCCCAATCCCCGACAAGATTGGTACCCTTTCACGTCCAAATCTCTCAAACTCCGGGAGAGATTCTCAAAACCAAGGTTGACATGTTTCGAGTTCCTTTCAACATTTTGGAAATCCCGCTGAAACTTTGGACATTCTCGCGAAGGGTTCCCGATCCCCGACAAGATTGGTACCCTTTCACGTCCAAATCTCTCAAACTCCGGGAGAGATTCTCAAAACCAAGGTTGACATGTTTTGAGTTCCTTTCAACATTTTGGAAATCCCGCTGAAACTTTGGACATTCTCGCGAAGGGTACCTGATCCCCGACAAGATTGGTACATTTTCACGTCCAAATCTCTCAAACTCCGGGAGAGATTCTCAAAACCAAGGTTGACATGTTTCGAGTTCCTTTCAACATTTTGGAAATCCCCCTGAAACTTTGGACATTCTCGCGAAGGGTTCCCGATCCCCGACAAGATTGGTACCCTTTCACGTCCAAATCTCTCAAAGTCCGGGAGAGATTCTCAAAACCAAGGTTGACATGTTTCGAGTTCCTTTCAACATTTTGGAAATCCCGCTGAAACTTTGGACATTCTCGCGAAGGGTTCCCAGTCCCCGACAAGATTGGTACCCTTTCACGTCCAAATCTCTCAAACTCCGGGAGAGATTCTCAAAACCAAGGTTGACATGTTTTGAGTTCCTTTCAACATTTTGGAAATCCCGCTGAAACTTTGGACATTGTCGCGAAGGGTTCCCAATCCCCGACAAGATTGGTACACTTTCACGTCCAAATCTCTCAAACTCCGGGAGAGATTCTCAAAACCAAGGTTGACATGGTTCCAGTTCCTTTCAACATTTTGGAAATCCCGCTGAAACTTTGGACATTCTGGCGGAGGGTTCCCAATCCCCGACAAGATTGGTACCCTTTCACGTCCAAATCTCTCAAACTCCGGGAGAGATTCTCAAAACCAAGGTTGACATGGTTCGAGTTCCTTTCAACATTTTGGAAATCCCGCTGAAACTTTGGACATTCTCGCGAAGGGTACCTGATCCCCGACAAGATTGGTACACTTTCACGACCAAATCTCTCAAAGTCCGGGAGAGATTCTCAAAACCAAGGTTGACATGTTTCGAGTTCCTTTCAACATTTTGGAAATCCCGCTGAAACTTTGGACATTCTCGCGAAGGGTTCCCGATCCCCGACAAGATTGGTACCCTTTCACGTCCAAATCTCTCAAACTCCGGGAGAGATTCTCAAAACCAAGGTTGACATGGTTCCAGTTCCTTTCAACATTTTGGAAATCCCGCTGAAACTTTGGACATTCTGGCGGAGGGTTCCCAATCCCCGACAAGATTGGTACCCTTTCACGTCCAAATCTCTCAAACTCCGGGAGAGATTCTCAAAACCAAGGTTGTCATGGTTCCAGTTCCTTTCAACATTTTGGAAATCCCGCTGAAACTTTGGACATTCTCGCGAACGGTTCCCGATCCCCGACAAGATTGGTACCCTTTCACGTCCAAATCTCTCAAACTCCGGGAGAGATTCTCAAAACCAAGGTTGACATGTTTCGAGTTCCTTTCAACATTTTGGAAATCCCGCCTAAACTTTGGACATTCTCGCGAAGGGTTCCCAATCCCCGACAAGATTGGTAGCCTTTCACGTCCAAATCTCTCAAACTCCGGGAGAGATTCTCAAAACCAAGGTTGACATGTTTCGAGTTCCTTTCAACATTTTGGAAATCCCGCTGATACTTTGGACATTCTCGCGAAGGGTTCCCGATCCCCGACAAGATTGGTACCCTTTCACGTCCAAATCTCTCAAACTCCGGGAGAGATTCTCAAAACCAAGGTTGACATGTTTTGAGTTCCTTTCAACATTTTGGAAATCCCGCTGAAACTTTGGACATTCTGGCGGAGGGTTGCCAATCCCCGACAAGATTGGTACCCTTTCACGTCCAAATCTCTCAAAGTCCGGGAGAGATTCTCAAAACCAAGGTTGACATGTTTCGAGTTCCTTTCAACATTTTGGAAATCCCCCTGAAACTTTGGACATTCTCGCGAAGGGTTCCCGATCCCCGACAAGATTGGTACCCTTTCACGTCCAAATCTCTCAAAGTCCGGGAGAGATTCTCAAAACCAAGGTTGACATGTTTCGAGTTCCTTTCAACATTTTGGAAATCCCGCTGAAACTTTGGACATTCTCGCGAAGGGTTCCCAGTCCCCGACAAGATTGGTACCCTTTCACGTCCAAATCTCTCAAACTCCGGGAGAGATTCTCAAAACCAAGGTTGACATGTTTTGAGTTCCTTTCAACATTTTGGAAATCCCGCTGAAACTTTGGACATTGTCGCGAAGGGTTCCCAATCCCCGACAAGATTGGTACACTTTCACGTCCAAATCTCTCAAACTCCGGGAGAGATTCTCAAAACCAAGGTTGACATGGTTCCAGTTCCTTTCAACATTTTGGAAATCCCGCTGAAACTTTGGACATTCTGGCGGAGGGTTCCCAATCCCCGACAAGATTGGTACCCTTTCACGTCCAAATCTCTCAAACTCCGGGAGAGATTCTCAAAACCAAGGTTGACATGTTTCGAGTTCCTTTCAACATTTTGGAAATCCCGCTGAAACTTTGGACATTCTCGCGAAGGGTTCCCGATCCCCGACAAGATTGGTACCCTTTCACGTCCAAATCTCTCAAACTCCGGGAGAGATTCTCAAAACCAAGGTTGACATGTTTTGAGTTCCTTTCAACATTTTGGAAATCCCGCTGAAACTTTGGACATTGTCGCGAAGGGTTCCCAATCCCCGACAAGATTGGTACACTTTCACGTCCAAATCTCTCAAACTCCGGGAGAGATTCTCAAAACCAAGGTTGACATGGTTCCAGTTCCTTTCAACATTTTGGAAATCCCGCTGAAACTTTGGACATTCTGGCGGAGGGTTCCCAATCCCCGACAAGATTGGTACCCTTTCACGTCCAAATCTCTCAAACTCCGGGAGAGATTCTCAAAACCAAGGTTGACATGGTTCGAGTTCCTTTCAACATTTTGGAAATCCCGCTGAAACTTTGGACATTCTCGCGAAGGGTACCTGATCCCCGACAAGATTGGTACACTTTCACGACCAAATCTCTCAAAGTCCGGGAGAGATTCTCAAAACCAAGGTTGACATGTTTCGAGTTCCTTTCAACATTTTGGAAATCCCGCTGAAACTTTGGACATTCTCGCGAAGGGTTCCCGATCCCCGACAAGATTGGTACCCTTTCACGTCCAAATCTCTCAAACTCCGGGAGAGATTCTCAAAACCAAGGTTGACATGGTTCCAGTTCCTTTCAACATTTTGGAAATCCCGCTGAAACTTTGGACATTCTGGCGGAGGGTTCCCAATCCCCGACAAGATTCGTACCCTTTCACGTCCAAATCTCTCAAACTCCGGGAGAGATTCTCAAAACCAAGGTTGTCATGGTTCCAGTTCCTTTCAACATTTTGGAAATCCCGCTGAAACTTTGGACATTCTCGCGAACGGTTCCCGATCCCCGACAAGATTGGTACCCTTTCACGTCCAAATCTCTCAAACTCCGGGAGAGATTCTCAAAACCAAGGTTGACATGTTTCGAGTTCCTTTCAACATTTTGGAAATCCCGCCTAAACTTTGGACATTCTCGCGAAGGGTTCCCAATCCCCGACAAGATTGGTAGCCTTTCACGTCCAAATCTCTCAAACTCCGGGAGAGATTCTCAAAACCAAGGTTGACATGTTTCGAGTTCCTTTCAACATTTTGGAAATCCCGCTGATACTTTGGACATTCTCGCGAAGGGTTCCCGATCCCCGACAAGATTGGTACCCTTTCACGTCCAAATCTCTCAAACTCCGGGAGAGATTCTCAAAACCAAGGTTGACATGTTTTGAGTTCCTTTCAACATTTTGGAAATCCCGCTGAAACTTTGGACATTCTGGCGGAGGGTTGCCAATCCCCGACAAGATTGGTACCCTTTCACGTCCAAATCTCTCAAAGTCCGGGAGAGATTCTCAAAACCAAGGTTGACATGTTTCGAGTTCCTTTCAACATTTTGGAAATCCCCCTGAAACTTTGGACATTCTCGCGAAGGGTTCCCGATCCCCGACAAGATTGGTACCCTTTCACGTCCAAATCTCTCAAAGTCCGGGAGAGATTCTCAAAACCAAGGTTGACATGTTTCGAGTTCCTTTCAACATTTTGGAAATCCCGCTGAAACTTTGGACATTCTCGCGAAGGGTTCCCAGTCCCCGACAAGATTGGTACCCTTTCACGTCCAAATCTCTCAAACTCCGGGAGAGATTCTCAAAACCAAGGTTGACATGTTTTGAGTTCCTTTCAACATTTTGGAAATCCCGCTGAAACTTTGGACATTGTCGCGAAGGGTTCCCAATCCCCGACAAGATTGGTACACTTTCACGTCCAAATCTCTCAAACTCCGGGAGAGATTCTCAAAACCAAGGTTGACATGGTTCCAGTTCCTTTCAACATTTTGGAAATCCCGCTGAAACTTTGGACATTCTGGCGGAGGGTTCCCAATCCCCGACAAGATTGGTACCCTTTCACGTCCAAATCTCTCAAACTCCGGGAGAGATTCTCAAAACCAAGGTTGACATGTTTCGAGTTCCTTTCAACATTTTGGAAATCCCGCTGAAACTTTGGACATTCTCGCGAAGGGTTCCCGATCCCCGACAAGATTGGTACCCTTTCACGTCCAAATCTCTCAAACTCCGGGAGAGATTCTCAAAACCAAGGTTGACATGTTTTGAGTTCCTTTCAACATTTTGGAAATCCCGCTGAAACTTTGGACATTCTCGCGAAGGGTACCTGATCCCCGACAAGATTGGTACATTTTCACGTCCAAATCTCTCAAACTCCGGGAGAGATTCTCAAAACCAAGGTTGACATGTTTCGAGTTCCTTTCAACATTTTGGAAATCCCCCTGAAACTTTGGACATTCTCGCGAAGGGTTCCCGATCCCCGACAAGATTGGTACCCTTTCACGTCCAAATCTCTCAAAGTCCGGGAGAGATTCTCAAAACCAAGGTTGACATGTTTCGAGTTCCTTTCAACATTTTGGAAATCCCGCTGAAACTTTGGACATTCTCGCGAAGGGTTCCCAGTCCCCGACAAGATTGGTACCCTTTCACGTCCAAATCTCTCAAACTCCGGGAGAGATTCTCAAAACCAAGGTTGACATGTTTTGAGTTCATTTCAACATTTTGGAAATCCCGCTGAAAATTTGGACATTGTCGCGAAGGGTTCCCAATCCCCGACAAGATTGGTACACTTTCACGTCCAAATCTCTCAAACTCCGGGAGAGATTCTCAAAACCAAGGTTGACATGGTTCCAGTTCCTTTCAACATTTTGGAAATCCCGCTGAAACTTTGGACATTCTGGCGGAGGGTTCCCAATCCCCGACAAGATTGGTACCCTTTCACGTCCAAATCTCTCAAACTCCGGGAGAGATTCTCAAAACCAAGGTTGACATGGTTCCAGTTCCTTTCAACATTTTGGAAATCCCGCTGAAACTTTGGACATTCTCGCGAACGGTTCCCGATCCCCGACAAGATTGGTACCCTTTCACGTCCAAATCTCTCAAACTCCGGGAGAGATTCTCAAAACCAAGGTTGACATGTTTCGAGTTCCTTTCAACATTTTGGATATCCCGCTGAAACGTTGGACATTCTCGCGAAGGGTTCCCAATCCCCGACAAGATTGGTAGCCTTTCACGTCCAAATCTCTCAAACTCCGGGAGAAATTCTCAAAACCAAGGTTGACATGTTTCGAGTTCCTTTCAACATTTTGGAAATCCAGCTGAAACTTTGGACATTCTCGCGAAGGGTTCCCAGTCCCCGACAAGATTGGTACCCTTTCACGTCCAAATCTCTCAAACTCCGGGAGAGATTCTCAAAACCAAGGTTGACATGTTTCGAGTTCCTTTCAACATTTTGGAAATCCCGCTGAAACTTTGGACATTCTCGCGAAGGGTACCTGATCCCCGACAAGATTGGTACATTTTCACGTCCAAATCTCTCAAACTCCGGGAGAGATTCTCAAAACCAAGGTTGACATGTTTCGAGTTCCTTTCAACATTTTGGAAATCCCCCTGAAACTTTGGACATTCTCGCGAAGGGTTCCCGATCCCCGACAAGATTGGTACCCTTTCACGTCCAAATCTCTCAAAGTCCGGGAGAGATTCTCAAAACCAAGGTTGACATGTTTCGAGTTCCTTTCAACATTTTGGAAATCCCGCTGAAACTTTGGACATTCTCGCGAAGGGTTCCCAGTCCCCGACAAGATTGGTACCCTTTCACGTCCAAATCTCTCAAACTCCGGGAGAGATTCTCAAAACCAAGGTTGACATGTTTTGAGTTCCTTTCAACATTTTGGAAATCCCCCTGAAACTTTGGACATTCTCGCGAAGGGTTCCCGATCCCCGACAAGATTGGTACCCTTTCACGTCCAAATCTCTCAAAGTCCGGGAGAGATTCTCAAAACCAAGGTTGACATGTTTCGAGTTCCTTTCAACATTTTGGAAATCCCGCTGAAACTTTGGACATTCTCGCGAAGGGTTCCCAGTCCCCGACAAGATTGGTACCCTTTCACGTCCAAATCTCTCAAACTCCGGGAGAGATTCTCAAAACCAAGGTTGACATGTTTTGAGTTCCTTTCAACATTTTGGAAATCCCGCTGAAACTTTGGACATTGTCGCGAAGGGTTCCCAATCCCCGACAAGATTGGTACACTTTCACGTCCAAATCTCTCAAACTCCGGGAGAGATTCTCAAAACCAAGGTTGACATGGTTCCAGTTCCTTTCAACATTTTGGAAATCCCGCTGAAACTTTGGACATTCTGGCGGAGGGTTCCCAATCCCCGACAAGATTGGTACCCTTTCACGTCCAAATCTCTCAAACTCCGGGAGAGATTCTCAAAACCAAGGTTGACATGGTTCCAGTTCCTTTCAACATTTTGGAAATCCCGCTGAAACTTTGGACATTCTCGCGAACGGTTCCCGATCCCCGACAAGATTGGTACCCTTTCACGTCCAAATCTCTCAAACTCCGGGAGAGATTCTCAAAACCAAGGTTGACATGTTTCGAGTTCCTTTCAACATTTTGGATATCCCGCTGAAACGTTGGACATTCTCGCGAAGGGTTCCCAATCCCCGACAAGATTGGTAGCCTTTCACGTCCAAATCTCTCAAACTCCGGGAGAAATTCTCAAAACCAAGGTTGACATGTTTCGAGTTCCTTTCAACATTTTGGAAATCCCGCTGAAACTTTGGACATTCTCGCGAAGGGTTCCCGATCCCCGACAAGATTGGTACCCTTTCACGTCCAAATCTCTCAAACTCCGGGAGAGATTCTCAAAACCAAGGTTGACATGTTTCGAGTTCCTTTCAACATTTTGGAAATCCCGCTGAAACTTTGGACATTCTCGCGAAGGGTTCCCAATCCCCGACAAGATTGGTACCCTTTCACGTCCAAATCTCTCAAACTCTGGGAGAGATTCTCAAAACCAAGGTTGACATGGTTCCAGTTCCTTTCAACATTTTGGAAATCCCGCTGAAACTTTGGACATTCTCGCGAAGGGTTCCCGATCCCCGACAAGATTGGTACCCTTTCACGTCCAAATCTCTCAAACTCCGGGAGAGATTCTCAAAACCAAGGTTGACGTGTTTCGAGTTTCTTTCAACATTTTGGAAATCCCGCTGAAACTTTGGACATTCTGGCGAAGGGTTCCCGATCCCCGACAAGATTGGTACCCTTTCACGTCCAAATCTCTCAAACTCCGGGAGAGATTCTCAAAACCAAGGTTGACAGGTTTTGAGTTCCTTTCAACATTTTGGAAATCCCGCTGAAACTTTGGACATTCTCGCGAAGGGTTCCCAATCCCCGACAAGATTGGTACACTTTCACGTCCAAATCTCTCAAACTCCGGGAGAGATTCTCAAAACCAAGGTTGACATGTTTCGAGTTCCTTTCAACATTTTGGAAATCCCGCTGAAACTTTGGACATTCTCGCGAAGGGTTCCCGATCCCTGACAAGATTGGTACCCTTTCACGTCCAAATCTCTCAAACTCCGGGAGAGATTCTCAAAACCAAGGTTGACGTGTTTCGAGTTCCTTTCAACATTTTGGAAATCCCGCTGAAACTTTGGACATTCTGGCGAAGGGTTCCCGATCCCCGACAAGATTGGTACCCTTTCACGTCCAAATCTCTCAAACTCCGGGAGAGATTCTCAAAACCAAGGTTGACATGTTTTGAGTTCCTTTCAACATTTTGGAAATCCCGCTGAAACTTTGGACATTCTCGCGAAGGGTACCTGATCCCCGACAAGATTGGTACCCTTTCACGTCCAAATCTCTCAAACTCCGGGAGAGATTCTCAAAACCAAGGTTGACAAGTTTCGAGTTCCTCTCAACATTTTGGAAATCCCGCTGAAACTTTGGACATTCTGGCGGAGGGTTGCCAATCCCCGACAAGATTGGTACCCTTTCACGTCCAAATCTCTCAAAGTCCGGGAGAGATTCTCAAAACCAAGGTTGACATGTTTCGAGTTCCTTTCAACATTTTGGAAATCCCACTGAAACTTTGGACATTCTCGCGAAGGGTTCCCAATCCCCGACAAGATTGGTACCCTTTCACGTCCAAATCTCTCAAACTCCGGGAGAGATTCTCAAAACCAAGGTTGACATGTTTCGAGTTCCTTTCAACATTTTGGAAATCCCGCTGAAACTTTGGACATTCTCGCGAAGGGTTCCCAGTCCCCGACAAGATTGGTACCCTTTCACGTCCAAATCTCTCAAACTCCGGGAGAGATTCTCAAAACCAAGGTTGACATGTTTTGAGTTCCTTTCAACATTTTGGAAATCCCGCTGAAACTTTGGACATTCTCGCGAAGGGTTCCCAATCCCCGACAAGATTGGTACCCTTTCACGTCCAAATCTCTCAAACTCCGGGAGAGATTCTCAAAACCAAGGTTGACATGGTTCCAGTTCCTTTCAACATTTTGGAAATCCCGCTGAAACTTTGGACATTCTCGCGAAGGGTTCCCGATCCCCGACAAGATTGGTACCCTTTCACGTCCAAATCTCTCAAACTCCGGGAGAGATTCTCAAAACCAAGGTTGACGTGTTTCGAGTTCCTTTCAACATTTTGGAAATCCCGCTGAAACTTTGGACATTCTCGCGAAGGGTTCCCGATCCCAGACAAGATTGGTACCCTTTCACGTCCAAATCTCTCAAACTCCGGGAGAGATTCTCAAAACCAAGGTTGACGTGTTTCGAGTTCCTTTCAACATTTTGGAAATCCCGCTGAAACTTTGGACATTCTGGCGAAGGGTTCCCGATCCCCGACAAGATTGGTACCCTTTCACGTCCAAATCTCTCAAACTCCGGGAGAGATTCTCAAAACCAAGGTTGACATGTTTTGAGTTCCTTTCAACATTTTGGAAATCCCGCTGAAACTTTGGACATTCTCGCGAAGGGTACCTGATCCCCGACAAGACTGGTACCCTTTCACGTCCAAATCTCTCAAACTCCGGGAGAGATTCTCAAAACCAAGGTTGACATGTTTCGAGTTCCTCTCAACATTTTGGAAATCCCGCTGAAACTTTGGACATTCTGGCGGAGGGTTGCCAATCCCCGACAAGATTGGTACCCTTTCACGTCCAAATCTCTCAAAGTCCGGGAGAGATTCTCAAAACCAAGGTTGACATGTTTCGAGTTCCTTTCAACATTTTGGAAATCCCACTGAAACTTTGGACATTCTGGCGAAGGGTTCCCAATCCCCGACAAGATTGGTACCCTTTCACGTCCAAATCTCTCAAACTCCGGGAGAGATTCTCAAAACCAAGGTTGACATGTTTCGAGTTCCTTTCAACATTTTGGAAATCCCGCTGAAACTTTGGACATTCTCGCGAAGGGTTCCCAATCCCCGACAAGATTGGTACCCTTTCACGTCCAAATCTCTCCAACTCTGGGAGAGATTCTCAAAACCAAGGTTGACATGTTTCGAGTTCCTTTCAACATTTTGGAAATCCCGCTGAAAGTTTGGACATTCTCGCGAAGGGTTCCCAATCCCCGACAAGATTGGTACCCTTTCACGTCCAAATCTCTCAAACTCCGGGAGAGATTCTCAAAACCAAGGTTGACATGTTTCGAGTTCCTTTCAACATTTTGGAAATCCCGCGGAAACTTTGGACATTCTCGCGAAGGGTTCCCAATCCCCGACAAGATCGGTACCCTTTCACGTCCAAATCTCTCAAACTCCGGGAGAGATTCTCAAAACCAAGCTTGACATGCTTCGAGATCCTTTCAAAATTTTGGAAATCCCGCTGAAACTTTGGACATTGTCGCGAAGGGTTCCCAATCCCCGACAAGATTGGTACCCTTTCACGTCCAAATCTCTCAAACTCCGGGAGAGATTCTCAAAACCAAGCTTGACATGTTTCGAGTTCCTTTCAACATTTTGGAAATCCCGCTGAAACTTTGGACATTTTCGCGAAGGGTTCCCAATCCCCGACAAGATTGGTACCCTTTCACGTCCAAATCTTTCAAAGTCCGGGAGAGATTCTCAAAACCAAGGTTGACATGTTTCGAGTTCCTTTCAACATTTTGGAAATCCCGCCGAAACTTTGGACATTCTGGCGGAGGATTCCCAATCCCCGACAAGATTGGTACCCTTTCACGTCCAAATCTCTCAAACTCCGGGAGAGATTCTCAAAACCAAGGTTGACATGTTTCGAGTTCCTTTCAACATTTTGGAAATCCCGCTGAAACTTTGGACATTTTCGCGAAGGGTTCCCAATCCCCGACAAGATTGGTACCCTTTCACGTCCAAATCTCTCAAACTCCGGGAGAGATTCTCAAAACCAAGGTTGACATGGTTCGAGTTCCTTTCAACATTTTGGAAATCCCGCTGAAACTTTGGACAATCTCGCGAAGGGTTCCCAATCCCCGACAAGATTGGTACCCTTTCACGTCCAAATCTCTCAAACTCCGGGAGAGATTCTCAAAACCAAGGTTGACATGTTTCGAGTTCCTTTCAACATTTTGGAAATCCCGCTGAAACTTTGGACATTCTCGCGAAGGGTTCCCAATCCCCGACAAGATTGGTACC
Source organism: Streptopelia decaocto (assembly GCF_964273445.1). Classification (NCBI taxonomy): domain Eukaryota; kingdom Metazoa; phylum Chordata; class Aves; order Columbiformes; family Columbidae; genus Streptopelia; species Streptopelia decaocto. The sequence continues at coordinate 159,660 of NW_028117277.1, read as the reverse complement.
CTTTCACGTCCAAATCTCTCAAACTCCGGCTAAGATTCTCAAAACCAAGGTTGACATGGTTCGAGTTCCTTTCAACATTTTGGAAATCCCACTGAAACTTTGGACATTCTCGCGAAGGGTTCCCAATCCCCGACAAGATTGGTACCCTTTCACGTCCAAATCTCTCAAACTCCGGGAGAGATTCTCAAAACCAAGGTTGACATGTTTCGAGTTCCTTTCAACATTTTGGAAATCCCGCTGAAACTTTGGACATTCTCGCGAAGGGTTCCCAATCCCCGACAAGATTGGTAGCCTTTCACGTCCAAATCTCTCAAACTCCGGGAGAGATTCTCAAAACCAAGGTTGACATGTTTTGAGTTCCTTTCAACATTTTGGAAATCCCGCTGAAACTTTGGACATTCTCGCGAAGGGTTCCCGATCCCCGACAAGATTGGTACCCTTTCACGTCCAAATCTCTCAAACTCCGGGAGAGATTCTCAAAACCAAGGTTGACATGGTTCCAGTTCCTTTCAACATTTTGGAAATCCCGCTGAAACTTTGGACATTCTCGCGAAGGGTTCCCAGTCCCCGACAAGATTGGTACCCTTTCACGTCCAAATCTCTCAAACTCCGGGAGAGATTCTCAAAACCAAGGTTGACATGTTTTGAGTTCCTTTCAACATTTTGGAAATCCCGCTGAAACTTTGGACATTGTCACGAAGGGTTCCCAATCCCCGACAAGATTGGTACACTTTCACGTCCAAATCTCTCAAACTCCGGGAGAGATTCTCAAAACCAAGGTTGACATGGTTCCAGTTCCTTTCAACATTTTGGAAATCCCGCTGAAACTTTGGACATTCTGGCGGAGGGTTGCCAATCCCCGACAAGATTGGTACACTTTCACGTCCAAATCTCTCAAAGTCCGGGAGAGATTCTCAAAACCAAGGTTGACATGTTTCGAGTTCCTTTCAACATTTTGGAAATCCCGCTGAAACTTTGGACATTGTCGCGAGGGGTTCCCAATCCCCGACAAGATTGGTACCCTTTCACGTCCAAATCTCTCAAACTCCGGGAGAGATTCTCAAAACCAAGGTTGACATGTTTCGAGTTCCTTTCAACATTTTGGAAATCCCGCTGAAACTTTGGACATTGTCGCGAGGGGTTCGCAATCCCCGACAAGATTGGTACCCTTTCACGTCCAAATCTCTCAAACTCCGGGAGAGATTCTCAAAACCAAGGTTGACATGGTTCCAGTTCCTTTCAACATTTTGGAAATCCCGCTGAAACTTTGGACATTCTCGCGAACGGTTCCTGATCCCCGACAAGACTGGTACCCTTTCACGTCCAAATCTCTCAAACTCCGGGAGAGATTCTCAAAACCAAGGTTGACACGTTTCGAGTTCCTTTCAACATTTTGGAAATCCCGCTGAAACGTTGGACATTCTCGCGAAGGGTTCCCAATCCCCGACAAGATTGGTAGCCTTTCACGTCCAAATCTCTCAAAGTCCGGGAGAGATTCTCAAAACCAAGGTTGACATGTTTCGAGTTCCTTTCAACATTTTGGAAATCCCGCTGAAACTTTGGACATTCTCGCGAAGGGTTCCCAGTCCCCGACAAGATTGGTACCCTTTCACGTCCAAATCTCTCAAACTCCGGGAGAGATTCTCAAAACCAAGGTTGACATGTTTTGAGTTCCTTTCAACATTTTGGAAATCCCGCTGAAACTTTGGACATTCTCGCGAAGGGTTCCCAATCCCCGACAAGATTGGTACCCTTTCATGTCCAAATATCTCAAACTCCGGGAGAGATTCTCAAAACCAAGGTTGACATGTTTCGAGTTCCTCTCAACATTTTGGAAATCCCGCTGAAACTTTGGACATTCTGGCGAAGGGTTCCCGATCCCCGACAAGATTGGTACCCTTTCACGTCCAAATCTCTCAAACTCCGGGAGAGATTCTCAAAACCAAGGTTGACATGGTTCCAGTTCCTTTCAACATTTTGGAAATCCCGCTGAAACTTTGGACATTTTCGCGAAGGGTTCCCAATCCCCGACAAGATTGGTACCCTTTCACGTCCAAATCTCTCAAACTCCGGGAGAGATTCTCAAAACCAAGGTTGACATGTTTCGAGTTCCTCTCAACATTTTGGAAATCCCGCTGAAACTTTGGACATTCTGGCGGAGGGTTGCCAATCCCCGACAAGATTGGTACCCTTTCACGTCCAAATCTCTCAAAGTCCGGGAGAGATTCTCAAAACCAAGGTTGACATGTTTCGAGTTCCTTTCAACATTTTGGAAATCCCACTGAAACTTTGGACATTCTGGCGAAGGGTTCCCAATCCCCGACAAGATTGGTACCCTTTCACGTCCAAATCTCTCAAACTCCGGGAGAGATTCTCAAAACCAAGGTTGACATGTTTCGAGTTCCTTTCAACATTTTGGAAATCCCGCTGAAACTTTGGACATTCTCGCGAAGGGTTCCCGATCCCCGACAAGATTGGTACCCTGTCACGTCCAAATCTCTCCAACTCCGGGAGAGATTCTCAAAACCAAGGTTGACATGTTTCGAGTTCCTTTCAACATTTTGGAAATCCCGCTGAAACTTTGGACATTCTCGCGAAGGGTTCCCAATCCCCGACAAGATTGGTACCCTTTCACGTCCAAATCTCTCAAACTCCGGGAGAGATTCTCAAAACCAAGCTTGACATGTTTCGAGTTCCTTTCAACATTTTGGAAATCCCGCTGAAACTTTGGACATTCTCGCGAAGGGTTCCCAATCCCCGACAAGATTGGTACCCTTTCACGTCCAAATCTCTCAAACTCCGGGAGAGATTCTCAAAACCAAGCTTGACATGCTTCGAGTTCCTTTCAACATTTTGGAAATCCCGCTGAAAATTTGGACATTCTCGCGAAGGGTTCCCAATCCCCGACAAGATTGGTACCCTTTCACGTCCAAATCTCTCAAAGTCCGGGAGAGATTCTCAAAACCAAGCTTGACATGCTTCGAGTTCCTTTCAACATTTTGGAAATCCCGCTGAAACTTTGGACATTCTCGCGATGGGTTCCCAATCCCCGACAAGATTGGTACCCTTTCACGTCCAAATTTCTCAAAGTCCGGGAGAGATTCTCAAAGCCAAGGTTGACACGTTTTGAGTTCCTTTCAACATTTTGGAAATCCCGCTGAAACTTTGGACATTCTCGCGAAGGGTACCTGATCCCCGACAAGATTGGTACCCTTTCACGTCCAAATCTCTCAAAGTCCGGGAGAGATTCTCAAAACCAAGGTTGACATGTTTCGAGTTCCTTTCAACATTTTGGAAATCCCGCTGAAACTTTGGACATTCTCGCGAACGGTTCCCGATCCCCGACAAGATTGGTACCCTTTCACGTCCAAATCTCTCCAACTCCGGGAGAGATTCTCAAAACCAAGGTTGACATGTTTTGAGTTCCTTTCAACATTTTGGAAATCCCGCTGAAACTTTGGACATTCTCGCGAAGGGTACCTGATCCCCGACAAGATTGGTACACTTTCACGACCAAATCTCTCAAAGTCCGGGAGAGATTCTCAAAACCAAGGTTGACATGTTTCGAGTTCCTTTCAACATTTTGGAAATCCCGCTGAAACTTTGGACATTCTCGCGAAGGGTTCCCGATCCACGACAAGATTGGTACCCTTTCACGTCCAAATCTCTCAAAGTCCGGGAGAGATTCTCAAAACCAAGGTTGACATGGTTCCAGTTCCTTTCAACATTTTGGAAATCCCGCTGAAACTTTGGACATTCTGGCGGAGGGTTCCCAATCCCCGACAAGATTGGTACCCTTTCACGTCCAAATCTCTCAAACTCCGGGAGAGATTCTCAAAACCAAGGTTGTCATGGTTCCAGTTCCTTTCAACATTTTGGAAATCCCGCTGAAACTTTGGACATTCTCGCGAACGGTTCCCGATCCCCGACAAGATTGGTACCCTTTCACGTCCAAATCTCTCAAACTCCGGGAGAGATTCTCAAAACCAAGGTTGACATGTTTCGAGTTCCTTTCAACATTTTGGAAATCCCGCCTAAACTTTGGACTTTCTCGCGAAGGGTTCCCAATCCCCGACAAGATTGGTACCCTTTCACGTCCAAATCTCTCAAACTCCGGGAGAGATTCTCAAAACCAAGGTTGACATGTTTCGAGTTCCTTTCAACATTTTGGAAATCCCGCTGAAACTTTGGACATTCTCGCGAAGGGTTCCCAGTCCCCGACAAGATTGGTACCCTTTCACGTCCAAATCTCTCAAACTCCGGGAGAGATTCTCAAAACCAAGGTTGACATGTTTCGAGTTCCTTTCAACATTTTGGAAATCCCGCTGAAACTTTGGACATTCTCGCGAAGGGTACCTGATCCCCGACAAGATTGGTACATTTTCACGTCCAAATCTCTCAAACTCCGGGAGAGATTCTCAAAACGAAGGTTGACATGTTTCGAGTTCCTTTCAACATTTTGGAAATCCCCCTGAAACTTTGGACATTCTCGCGAAGGGTTCCCGATCCCCGACAAGATTGGTACCCTTTCACGTCCAAATCTCTCAAAGTCCGGGAGAGATTCTCAAAACCAAGGTTGACATGTTTCGAGTTCCTTTCAACATTTTGGAAATCCCGCTGAAACTTTGGACATTCTCGCGAAGGGTTCCCAGTCCCCGACAAGATTGGTACCCTTTCACGTCCAAATCTCTCAAACTCCGGGAGAGATTCTCAAAACCAAGGTTGACATGTTTTGAGTTCCTTTCAACATTTTGGAAATCCCGCTGAAACTTTGGACATTGTCGCGAAGGGTTCCCAATCCCCGACAAGATTGGTACACTTTCACGTCCAAATCTCTCAAACTCCGGGAGAGATTCTCAAAACCAAGGTTGACATGGTTCCAGTTCCTTTCAACATTTTGGAAATCCCGCTGAAACTTTGGACATTCTGGCGGAGGGTTCCCAATCCCCGACAAGATTGGTACCCTTTCACGTCCAAATCTCTCAAACTCCGGGAGAGATTCTCAAAACCAAGGTTGACATGTTTCGAGTTCCTTTCAACATTTTGGAAATCCCGCTGAAACTTTGGACATTCTCGCGAAGGGTTCCCGATCCCCGACAAGATTGGTACCCTTTCACGTCCAAATCTCTCAAACTCCGGGAGAGATTCTCAAAACCAAGGTTGACATGTTTTGAGTTCCTTTCAACATTTTGGAAATCCCGCTGAAACTTTGGACATTCTCGCGAAGGGTACCTGATCCCCGACAAGATTGGTACATTTTCACGTCCAAATCTCTCAAACTCCGGGAGAGATTCTCAAAACCAAGGTTGACATGTTTCGAGTTCCTTTCAACATTTTGGAAATCCCCCTGAAACTTTGGACATTCTCGCGAAGGGTTCCCGATCCCCGACAAGATTGGTACCCTTTCACGTCAAAATCTCTCAAAGTCCGGGAGAGATTCTCAAAACCAAGGTTGACATGTTTCGAGTTCCTTTCAACATTTTGGAAATCCCGCTGAAACTTTGGACATTCTCGCGAAGGGTTCCCAGTCCCCGACAAGATTGGTACCCTTTCACGTCCAAATCTCTCAAACTCCGGGAGAGATTCTCAAAACCAAGGTTGACATGTTTTGAGTTCCTTTCAACATTTTGGAAATCCCGCTGAAACTTTGGACATTGTCGCGAAGGGTTCCCAATCCCCGACAAGATTGGTACACTTTCACGTCCAAATCTCTCAAACTCCGGGAGAGATTCTCAAAACCAAGGTTGACATGGTTCCAGTTCCTTTCAACATTTTGGAAATCCCGCTGAAACTTTGGACATTCTGGCGGAGGGTTCCCAATCCCCGACAAGATTGGTACCCTTTCACGTCCAAATCTCTCAAACTCCGGGAGAGATTCTCAAAACCAAGGTTGACATGGTTCCAGTTCCTTTCAACATTTTGGAAATCCCGCTGAAACTTTGGACATTCTCGCGAACGGTTCCCGATCCCCGACAAGATTGGTACCCTTTCACGTCCAAATCTCTCAAACTCCGGGAGAGATTCTCAAAACCAAGGTTGACATGTTTCGAGTTCCTTTCAACATTTTGGATATCCCGCTGAAACGTTGGACATTCTCGCGAAGGGTTCCCAATCCCCGACAAGATTGGTAGCCTTTCACGTCCAAATCTCTCAAACTCCGGGAGAAATTCTCAAAACCAAGGTTGACATGTTTCGAGTTCCTTTCAACATTTTGGAAATCCCGCTGAAACTTTGGACATTCTCGCGAAGGGTTCCCAGTCCCCGACAAGATTGGTACCCTTTCACGTCCAAATCTCTCAAACTCCGGGAGAGATTCTCAAAACCAAGGTTGACATGTTTCGAGTTCCTTTCAACATTTTGGAAATCCCGCTGAAACTTTGGACATTCTGGCGAAGGGTTCCCAATCCCCGACAAGATTGGTACCCTTTCACGTCCAAATCTCTCAAACTCCGGGAGAGATTCTCAAAACCAAGGTTGACATGGTTCCAGTTCCTTTCAACATTTTGGAAATCCCGCTGAAACTTTGGACATTCTCGCGAAGGGTTCCCGATCCCCGACAAGATTGGTACCCTTTCACGTCCAAATCTCTCAAACTCCGGGAGAGATTCTCAAAACCAAGGTTGACGTGTTTCGAGTTCCTTTCAACATTTTGGAAATCCCGCTGAAACTTTGGACATTCTGGCGAAGGGTTCCCGATCCCCGACAAGATTGGTACCCTTTCACGTCCAAATCTCTCAAACTCCGGGAGAGATTCTCAAAACCAAGGTTGACAGGTTTTGAGTTCCTTTCAACATTTTGGAAATCCCGCTGAAACTTTGGACATTCTCGCGAAGGGTTCCCAATCCCCGACAAGATTGGTACACTTTCACGTCCAAATCTCTCAAACTCCGGGAGAGATTCTCAAAACCAAGGTTGACATGTTTCGAGTTCCTTTCAACATTTTGGAAATCCCGCTGAAACTTTGGACATTGTCGCGAAGGGTTCCCAATCCCCGACAAGATTGGTACACTTTCACGTCCAAATCTCTCAAACTCCGGGAGAGATTCTCAAAACCAAGGTTGACATGGTTCCAGTTCCTTTCAACATTTTGGAAATCCCGCTGAAACTTTGGACATTCTGGCGGAGGGTTCCCAATCCCCGACAAGATTGGTACCCTTTCACGTCCAAATCTCTCAAACTCCGGGAGAGATTCTCAAAACCAAGGTTGACATGGTTCCAGTTCCTTTCAACATTTTGGAAATCCCGCTGAAACTTTGGACATTCTCGCGAACGGTTCCCGATCCCCGACAAGATTGGTACCCTTTCACGTCCAAATCTCTCAAACTCCGGGAGAGATTCTCAAAACCAAGGTTGACATGTTTCGAGTTCCTTTCAACATTTTGGATATCCCGCTGAAACGTTGGACATTCTCGCGAAGGGTTCCCAATCCCCGACAAGATTGGTAGCCTTTCACGTCCAAATCTCTCAAACTCCGGGAGAAATTCTCAAAACCAAGGTTGACATGTTTCGAGTTCCTTTCAACATTTTGGAAATCCCGCTGAAACTTTGGACATTCTCGCGAAGGGTTCCCAGTCCCCGACAAGATTGGTACCCTTTCACGTCCAAATCTCTCAAACTCCGGGAGAGATTCTCAAAACCAAGGTTGACATGTTTCGAGTTCCTTTCAACATTTTGGAAATCCCGCTGAAACTTTGGACATTCTCGCGAAGGGTTCCCAATCCCCGACAAGATTGGTACCCTTTCACGTCCAAATCTCTCAAACTCCGGGAGAGATTCTCAAAACCAAGGTTGACATGGTTCCAGTTCCTTTCAACATTTTGGAAATCCCGCTGAAACTTTGGACATTCTCGCGAAGGGTTCCCGATCCCCGACAAGATTGGTACCCTTTCACGTCCAAATCTCTCAAACTCCGGGAGAGATTCTCAAAACCAAGGTTGACGTGTTTCGAGTTCCTTTCAACATTTTGGAAATCCCGCTGAAACTTTGGACATTCTGGCGAAGGGTTCCCGATCCCCGACAAGATTGGTACCCTTTCACGTCCAAATCTCTCAAACTCCGGGAGAGATTCTCAAAACCAAGGTTGACAGGTTTTGAGTTCCTTTCAACATTTTGGAAATCCCGCTGAAACTTTGGACATTCTCGCGAAGGGTTCCCAATCCCCGACAAGATTGGTACACTTTCACGTCCAAATATCTCAAACTCCGGGAGAGATTCTCAAAACCAAGGTTGACATGTTTCGAGTTCCTTTCAACATTTTGGAAATCCCGCTGAAACTTTGGACATTCTCGCGAAGGGTTCCCGATCACTGACAAGATTGGTACCCTTTCACGTCCAAATCTCTCAAACTCCGGGAGAGATTCTCAAAACCAAGGTTGACGTGTTTCGAGTTCCTTTCAACATTTTGGAAATCCCGCTGAAACTTTGGACATTCTCGCGAAGGGTTCCCGATCCCCGACAAGATTGGTACCCTTTCACGTCCAAATCTCTCAAACTCCGGGAGAGATTCTCAAAACCAAGGTTGACATGTTTTGAGTTCCTTTCAACATTTTGGAAATCCCGCTGAAACTTTGGACATTCTCGCGAAGGGTACCTGATCCCCGACAAGATTGGTACCCTTTCACGTCCAAATCTCTCAAACTCCGGGAGAGATTCTCAAAACCAAGGTTGACAAGTTTCGAGTTCCTTTCAACATTTTGGAAATCCCGCTGAAACTTTGGACATTCTGGCGGAGGGTTGCCAATCCCCGACAAGATTGGTACCCTTTCACGTCCAAATCTCTCAAAGTCCGGGAGAGATTCTCAAAACCAAGGTTGACATGTTTCGAGTTCCTCTCAACATTTTGGAAATCCCACTGAAACTTTGGACATTCTCGCGAAGGGTTCCCAATCCCCGACAAGATTGGTACCCTTTCACGTCCAAATCTCTCCAACTCCGGGAGAGATTCTCAAAACCAAGGTTGACATGTTTCGAGTTCCTTTCAACATTTTGGAAATCCCGCTGAAACTTTGGACATTCTCGCGAAGGGTTCCCAGTCCCCGACAAGATTGGTACCCTTTCACGTCCAAATCTCTCAAACTCCGGGAGAGATTCTCAAAACCTAGGTTGACATGTTTTGAGTTCCTTTCAACATTTTGGAAATCCCGCTGAAACTTTGGACATTCTCGCGAAGGGTTCCCAATCCCCGACAAGATTGGTACCCTTTCACGTCCAAATCTCTCAAACTCCGGGAGAGATTCTCAAAACCAAGGTTGACATGGTTCCAGTTCCTTTCAACATTTTGGAAATCCCGCTGAAACTTTGGACATTCTCGCGAAGGGTTCCCGATCCCCGACAAGATTGGTACCCTTTCACGTCCAAATCTCTCAAACTCCGGGAGAGATTCTCAAAACCAAGGTTGACGTGTTTCGAGTTCCTTTCAACATTTTGGAAATCCCGCTGAAACTTTGGACATTTTCGCGAAGGGTTCCCAATCCCCGGCAAGATTGGTACCCTTTCACGTCCAAATCTCTCAAACTCCGGGAGAGATTCTCAAAACCAAGGTTGACATGGTTCGAGTTCCTTTCAACATTTTGGAAATCCCGCTGAAACTTTGGACATTCTCGCGAAGGGTTCCCGATCCCCGACAAGATTGGTACCCTTTCACGTCCAAATCTCTCAAACTCCGGGAGAGATTCTCAAAACCAAGGTTGACATGGTTCCAGTTCCTTTCAACATTTTGGAAATCCCGCTGAAACTTTGGACATTCTCGCGAAGGGTTCCCAATCCCCGACAAGATTGGTACCCTTTCACGTCCAAATCTCTCAAACTCCGGCTAAGATTCTCAAAACCAAGGTTGACATGGTTCGAGTTCCTTTCAACATTTTGGAAATCCCGCTGAAACTTTGGACATTCTCGCGAACGGTTCCCAATCCCCGACAAGATTGGTACCCTTTCACGTCCAAATCTCTCAAACTCCGGGAGAGATTCTCAAAACCAAGGTTGACATGTTTCGAGTTCCTTTCAACATTTTGGAAATCCCGCTGAAACTTTGGACATTCTCGCGAAGGGTTCCCAATCCCCGACAAGATTGGTAGCCTTTCACGTCCAAATCTCTCAAACTCCGGGAGAGATTCTCAAAACCAAGGTTGACATGTTTTGAGTTCCTTTCAACATTTTGGAAATCCCGCTGAAACTTTGGACATTCTCGCGAAGGGTTCCCGATCCCCGACAAGATTGGTACCCTTTCACGTCCAAATCTCTCAAACTCCGGGAGAGATTCTCAAAACCAAGGTTGACATGTTTCGAGTTCCCTTCAACATTTTGGAAATCCCGCCTAAACTTTGGACATTCTCGCGAAGGGTTCCCAGTCCCCGACAAGATTGGTACCCTTTCACGTCCAAATCTCTCAAACTCCGGGAGAGATTCTCAAAACCAAGGTTGACATGTTTTGAGTTCCTTTCAACATTTTGGAAATCCCGCTGAAACTTTGGACATTGTCACGAAGGGTTCCCAATCCCCGACAAGATTGGTACACTTTCACGTCCAAATCTCTCAAACTCCGGGAGAGATTCTCAAAACCAAGGTTGACATGGTTCCAGTTCCTTTCAACATTTTGGAAATCCCGCTGAAACTTTGGACATTCTGGCGGAGGGTTGCCAATCCCCGACAAGATTGGTACCCTTTCACGTCCAAATCTCTCAAACTCCGGGAGAGATTCTCAAAACCAAGGTTGACATGTTTCGAGTTCCTTTCAACATTTTGGAAATCCCGCTGAAACTTTGGACATTGTCGCGAGGGGTTCCCAATCCCCGACAAGATTGGTACCCTTTCACGTCCAAATCTCTCAAACTCCGGGAGAGATTCTCAAAACCAAGGTTGACATGTTTCGAGTTCCTTTCAACATTTTGGAAATCCCGCTGAAACTTTGGACATTGTCGCGAGGGGTTCCCAATCCCCGACAAGATTGGTACCCTTTCACGTCCAAATCTCTCAAACTCCGGGAGAGATTCTCAAAACCAAGGTTGACATGGTTCCAGTTCCTTTCAACATTTTGGAAATCCCGCTGAAACTTTGGACATTCTCGCGAACGGTTCCTGATCCCCGACAAGATTGGTACCCTTTCACGTCCAAATCTCTCAAACTCCGGGAGAGATTCTCAAAACCAAGGTTGACATGTTTCGAGTTCCTTTCAACATTTTGGAAATCCCGCTGAAACGTTGGACATTCTCGCGAAGGGTTCCCAATCCCCGACAAGATTGGTACCCTTTCACGTCCAAATCTCTCCAACTCCGGGAGAGATTCTCAAAACCAAGGTTGACATGTTTCGAGTTCCTTTCAACATTTTGGAAATCCCGCTGAAACTTTGGACATTCTCGCGAAGGGTTCCCAATCCCCGACAAGATTGGTACCCTTTCACGTCCAAATCTCTCAAACTCCGGCTAAGATTCTCAAAACCAAGGTTGACATGGTTCGAGTTCCTTTCAACATTTTGGAAATCCCACTGAAACTTTGGACATTCTCGCGAAGGGTTCCCAATCCCCGACAAGATTGGTACCCTTTCACGTCCAAATCTCTCAAACTCCGGGAGAGATTCTCAAAACCAAGGTTGACATGTTTCGAGTTCCTTTCAACATTTTGGAAATCCCGCCTAAACTTTGGACATTCTCGCGAAGGGTTCCCAATCCCCGACAAGATTGGTAGCCTTTCACGTCCAAATCTCTCAAACTCCGGGAGAGATTCTCAAAACCAAGGTTGACATGTTTTGAGTTCCTTTCAACATTTTGGAAATCCCGCTGAAACTTTGGACATTCTCGCGAAGGGTTCCCGATCCCCGACAAGATTGGTACCCTTTCACGTCCAAATCTCTCAAACTCCGGGAGAGATTCTCAAAACCAAGGTTGACATGTTTCGAGTTCCTTTCAACATTTTGGAAATCCCGCTGAAACTTTGGACATTCTCGCGAAGGGTTCCCAGTCCCCGACAAGATTGGTACCCTTTCACGTCCAAATCTCTCAAACTCCGGGAGAGATTCTCAAAACCAAGGTTGACATGTTTTGAGTTCCTTTCAACATTTTGGAAATCCCGCTGAAACTTTGGACATTGTCACGAAGGGTTCCCAATCCCCGACAAGATTGGTACACTTTCACGTCCAAATCTCTCAAACTCCGGGAGAGATTCTCAAAACCAAGGTTGACATGGTTCCAGTTCCTTTCAACATTTTGGAAATCCCGCTGAAACTTTGGACATTCTGGCGGAGGGTTGCCAATCCCCGACAAGATTGGTACCCTTTCACGTCCAAATCTCTCAAACTCCGGGAGAGATTCTCAAAACCAAGGTTGACATGTCTCGAGTTCCTTTCAACATTTTGGAAATCCCGCTGAAACTTTGGACATTGTCGCGAGGGGTTCCCAATCCCCGACAAGATTGGTACCCTTTCACGTCCAAATCTCTCAAACTCCGGGAGAGATTCTCAAAACCAAGGTTGACATGTTTCGAGTTCCTTTCAACATTTTGGAAATCCCGCTGAAACTTTGGACATTGTCGCGAGGGGTTCCCAATCCCCGACAAGATTGGTACCCTTTCACGTCCAAATCTCTCAAACTCCGGGAGAGATTCTCAAAACCAAGGTTGACATGGTTCCAGTTCCTTTCAACATTTTGGAAATCCCGCTGAAACTTTGGACATTCTCGCGAACGGTTCCTGATCCCCGACAAGATTGGTACCCTTTCACGTCCAAATCTCTCAAACTCCGGGAGAGATTCTCAAAACCAAGGTTGACATGTTTCGAGTTCCTTTCAACATTTTGGAAATCCCGCTGAAACGTTGGACATTCTCGCGAAGGGTTCCCAATCCCCGACAAGATTGGTAGCCTTTCACGTCCAAATCTCTCAACCTCCGGGAGAGATTCTCAAAACCAAGGTTGACATGTTTCGAGTTCCTTTCAACATTTTGGAAATCCCGCTGAAACTTTGGACATTCTCGCGAAGGGTTCCCAGTCCCCGACAAGATTGGTACCCTTTCACGTCCAAATCTCTCAAACTCCGGGAGAGATTCTCAAAACCAAGGTTGACATGTTTTGAGTTCCTTTCAACATTTTGGAAATCCCGCTGAAACTTTGGACATTCTCGCGAAGGGTTCCCAATCCCCGACAAGATTGGTACCCTTTCACGTCCAAATCTCTCAAAGTCCGGGAGAGATTCTCAAAACCAAGGTTGACATGGTTCCAGTTCCTTTCAACATTTTGGAAATCCCGCTGAAACTTTGGACATTCTCGCGAAGGGTTCCCGATCCCCGACAAGATTGGTACCCTTTCACGTCCAAATCTCTCAAACTCCGGGAGAGATTCTCAAAACCAAGGTTGACAGGTTTTGAGTTCCTTTCAACATTTTGGAAATCCCGCTGAAACTTTGGACATTCTCGCGAAGGGTTCCCGATCCCCGACAAGATTGGTATCCTTTCACGTCCAAATCTCTCAAACTCCGGGAGAGATTCTCAAAACCAAGGTTGACATGTTTCGAGTTCCTTTCAACATTTTGGAAATCCCGCCTAAACTTTGGACATTCTCGCGAAGGGTTCCCAATCCCCGACAAGATTGGTAGCCTTTCACGTCCAAATCTCTCAAACTCCGGGAGAGATTCTCAAAACCAAGGTTGACATGTTTTGAGTTCCTTTCAACATTTTGGAAATCCCGCTGAAACGTTGGACATTCTCGCGAAGGGTTCCCAATCCCCGACAAGATTGGTACCCTTTCACGTCCAAATCTCTCAAAGTCCGGGAGAGATTCTCAAAACCAAGGTTGACATGGTTCCAGTTCCTTTCAACATTTTGGAAATCCCGCTGAAACGTTGGACATTCTGGCGAAGGGTTCCCGATCCCCGACAAGATTGGTACCCTTTCACGTCCAAATCTCTCAAACTCCGGGAGAGATTCTCAAAACCAAGGTTGACAGGTTTTGAGTTCCTTTCAACATTTTGGAAATCCCGCTGAAACTTTGGACATTCTCGCGAAGGGTTCCCGATCCCCGACAAGATTGGTATCCTTTCACGTCCAAATCTCTCAAACTCCGGGAGAGATTCTCAAAACCAAGGTTGACATGTTTCGAGTTCCTTTCAACATTTTGGAAATCCCGCCTAAACTTTGGACATTCTTGCGAAGGGTTCCCAATCCCTGACAAGATTGGTAGCCTTTCACGTCCAAATCTCTCAAACTCCGGGAGAGATTCTCAAAACCAAGGTTGACATGTTTTGAGTTCCTTTCAACATTTTGGAAATCCCGCTGAAACTTTGGACATTCTCGCGAAGGGTTCCCAATCCCCGACAAGATTGGTACACTTTCACGTCCAAATCTCTCAAACTCCGGGAGAGATTCTCAAAACCAAGGTTGACATGTTTCGAGTTCCTTTCAACATTTTGGAAATCCCCCTGAAACTTTGGACATTCTCGCAAAGGGTTCCCGATCCCCGACAAGATTGGTACCCTTTCACGTCCAAATCTCTCAAACTCCGGGAGAGATTCTCAAAACCAAGGTTGACATGTTTCGAGTTCCTTTCAACATTTTGGAAATCCCGCTGAAATTTTGGACATTCTCGCGAAGGGTTCCCAATCCCCGACAAGATTGGTACCCTTTCACGTCCAAATCTCTCAAAGTCCGGGAGAGATTCTCAAAACCAAGGTTGACATGTTTCGAGTTCCTCTCAACATTTTGGAAATCCCGCTGAAACTTTGGACATTCTCGCGAAGGGTTCCCAATCCCCGACAAGATTGGTACCCTTTCACGTCCAAATCTCTCAAACTCCGGGAGAGATTCTCAAAACCAAGCTTGACATGTTTCGAGTTCCTTTCAACATTTTGGAAATCCCGCTGAAACTTTGGACATTGTCGCGAGGGGTTCCCAATCCCCGACAAGATTGGTACCCTTTCACGTCCAAATCTCTCAAACTCCGGGAGAGATTCTCAAAACCAAGGTTGACATGGTTCCAGTTCCTTTCAACATTTTGGAAATCCCGCTGAAACTTTGGACATTCTCGCGAACGGTTCCTGATCCCCGACAAGATTGGTACCCTTTCACGTCCAAATCTCTCAAACTCCGGGAGAGATTCTCAAAACCAAGGTTGACATGTTTCGAGTTCCTTTCAACATTTTGGAAATCCCGCTGAAACGTTGGACATTCTCGCGAAGGGTTCCCAATCCCCGACAAGATTGGTAGCCTTTCACGTCCAAATCTCTCAACCTCCGGGAGAGATTCTCAAAACCAAGGTTGACATGTTTCGAGTTCCTTTCAACATTTTGGAAATCCCGCTGAAACTTTGGACATTCTCGCGAAGGGTTCCCAGTCCCCGACAAGATTGGTACCCTTTCACGTCCAAATCTCTCAAACTCCGGGAGAGATTCTCAAAACCAAGGTTGACATGTTTTGAGTTCCTTTCAACATTTTGGAAATCCCGCTGAAACTTTGGACATTCTCGCGAAGGGTTCCCAATCCCCGACAAGATTGGTACCCTTTCACGTCCAAATCTCTCAAAGTCCGGGAGAGATTCTCAAAACCAAGGTTGACATGGTTCCAGTTCCTTTCAACATTTTGGAAATCCCGCTGAAACGTTGGACATTCTCGCGAAGGGTTCCCGATCCCCGACAAGATTGGTACCCTTTCACGTCCAAATCTCTCAAACTCCGGGAGAGATTCTCAAAACCAAGGTTGACAGGTTTTGAGTTCCTTTCAACATTTTGGAAATCCCGCTGAAACTTTGGACATTCTCGCGAAGGGTTCCCAGTCCCCGACAAGATTGGTATCCTTTCACGTCCAAATCTCTCAAACTCCGGGAGAGATTCTCAAAACCAAGGTTGACATGTTTCGAGTTCCTTTCAACATTTTGGAAATCCCGCCTAAACTTTGGACATTCTTGCGAAGGGTTCCCAATCCCTGACAAGATTGGTAGCCTTTCACGTCCAAATCTCTCAAACTCCGGGAGAGATTCTCAAAACCAAGGTTGACATGTTTCGAGTTCCTTTCAACATTTTGGAAATCCCGCTGAAACTTTGGACATTGTCGCGAAGGGTTCCCAATCCCCGACAAGATTGGTACACTTTCACGTCCAAATCTCTCAAACTCCGGGAGAGATTCTCAAAACCAAGGTTGACATGTTTCGAGTTCCTTTCAACATTTTGGAAATCCCCCTGAAACTTTGGACATTCTCGCAAAGGGTTCCCGATCCCCGACAAGATTGGTACCCTTTCACGTCCAAATCTCTCAAACTCCGGGAGAGATTCTCAAAACCAAGGTTGACATGTTTCGAGTTCCTTTCAACATTTTGGAAATCCCGCTGAAATTTTGGACATTCTCGCGAAGGGTTCCCAATCCCCGACAAGATTGGTACCCTTTCACGTCCAAATCTCTCAAAGTCCGGGAGAGATTCTCAAAACCAAGGTTGACATGTTTCGAGTTCCTCTCAACATTTTGGAAATCCCGCTGAAACTTTGGACATTCTCGCGAAGGGTTCCCAATCCCCGACAAGATTGGTACCCTTTCACGTCCAAATCTCTCAAACTCCGGGAGAGATTCTCAAAACCAAGCTTGACATGTTTCGAGTTCCTTTCAACATTTTGGAAATCCCGCTGAAACTTTGGACATTTTCGCGAAGGGTTCCCAATCCCCGACAAGATTGGTACCCTTTCACGTCCAAATCTTTCAAACTCCGGGAGAGATTCTCAAAACCAAGGTTGACATGTTTCGAGTTCCTTTCAACATTTTGGAAATCCCGCTGAAACTTTGGACATTCTGGCGGAGGGTTCCCAATCCCCGACAAGATTGGTACCCTTTCACGTCCAAATCTCTCAAACTCCGGGAGAGATTCTCAAAACCAAGGTTGACATGTTTCGAGTTCCTTTCAACATTTTGGAAATCCCGCTGAAACTTTGGACATTTTCGCGAACGGTTCCCAATCCCCGACAAGATTGGTACCCTTTCACGTCCAAATCTCTCAAACTCCGGGAGAGATTCTCAAAACCAAGGTTGACATGGTTCGAGTTCCTTTCAACATTTTGGAAATCCCGCTGAAATTTTGGACATTCTCGTGAAGGGTTCCCAATCCCCGACAAGATTGGTACCCTTTCACGTCCAAATCTCTCAAACTCCGGGAGAGATTCTCAAAACCAAGGTTGACATGTTTCGAGTTCCTTTCAACATTTTGGAAATCCCGCTGAAACTTTGGACATTCTGGCGAAGGGTTCCCAATCCCCGACAAGATTGGTACCCTTTCACGTCCAAATCTCTCAAACTCCGGGAGAGATTCTCAAAACCAAGGTTGACATGGTTCGAGTTCCTTTCAACATTTTGGAAATCCCACTGAAACTTTGGACATTCTCGCGAAGGGTTCCCAATCCCCGACAAGATTGGTACCCTTTCACGTCCAAATCTCTCAAACTCCGGGAGAGATTCTCAAAACCAAGGTTGACATGTTTCGAGTTCCTTTCAACGTTTTGGAAATCCCGCTGAAACTTTGGACATTCTCGCGAAGGGTTCCCAATCCCCGACAAGACTGGTACCCTTTCACGTCCAAATCTCTCAAACTCCGGGAGAGATTCTCAAAACCAAGGTTGACATGTTTCGAGTTCCTCTCAACATTTTGGAAATCCCGCTGAAACTTTGGACATTCTCGCGAACGGTTCCCGATCCCCGACAAGATTGGTACCCTTTCACGTCCAAATCTCTCAAACTCCGGGAGAGATTCTCAAAACCAAGGTTGACATGTTTCGAGTTCCTTTCAACATTTTGGAAATCCCGCTGAAACTTTGGACATTCTCGCGAAGGGTTCCCAATCCCCGACAAGATTGGTACCCTTTCACGTCCAAATCTCTCAAACTCCGGGAGAGATTCTCAAAACCAAGGTTGACATGTTTCGAGTTCCTTTCAACATTTTGGAAATCCCGCTGAAACTTTGGACATTCTCGCGAAGGGTTCCCAATCCCCGACAAGATTGGTAGCCTTTCACGTCCAAATCTCTCAAACTCCGGGAGAGATTCTCAAAACCAAGGTTGACATGGTTCCAGTTCCTTTCAACATTTTGGAAATCCCGCTGAAACTTTGGACATTCTCGCAAAGGGTTCCCGATCCCCGACAAGATTGGTACCCTTTCACGTCCAAATCTCTCAAACTCCGGGAGAGATTCTCAAAACCAAGGTTGACGTGTTTCGAGTTCCTTTCAACATTTTGGAAATCCCGCTGAAACGTTGGACATTCTGGCGAAGGGTTCCCGATCCCCGACAAGATTGGTACCCTTTCACGTCCAAATCTCTCAAACTCCGGGAGAGATTCTCAAAACCAAGGTTGACATGTTTCGAGTTCCTTTCAACATTTTGGAAATCCCGCTGAAACTTTGGACATTCTCGCGAACGGTTCCTGATCCCCGACAAGATTGGTACCCTTTCACGTCCAAATCTCTCAAACTCCGGGAGAGATTCTCAAAACCAAGGTTGACATGTTTCGAGTTCCTTTCAACATTTTGGAAATCCCGCTGAAACGTTGGACATTCTCGCGAAGGGTTCCCAATCCCCGACAAGATTGGTAGCCTTTCACGTCCAAATTTCTCAACCTCCGGGAGAGATTCTCAAAACCAAGGTTGACATGTTTCGAGTTCCTTTCAACATTTTGGAAATCCCGCTGAAACTTTGGACATTCTCGCGAAGGGTTCCCAGTCCCCGACAAGATTGGTACCCTTTCACGTCCAAATCTCTCAAACTCCGGGAGAGATTCTCAAAACCAAGGTTGACATGGTTCCAGTTCCTTTCAACATTTTGGAAATCCCGCTGAAACTTTGGACATTCTCGCGAAGGGTTCCCAATCCCCGACAAGATTGGTACCCTTTCACGTCCAAATCTCTCAAAGTCCGGGAGAGATTCTCAAAACCAAGGTTGACATGGTTCCAGTTCCTTTCAACATTTTGGAAATCCCGCTGAAACGTTGGACATTCTCGCGAAGGGTTCCCGATCCCCGACAAGATTGGTACCCTTTCACGTCCAAATCTCTCAAACTCCGGGAGAGATTCTCAAAACCAAGGTTGACAGGTTTTGAGTTCCTTTCAACATTTTGGAAATCCCGCTGAAACTTTGGACATTCTCGCGAACGGTTCCCGATCCCCGACAAGATTGGTATCCTTTCACGTCCAAATCTCTCAAAGTCCGGGAGAGATTCTCAAAACCAAGGTTGACATGTTTCGAGTTCCTCTCAACATTTTGGAAATCCCGCCTAAACTTTGGACATTCTTGCGAAGGGTTCCCAATCCCTGACAAGATTGGTAGCCTTTCACGTCCAAATCTCTCAAACTCCGGGAGAGATTCTCAAAACCAAGGTTGACATGTTTTGAGTTCCTTTCAACATTTTGGAAATCCCGCTGAAACTTTGGACATTCTCGCGAAGGGTTCCCAATCCCCGACAAGATTGGTACACTTTCACGTCCAAATCTCTCAAACTCCGGGAGAGATTCTCAAAACCAAGGTTGACATGTTTCGAGTTCCTTTCAACATTTTGGAAATCCCCCTGAAACTTTGGACATTCTCGCAAAGGGTTCCCGATCCCCGACAAGATTGGTACCCTTTCACGTCCAAATCTCTCAAACTCCGGGAGAGATTCTCAAAACCAAGGTTGACATGTTTCGAGTTCCTTTCAACATTTTGGAAATCCCGCTGAAATTTTGGACATTCTCGCGAAGGGTTCCCAATCCCCGACAAGATTGGTACCCTTTCACGTCCAAATCTCTCAAAGTCCGGGAGAGATTCTCAAAACCAAGGTTGACATGTTTCGAGTTCCTCTCAACATTTTGGAAATCCCGCTGAAACTTTGGACATTCTCGCGAAGGGTTCCCAATCCCCGACAAGATTGGTACCCTTTCACGTCCAAATCTCTCAAACTCCGGGAGAGATTCTCAAAACCAAGGTTGACATGGTTCGAGTTCCTTTCAACATTTTGGAAATCCCGCTGAAATTTTGGACATTCTCGTGAAGGGTTCCCAATCCCCGACAAGATTGGTACCCTTTCACGTCCAAATCTCTCAAACTCCGGGAGAGATTCTCAAAACCAAGGTTGACATGTTTCGAGTTCCTTTCAACATTTTGGAAATCCCGCTGAAACTTTGGACATTCTCGCGAAGGGTTCCCAATCCCCGACAAGATTGGTACCCTTTCACGTCCAAATCTCTCAAACTCCGGGAGAGATTCTCAAAACCAAGGTTGACATGGTTCGAGTTCCTTTCAACATTTTGGAAATCCCACTGAAACTTTGGACATTCTCGCGAAGGGTTCCCAATCCCCGACAAGATTGGTACCCTTTCACGTCCAAATCTCTCAAACTCCGGGAGAGATTCTCAAAACCAAGGTTGACATGTTTCGAGTTCCTTTCAACATTTTGGAAATCCCGCCTAAACTTTGGACATTCTCGCGAAGGGTTCCCAATCCCCGACAAGATTGGTAGCCTTTCACGTCCAAATCTCTCAAACTCCGGGAGAGATTCTCAAAACCAAGGTTGACATGGTTCCAGTTCCTTTCAACATTTTGGAAATCCCGCTGAAACTTTGGACATTCTCGCGAACGGTTCCCGATCCCCGACAAGATTGGTACCCTTTCACGTCCAAATCTCTCAAACTCCGGGAGAGATTCTCAAAACCAAGGTTGACATGTTTCGAGTTCCTTTCAACATTTTGGAAATCCCGCTGAAACTTTGGACATTCTCGCGAAGGGTTCCCAATCCCCGACAAGATTGGTACCCTTTCACGTCCAAATCTCTCAAACTCCGGGAGAGATTCTCAAAACCAAGGTTGACATGTTTCGAGTTCCTTTCAACATTTTGGAAATCCCGCTGAAACTTTGGACATTCTCGCGAAGGGTTCCCAATCCCCGACAAGATTGGTAGCCTTTCACGTCCAAATCTCTCAAACTCCGGGAGAGATTCTCAAAACCAAGGTTGACATGGTTCCAGTTCCTTTCAACATTTTGGAAATCCCGCTGAAACTTTGGACATTCTCGCGAAGGGTTCCCGATCCCCGACAAGATTGGTACCCTTTCACGTCCAAATCTCTCAAACTCCGGGAGAGATTCTCAAAACCAAGGTTGACGTGTTTCGAGTTCCATTCAACATTTTGGAAATCCCGCTGAAACGTTGGACATTCTGGCGAAGGGTTCCCGATCCCCGACAAGATTGGTACCCTTTCACGTCCAAATCTCTCAAACTCCGGGAGAGATTCTCAAAACCAAGGTTGACATGGTTCCAGTTCCTTTCAACATTTTGGAAATCCCGCTGAAACTTTGGACATTCTCGCGAAGGGTTCCCAATCCCCGACAAGATTGGTACACTTTCACGTCCAAATCTCTCAAACTCCGGGAGAGATTCTCAAAACCAAGGTTGACATGTTTCGAGTTCCTTTCAACATTTTGGAAATCCCGCTGAAACTTTGGACATTCTCGCGAAGGGTTCCCGATCCCCGACAAGATTGGTACCCTTTCACGTCCAAATCTCTCAAACTCCGGGAGAGATTCTCAAAACCAAGGTTGACGTGTTTCGAGTTCCTTTCAACATTTTGGAAATCCCGCTGAAACTTTGGACATTCTGGCGAAAGGTTCCCGATCCCCGACAAGACTGGTACGCTTTCACGTCCAAATCTCTCAACCTCCGGGAGAGATTCTCAAAACCAAGGTTGACATGTTTCGAGTTCCTTTCAACATTTTGGAAATCCCGCTGAAACTTTGGACATTCTGGCGGAGGGTTCCCAATCCCCGACAAGATTGGTACCCTTTCACGTCCAAATCTCTCAAACTCCGGGAGAGATTCTCAAAACCAAGGTTGACATGGTTCCAGTTCCTTTCAACATTTTGGAAATCCCGCTGAAACTTTGGATATTCTCGCGAACGGTTCCCGATCCCCGACAAGATTGGTACCCTTTCACGTCCAAATCTCTCAAACTCCGGGAGAGATTCTCAAAACCAAGGTTGACGTGTTTCGAGTTCCTTTCAACATTTTGGAAATCCCGCTGAAACTTTGGACATTCTGGCGAAGGGTTCCCGATCCCCGACAAGATTGGTACCCTTTCACGTCCAAATCTCTCAAACTCCGGGAGAGATTCTCAAAACCAAGGTTGACATGTTTCGAGTTCCTTTCAACATTTTGGAAATCCCGCTGAAACTTTGGACATTCTCGCGAAGGGTTCCCAATCCCCGACAAGATTGGTACCCTTTCACGTCCAAATCTCTCAAACTCCGGGAGAGATTCTCAAAACCAAGGTTGACATGGTTCCAGTTCCTTTCAACATTTTGGAAATCCCGCTGAAACGTTGGACATTCTAGCTAAGGGTTCCCGATCCCCGACAAGATTGGTACCTATTCACGTCCAAATCTCTCAAACTCCGGGAGAGATTCTCAAAAGCAAGGTTGACAGGTTTTGAGTTCCTTTCAACATTTTGGAAATCCCGCTGAAACTTTGGACATTCTCGAGAAGCGTACCTGATCCCCGACAAGATTGGTACACTTTCACGTCCAAATCTCTCAAACTCCGGGAGAGATTCTCAAAACCAAGGTTGACATGTTTCGAGTTCCTTTCAACATTTTGGAAATCCCGCTGAAACTTTGGACATTCTCGCGAAGGGTTCCCGATCCCCGACAAGATTGGTACCCTTTCACGTCCAAATCTCTCAAACTCCGGGAGAGATTCTCAAAACCAAGGTTGACGTGTTTCGAGTTCCTTTCAACATTTTGGAAATCCCGCTGAAACTTTGGACATTCTGGCGAAGGGTTCCCGATCCCCGACAAGATTGGTACCCTTTCACGTCCAAATCTCTCAAACTCCGGGAGAGATTCTCAAAACCAAGGTTGACATGTTTCGAGTTCCTTTCAACATTTTGGAAATCCCGCTGAAACTTTGGACATTCTCGCGAACGGTTCCCGATCCCCGACAAGATTGGTACCCTTTCACGTCCAAATCTCTCAAACTCCGGGAGAGATTCTCAAAACCAAGGTTGACGTGTTTCGAGTTCCTTTCAACATTTTGGAAATCCCGCTGAAACGTTGGACATTCTGGCGAAGGGTTCCCGATCCCCGACAAGATTGGTAGCCTTTCACGTCCAAATCTCTCAAACTCCGGGAGAGATTCTCAAAACCAAGGTTGACATGTTTCGAGTTCCTTTCAACATTTTGGAAATCCCGCTGAAACTTTGGACATTCTCACGAAGGGTTCCCAATCCCCGACAAGATTGGTACCCTTTCACGTCCAAATCTCTCAAACTCCGGGAGAGATTCTCAAAACCAAGGTTGACATGTTTCGAGTTCCTTTCAACATTTTGGAAATCCCCCTGAAACTTTGGACATTCTCGTGAAGGGTTCCCGATCCCCGACAAGATTGGTACCCTTTCACGTCCAAATCTCTCAAACTCTGGGAGAGATTCTCAAAACCAAGGTTGACGTGTTTCGAGTTCCTTTCAACATTTTGGAAATCCCGCTGAAACGTTGGACATTCTGGCGAAGGGTTCCCGATCCCCGACAAGATTGGTACCCTTTCACGTCCAAATCTCTCCAACTCCGGGAGAGATTCTCAAAACCAAGGTTGACATGTTTCGAGTTCCTTTCAACATTTTGGAAATCCCGCTGAAACTTTGGACATTCTCGCGAAGGGTTCCCGATCCCCGACAAGATTGGTACCCTTTCACGTCCAAATCTCTCAAACTCCGGGAGAGATTCTCAAAACCAAGGTTGACGTGTTTCGAGTTCCTTTCAACATTTTGGAAATCCCGCTGAAACGTTGGACATTCTGGCGAAGGGTTCCCGATCCCCGACAAGATTGGTACCCTTTCACGTCCAAATCTCTCAAACTCCGTGAGAGATTCTCAAAACCAAGGTTGACATGTTTCGAGTTCCTTTCAACATTTTGGAAATCCCGCTGAAACTTTGGACATTCTCGCGAAGGGTACCTGATCCCCGACAAGATTGGTACACTTTCACGTCCAAATCTCTCAAACTCCGGGAGAGATTCTCAAAACCAAGGTTGACATGTTTCGAGTTCCTTTCAACATTTTGGAAATCCCGCTGAAACTTTGGACATTCTCGCGAAGGGTTCCCGATCCCCGACAAGATTGGTACCCTTTCACGTCCAAATCTCTCAAACTCCGGGAGAGATTCTCAAAACCAAGGTTGACGTGTTTCGAGTTCCTTTCAACATTTTGGAAATCCCGCTGAAACTTTGGACATTCTCGCGAAGGGTTCCCGATCCCCGACAAGATTGGTACCCTTTCACGTCCAAATCTCTCAAAGTCCGGGAGAGATTCTCAAAACCAAGCTTGACAGGTTTCGAGTTCCTTTCAACATTTTGGAAATCCCGCTGAAACTTTGGACATTCTCGCGAAGGGTACCTGATCCCCGACAAGATTGGTACACTTTCACGTCCAAATCTCTCAAACTCCGGGAGAGATTCTCAAAACCAAGGTTGACATGTTTCGAGTTCCTTTCAACATTTTGGAAATCCCGCTGAAACTTTGGACATTCTCGCGAACGGTTCCCGATCCCCGACAAGATTGGTACCCTTTCACGTCCAAATCTCTCAAACTCCGGGAGAGATTCTCAAAACCAAGGTTGACATGTTTCGAGTTCCTCTCAACATTTTGGAAATCCCGCTGAAACTTTGGACATTCTCGCGAAGGGTTCCCTATCCCCGACAAGATTGGTACCCTTTCACGTCCAAATCTCTCAAACTCCGGGAGAGATTCTCAAAACCAAGGTTGACATGTTTCGAGTTCCTTTCAACATTTTGGAAATCCCGCTGAAACTTTGGACATTCTCGCGAAGGGTTCCCAATCCCCGACAAGATTGGTACCCTTTCACGTCCAAATCTCTCAAACTCCGGGAGAGATTCTCAAAACCAAGCTTGACATGTTTCGAGTTCCTTTCAACATTTTGGAAATCCCGCTGAAACTTTGGACATTTTCGCGAAGGGTTACCAATCCCCGACAAGATTGGTACCCTTTCACGTCCAAATCTCTCAAACTCCGGGAGAGATTCTCAAAACCAAGGTTGACATGTTTCGAGTTCCTTTCAACATTTTGGAAATCCCGCTGAAACTTTGGACATTCTCGCGAAGGGTTCCCAGTCCCCGACAAGATTGGTACCCTTTCACGTCCAAATCTCTCCAACTCCGTGAGAGATTCTCAAAACCAAGGTTGACATGTTTCGAGTTCCTTTCAACATTTTGGAAATCCCGCTGAAACTTTGGACATTCTCGCGAAGGGTTCCCAATCCCCGACAAGATTGGTACCCTTTCACGTCCAAATCTCTCAAACTCCGGGAGAGATTCTCAAAACCAAGGTTGACATGTTTCGAGTTCCTTTCAACATTTTGGAAATCCCGCTGAAACTTTGGACATTCTCGCGAAGGGTTCCCAGTCCCCGACAAGATTGGTACCCTTTCACGTCCAAATCTCTCCAACTCCGGGAGAGATTCTCAAAACCAAGGTTGACATGGTTCCAGTTCCTTTCAACATTTTGGAAATCCCGCTGAAACTTTGGACATTCTGGCGGAGGGTTCCCAATCCCCGAAAAGACTGGTACCCTTTCACGTCCAAATCTCTCAAACTCCGGGAGAGATTCTCAAAACCAAGGTTGACATGTTTCGAGTTCCTTTCAACATTTTGGAAATCCCGCTGAAACTTTGGACATTGTCGCGAGGGGATCCCAATCCCCGACAAGATTGGTACCCTTTCACGTCCAAATCTCTCAAACTCCGTGAGAGATTCTCAAAACCAAGGTTGACATGGTTCCAGTTCCTTTCAACATTTCGGAAATCCCGCTGAAACTTTGGACATTCTGGCGAAGGGTTCCCGATCCCCGACAAGATTGGTACCCTTTCACGTCCAAATCTCTCAAACTCCGGGAGAGATTCTCAAAACCAAGGTTGACATGTTTTGAGTTCCTTTCAACATTTTGGAAATCCCGCTGAAACTTTGGACATTCTCGCGAAGGGTTCCCAATCCCCGACAAGATTGGTAGCCTTTCACGTCCAAATCTCTCAACCTCCGGGAGAGATTCTCAAAACCAAGGTTGACATGTTTCGAGTTCCTTTCAACATTTTGGAAATCCCGCTGAAACTTTGGACATTCTCGCGAAGGGTTCCCAGTCCCCGACAAGATTGGTACCCTGTCACGTCCAAATCTCTCAAACTCCGGGAGAGATTCTCAAAACCAAGGTTGACATGTTTTGAGTTCCTTTCAACATTTTGGAAATCCCGCTGAAACTTTGGACATTCTCGGGAAGGGTTCCCAATCCCCGACATGATTGGTACCCTTTCACGTCCAAATCTCTCAAACTCCGGGAGAGATTCTCAAAACCAAGGTTGACATGGTTCCAGTTCCTTTCAACATTTTGGAAATCCCGCTGAAACTTTGGACATTCTCACGAAGGGTTCCCGATCCCCGACAAGATTGGTACCCTTTCACGTCCAAATCTCTCAAACTCCGGGAGAGATTCTCAAAACCAAGGTTGACGTGTTTCGAGTTCCTTTCAACATTTTGGAAATCCCGCTGAAACGTTGGACATTCTGGCGAAGGGTTCCCGATCCCCGACAAGATTGGTACCCTTTCACGTCCAAATCTCTCAAACTCCGGGAGAGATTCTCAAAACCAAGGTTGACATGTTTTGAGTTCCTTTCAACATTTTGGAAATCCCGCTGAAACTTTGGACATTCTCGCGAAGGGTTCCCGATCCCCGACAAGATTGGTACACTTTCACGTCCAAATCTCTCAAACTCCGGGAGAGATTCTCAAAACCAAGGTTGACATGTTTCGAGTTCCTTTCAACATTTTGGAAATCCCGCTGAAACTTTGGACATTCTCGCGAAGGGTTCCCAGTCCCCGACAAGATTGGTACCCTTTCACGTCCAAATCTCTCCAACTCCGGGAGAGATTCTCAAAACCAAGGTTGACATGGTTCCAGTTCCTTTCAACATTTTGGAAATCCCGCTGAAACTTTGGACATTCTGGCGGAGGGTTCCCAATCCCCGAAAAGACTGGTACCCTTTCACGTCCAAATCTCTCAAACTCCGGGAGAGATTCTCAAAACCAAGGTTGACATGTTTCGAGTTCCTTTCAACATTTTGGAAATCCCGCTGAAACTTTGGACATTGTCGCGAGGGGCTCCCAATCCCCGACAAGATTGGTACCCTTTCACGTCCAAATCTCTCAAACTCCGTGAGAGATTCTCAAAACCAAGGTTGACATGGTTCCAGTTCCTTTCAACATTTCGGAAATCCCGCTGAAACTTTGGACATTCTCGCGAACGGTTCCCGATCCCCGACAAGATTGGTACCCTTTCACGTCCAAATCTCTCAAACTCCGGGAGAGATTCTCAAAACCAAGGTTGACATGTTTCGAGTTCCTTTCAACATTTTGGAAATCCCGCTGAAACTTTGGACATTCTCGCGAAGGGTTCCCAATCCCCGACAAGATTGGTAGCCTTTCACGTCCAAATCTCTCAACCTCCGGGAGAGATTCTCAAAACCAAGGTTGACATGTTTCGAGTTCCTTTCAACATTTTGGAAATCCCGCTGAAACTTTGGACATTCTCGCGAAGGGTTCCCAGGCTCCGACAAGATTGGTACCCTGTCACGTCCAAATCTCTCAAACTCCGGGAGAGATTCTCAAAACCAAGGTTGACATGTTTCGAGTTCCTTTCAACATTTTGGAAATCCCGCTGAAACTTTGGACATTCTCGCGAAGGGTTCCCGATCCCCGACAAGATTGGTACCCTTTCACGTCCAAATCTCTCAAACTCCGGGAGAGATTCTCAAAACCAAGGTTGACGTGTTTCGAGTTCCTTTCAACATTTTGGAAATCCCGCTGAAACTTTGGACATTCTGGCGAAAGGTTCCCAATCCCCGACAAGATTGGTACCCTTTCACGTCCAAATCTCTCAAACTCCGGGAGAGATTCTCAAAACCAAGGTTGACATGTTTTGAGTTGCTTTCAACATTTTGGAAATCCCGCTGAAACTTTGGACATTGTCGCGAAGGGTACCTGATCCCCGACAAGATTGGTACACTTTCACGTCCAAATCTCTCAAACTCCGGGAGAGATTCTCAAAACCAAGGTTGACATGTTTCGAGTTCCTTTCAACATTTTGGAAATCCCGCTGAAACTTTGGACATTCTCGCGAAGGGTTCCCGATCCCCGACAACATTGGTACCCTTTCACGTGCAAATCTCTCAAACTCCGGGAGAGATTCTCAAAACCAAGGTTGACATGTTTCGAGTTCCTTTCAACATTTTGGAAATCCCGCTGAAACTTTGGACATTCTGGCGGAGGGTTCCCAATCCCCGACAAGATTGGTACCCTTTCACGTCCAAATCTCTCAAACTCCGGGAGAGATTCTCAAAACCAACGTTGACATGGTTCCAGTTCCTTTCAACATTTTGGAAATCCCGCTGAAACTTTGGATATTCTCGCGAACGGTTCCCGATCCCCGACAAGATTGGTACCCTTTCACGTCCAAATCTCTCAAACTCCGGGAGAGATTCTCAAAACCAAGGTTGACGTGTTTCGAGTTCCTTTCAACATTTTGGAAATCCCGCTGAAACTTTGGACATTCTGGCGAAGGGTTCCCGATCCCCGACAAGATTGGTACCCTTTCACGTCCAAATCTCTCAAACTCCGGGAGAGATTCTCAAAACCAAGGTTGACATGGTTCCAGTTCCTTTCAACATTTTGGAAATCCCGCTGAAACTTTGGACATTCTCGCGAAGGGTTCCCAATCCCCGACAAGATTGGTACCCTTTCACGTCCAAATCTCTCAAACTCCGGGAGAGATTCTCAAAACCAAGGTTGACATGTTTCGAGTTCCTTTCAACACTTTGGAAATCCCGCTGAAACGTTGGACATTCTAGCTAAGGGTTCCCGGTCCCCGACAAGATTGGTACCCTTTCACGTCCAAATCTCTCAAACTCCGGGAGAGATTCTCAAAAGCAAGGTTGACAGGTTTTGAGTTCCTTTCAACATTTTGGAAATCCCGCTGAAACTTTGGACATTCTCGCGAAGCGTACCTGATCCCCGACAAGATTGGTACACTTTCACGTCCAAATCTCTCAAACTCCGGGAGAGATTCTCAAAACCAAGGTTGACATGTTTCGAGTTCCTTTCAACATTTTGGAAATCCCGCTGAAACTTTGGACATTCTCGCGAAGGGTTCCCGATCCCCGACAAGATTGGTACCCTTTCACGTCCAAATCTCTCAAACTCCGGGAGAGATTCTCAAAACCAAGGTTGACATGTTTCGAGTTCCTTTCAACATTTTGGAAATCCCCCTGAAACTTTGGACATTCTCGCGAAGGGTTCCCGATCCCCGACAAGATTGGTACCCTTTCACGTCCAAATCTCTCCAACTCCGGGAGAGATTCTCAAAACCAAGGTTGACATGTTTCGAGTTCCTTTCAACATTTTGGAAATCCCGCTGAAACTTTGGACATTCTCGCGAACGGTTCCCAATCCCCGACAAGATTGGTACCCTTTCACGTCCAAATCTCTCAAACTCCGGGAGAGATTCTCAAAACCAAGGTTGACATGTTTCGAGTTCCTTTCAACATTTTGGAAATCCCGCTGAAACTTTGGACATTCTCGCGAAGGGTTCCCGATCCCCGACAAGATTGGTACCCTTTCACGTCCAAATCTCTCAGACTCCGGGAGAGATTCTCAAAACCAAGGTTGACATGTTTCGAGTTCCTTTCAACATTTTGGAAATCCCGCTGAAACTTTGGACATTCTCGCGGAGGGTTCCCAATCCCCGACAAGATTGGTACCCTTTCACGTCCAAATCTCTCAAACTCCGGGAGAGATTCTCAAAACCAAGGTTGACATGGTTCCAGTTCCTTTCAACATTTTGAAAATCCCGCTGAAACTTTGGACATTCTCGCGAACGGTTCCCGATCCCCGACAAGATTGGTACCCTTTCACGTCCAAATCTCTCAAACTCCGGGAGAGATTCTCAAAACCAAGGTTGACGTGTTTCGAGTTCCTTTCAACATTTTGGAAATCCCGCTGAAACTTTGGACATTCTCGCGAAGGGTTCCCAGTCCCCGACAAGATTGGTACCCTTTCACGTCCAAATCTCTCCAAATCCGGGAGAGATTCTCAAAACCAAGGTTGACATGGTTCCAGTTCCTTTCAACATTTTGGAAATCCCGCTGAAACTTTGGACATTCTCGCGAACGGTTCCCGATCCCCGACAAGATTGGTACCCTTTCACGTCCAAATCTCTCAAACTCCGGGAGAGATTCTCAAAACCAAGGTTGACGTGTTTCGAGTTCCTTTCAACATTTTGGAAATCCCACTGAAACGTTGGACATTCTGGCGAAGGGTTCCCGATCCCCGACAAGATTGGTACCCTTTCACGTCCAAATCTCTCAAACTCCGGGAGAGATTCTCAAAACCAAGGTTGACATGTTTCGAGTTCCTTTCAACATTTTGGAAATCCCGCTGAAACTTTGGACATTCTCGCGAAGGGTTCCCAATCCCCGACAAGATTGGTACCCTTTCACGTCCAAATCTCTCAAACTCCGGGAGAGATTCTCAAAACCAAGGTTGACGTGTTTCGAGTTCCTTTCAACATTTTGGAAATCCCGCTGAAACTTTGGACATTCTGGCGGAGGGTTCCCAATCCCCGACAAGATTGGTACCCTTTCACGTCCAAATCTCTCAAACTCCGGGAGAGATTCTCAAAACCAAGGTTGACATGTTTCGAGTTCCTTTCAACATTTTGGAAATCCCGCTGAAACTTTGGACATTCTCGCGAAGGGTTCCCGATCCCCGACAAGATTGGTACCCTTTCACGTCCAAATCTCTCAGACTCCGGGAGAGATTCTCAAAACCAAGGTTGACATGTTTCGAGTTCCTTTCAACATTTTGGAAATCCCGCTGAAACTTTGGACATTCTCGCGGAGGGTTCCCAATCCCCGACAAGATTGGTACCCTTTCACGTCCAAATCTCTCAAACTCCGGGAGAGATTCTCAAAACCAAGGTTGACATGGTTCCAGTTCCTTTCAACATTTTGAAAATCCCGCTGAAACTTTGGACATTCTCGCGAACGGTTCCCGATCCCCGACAAGATTGGTACCCTTTCACGTCCAAATCTCTCAAACTCCGGGAGAGATTCTCAAAACCAAGGTTGACGTGTTTCGAGTTCCTTTCAACATTTTGGAAATCCCGCTGAAACTTTGGACATTCTCGCGAAGGGTTCCCAGTCCCCGACAAGATTGGTACCCTTTCACGTCCAAATCTCTCCAAATCCGGGAGAGATTCTCAAAACCAAGGTTGACATGGTTCCAGTTCCTTTCAACATTTTGGAAATCCCGCTGAAACTTTGGACATTCTCGCGAACGGTTCCCGATCCCCGACAAGATTGGTACCCTTTCACGTCCAAATCTCTCAAACTCCATGAGAGATTCTCAAAACCAAGGTTGACGTGTTTCGAGTTCCTTTCAACATTTTGGAAATCCCGCTGAAACGTTGGACATTCTGGCGAAGGGTTCCCGATCCCCGACAAGATTGGTACCCTTTCACGTCCAAATCTCTCAAACTCCGGGAGAGATTCTCAAAACCAAGGTTGACATGTTTCGAGTTCCTTTCAACATTTTGGAAATCCCGCTGAAACTTTGGACATTCTCGCGAAGGGTTCCCAATCCCCGACAAGATTGGTACCCTTTCACGTCCAAATCTCTCAAACTCCGGGAGAGATTCTCAAAACCAAGGTTGACATGTTTCGAGTTCCTTTCAACATTTTGGAAATCCCGCTGAAACTTTGGACATTCTCGCGAAGGGTTCCCGATCCCCGACAAGATTGGTACCCTTTCACGTCCAAATCTCTCAAACTCCGGGAGAGATTCTCAAAACCAAGGTTGACGTGTTTCGAGTTCCTTTCAACATTTTGGAAATCCCGCTGAAACGTTGGACATTCTGGCGAAGGGTTCCCGATCCCCGACAAGATTGGTACCCTTTCACGTCCAAATCTCTCAAACTCCGGGAGAGATTCTCAAAACCAAGGTTGACAGGTTTTGAGTTCCTTTCAACATTTTGGAAATCCCGCTGAAACTTTGGACATTCTCGCGAAGGGTTCCCGATCCCCGACAAGATTGGTACCCTTTCACGTCCAAATCTCTCAAACTCCGGGAGAGATTCTCAAAACCAAGGTTGACGTGTTTCGAGTTCCTTTCAACATTTTGGAAATCCCGCTGAAACGTTGGACATTCTGGCGAAGGGTTCCCGATCCCCGACAAGATTGGTACCCTTTCACGTCCAAATCTCTCAAACTCCGTGAGAGATTCTCAAAACTAAGGTTGACAGGTTTTGAGTTCCTTTCAACATTTTGGAAATCCCGCTGAAACTTTGGACATTCTCGCGAAGGGTACCTGATCCCCGACAAGATTGGTACACTTTCACGTCCAAATCTCTCAAACTCCGGGAGAGATTCTCAAAACCAAGGTTGACATGTTTCGAGTTCCTTTCAACATTTTGGAAATCCCGCTGAAACTTTGGACATTCTCGCGAAGGGTTCCCGATCCCCGACAAGATTGGTACCCTTTCACGTCCAAATCTCTCAAACTCCGGGAGAGATTCTCAAAACCAAGGTTGACGTGTTTCGAGTTCCTTTCAACATTTTGGAAATCCCGCTGAAACTTTGGACATTCTGGCGAAGGGTTCCCGATCCCCGACAAGATTGGTACCCTT
This sequence comes from Streptopelia decaocto, assembly GCF_964273445.1. Lineage (NCBI taxonomy): Eukaryota > Metazoa > Chordata > Aves > Columbiformes > Columbidae > Streptopelia > Streptopelia decaocto. The sequence goes on along the minus strand of NW_028117277.1, from coordinate 126,953 downwards.
TCACGTCCAAATCTCTCAAAGTCCGGGAGAGATTCTCAAAACCAAGCTTGACAGGTTTCGAGTTCCTTTCAACATTTTGGAAATCCCGATGAAACTTTGGACATTCTCGCGAAGGGTACCTGATCCCCTACAAGACTGGTACACTTTCACGTCCAAATCTCTCAAACTCCGGGAGAGATTCTCAAAACCAAGGTTGACATGTTTCGAGTTCCTTTCAACATTTTGGAAATCCCGCTGAAACTTTGGACATTCTCGCAAAGGGTTCCCGATCCCCGACAAGATTGGTACCCTTTCACGTCCAAATCTCTCAAACTCCGGGAGAGATTCTCAAAACCAAGGTTGACATGTTTCGAGTTCCTTTCAACATTTTGGAAATCCCGCTGAAACTTTGGACATTCTGGCGAAGGGTTCCCGATCCCCGACAAGATTGGTACCCTTTCACGTCCAAATCTCTCAAACTCCGGGAGAGATTCTCAAAACCAAGGTTGACATGTTTCGAGTTCCTTTCAACATTTTGGAAATCCCGCTGAAACTTTGGACATTCTCGCGAAGGGTTCCCGATCCCCGACAAGATTGGTACCCTTTCACGTCCAAATCTCTCAAACTCCGGGAGAGATTCTCAAAACCAAGGTTGACATGTTTCGAGTTCCTTTCAACATTTTGGAAATCCCGCTGAAACTTTGGACATTCTCGCGAAGGGTTCCCAATCCCCGACAAGATTGGTACCCTTTCACGTCCAAATCTCTCAAACTCCGGGAGAGATTCTCAAAACCAAGCTTGACATGTTTCGAGTTCCTTTCAACATTTTGGAAATCCCGCTGAAACTTTGGACATTTTCGCGAAGGGTTACCAATCCCCGACAAGATTGGTACCCTTTCACGTCCAAATCTCTCCAACTCCGGGAGAGATTCTCAAAACCAAGCTTGACATGTTTCGAGTTCCTTTCAACATTTTGGAAATCCCGCTGAAACTTTGGACATTCTCGCGAAGGGTTCCCAGTCCCCGACAAGATTGGTACCCTTTCACGTCCAAATCTCTCCAACTCCGTGAGAGATTCTCAAAACCAAGGTTGACATGTTTCGAGTTCCTTTCAACATTTTGGAAATCCCGCTGAAACTTTGGACATTCTCGCGAAGGGTTCCCAATCCCCGACAAGATTGGTACCCTTTCACGTCCAGATCTCTCAAACTCCGGGAGAGATTCTCAAAACCAAGGTTGACATGTTTCGAGTTCCTTTCAACATTTTGGAAATCCCGCTGAAACTTTGGACATTCTCGCGAAGGGTTCCCAGTCCCCGACAAGATTGGTAGCCTTTCACGTCCAAATCTCTCAAACTCCGGGAGAGATTCTCAAAACCAAGGTTGACATGTTTCGAGTTCCTTTCAACATTTTGGAAATCCCGCTGAAACTTTGGACATTCTCGCGAACGGTTCCCGATCCCCGACAAGATTGGTACCCTTTCACGTCCAAATCTCTCAAACTCCGGGAGAGATTCTCAAAACCAAGGTTGACGTGTTTCGAGTTCCTTTCAACATTTTGGAAATCCCGCTGAAACGTTGGACATTCTGGCGAAGGGTTCCCAATCCCCGACAAGATTGGTACCCTTTCACGTCCAAATCTCTCAAACTCCGGGAGAGATTCTCAAAACCAAGGTTGACATGTTTCGAGTTCCTTTCAACATTTTGGAAATCCCGCTGAAACTTTGGACATTCTCGCGAAGGGTTCCCGATCCCCGACAAGATTGGTACCCTTTCACGTCCAAATCTCTCAAACTCCGGGAGAGATTCTCAAAACCAAGGTTGACGTGTTTCGAGTTCCTGTCAACATTTTGGAAATCCCGCTGAAACGTTGGACATTCTCGCGAAGCGTACCTGATCCCCGACAAGATTGGTACACTTTCACTCCGGGAGAGATTCTCAAAACCAAGGTTGACATGTTTCGAGTTCCTTTCAACGTTTTGGAAATCCCGCTGAAACTTTGGACATTCTCGCGAAGGGTTCCCGATCCCCGACAAGATTGGTACCCTTTCACGTCCAAATCTCTCAAACTCCGGGAGAGATTCTCAAAACCAAGGTTGACGTGTTTCGAGTTCCTTTCAACATTTTGGAAATCCCGCTGAAACGTTGGACATTCTGGCGAAGGGTTCCCGATCCCCGACAAGATTGGTACCCTTTCACGTCCAAATCTCTCAAACTCCGTGAGAGATTCTCAAAACCAAGGTTGACAGGTTTTGAGTTCCTTTCAACATTTTGGAAATCCCGCTGAAACTTTGGACATTCTCGCGAAGGGTTCCCAATCCCCGACAAGATTGTTACCCTTTCACGTCCAAATCTCTCAAACTCCGGGAGAGATTCTCAAAACCAAGGTTGACATGTTTCGAGTTCCTTTCAACATTTTGGAAATCCCGCTGAAACTTTGGACATTCTCGCGAAGGGTTCCCGATCCCCGACAAGATTGGTACCCTTTCACGTCCAAATCTCTCAAACTCCGGGAGAGATTCTCAAAACCAAGGTTGACATGTTTCGAGTTCCTTTCAACATTTTGGAAATCCCGCTGAAACGTTGGACATTCTGGCGAAGGGTTCCCGATCCCCGACAAGATTGGTACCCTTTCACGTCCAAATCTCTCAAACTCCGGGAGAGATTCTCAAAACCAAGGTTGACATGTTTCGAGTTCCTTTCAACATTTTGGAAATCCCGCTGAAACTTGGGACATTCTCGCGAAGGGTTCCCGATCCCCGACAAGATTGGTACCCTTTCACGTCCAAATCTCTCAAACTCCGGGAGAGATTCTCAAAACCAAGGTTGACATGTTTCGAGTTCCTTTCAACATTTTGGAAATCCCGCTGAAACTTTGGACATTCTCGCGAAGGGTTCCCGATCCCCGACAAGATTGGTACCCTTTCACGTCCAAATCTCTCAAACTCCGGGAGAGATTCTCAAAACCATGGTTGACGTGTTTCGAGTTCCTGTCAACATTTTGGAAATCCCGCTGAAACGTTGGACATTCTGGCGAAGGGTTCCCGATCCCCGACAAGATTGGTACCCTTTCACGTCCAAATCTCTCAAACTCCGGGAGAGATTCTCAAAACCAAGGTTGACATGTTTCGAGTTCCTTTCAACATTTTGGAAATCCCGCTGAAACTTTGGACATTCTCGCGAAGGGTACCTGATCCCCGACAAGATTGGTACACTTTCACGTCCAAATCTCTCAAACTCCGGGAGAGATTCTCAAAACCAAGGTTGACATGTTTCGAGTTCCTTTCAACATTTTGGAAATCCCGCTGAAACTTTGGACATTCTCGCGAAGGGTTCCCAATCCCCGACAAGACTGGTACCCTTTCACGTCCAAATCTCTCAAACTCCGGGAGAGATTCTCAAAACCAAGGTTGACATGTTTCGAGTTCCTTTCAACATTTTGGAAATCCCGCTGAAACTTTGGACATTCTGGCGGAGGGTTCCCAATCCCCGACAAGATTGGTACCCTTTCACGTCCAAATCTCTCAAACTCCCTGAGAGATTCTCAAAACCAAGGTTGACATGTTTCGAGTTCCTTTCAACATTTTGGAAATCCCGCTGAAACTTTGGACATTCTCGCGAAGGGTTCCCGATCCCCGACAAGATTGGTACCCTTTCACGTCCAAATCTCTCAAACTCCGGGAGAGATTCTCAAAACCAAGGTTGACGTGTTTCGAGTTCCTTTCAACATTTTGGAAATCCCGCTGAAACGTTGGACATTCTGGCGAAGGGTTCCCGATCCCCGACAAGATTGGTACCCTTTCACGTCCAAATCTCTCAAACTCCGGGAGAGATTCTCAAAACCAAGGTGTACAGGTTTTGAGTTCCTTTCAACATTTTGGAAATCCCGCTGAAACTTTGGACATTCTCGCGAAGCGTACCTGATCCCCGACAAGATTGGTACACTTTCACGTCCAAATCTCTCAAACTCCGGGAGAGATTCTCAAAACCAAGGTTGACATGTTTCGAGTTCCTTTCAACATTTTGGAAATCCCGCTGAAACTTTGGACATTCTCGCGAAGGGTTCCCGATCCCCGACAAGATTGGTACCCTTTCACGTCCAAATCTCTCAAACTCCGGGAGAGATTCTCAAAACCAAGGTTGACGTGTTTCGAGTTCCTTTCAACATTTTGGAAATCCCGCTGAAACTTTGGACATTCTGGCGAAGGGTTCCCAATCCCCGACAAGATTGGTACCCTTTCACGTCCAAATCTCTCAAACTCCGGGAGAGATTCTCAAAACCAAGGTTGACATGTTTTGAGTTCCTTTCAACATTTTGGAAATCCCGCTGAAACTTTGGACATTCTCGCGAAGGGTATCTGATCCCCGACAAGATTGGTACACTTTCACGTCCAAATCTCTCAAACTCCGGGAGAGATTCTCAAAACCAAGGTTGACATGTTTCGAGTTCCTTTCAACATTTTGGAAATCCCGCTGAAACTTTGGACATTCTGGCGGAGGGTTCCCAATCCCCGACAAGATTGGTACCCTTTCACGTCCAAATCTCTCAAACTCCGGGAGAGATTCTCAAAACCAAGGTTGACATGGTTCGAGTTCCTTTCAACATTTTGGAAATCCCGCTGAAACTTTGGACATTGTCGCGAAGGGTTCCCAATCCCCGACAAGATTGGTACCCTTTCACGTCCAAATCTCTCAAACTCCGGGAGAGATTCTCAAAACCAAGGTTGACATGTTTCGAGTTCCTTTCAACATTTTGGAAATCCCGCTGAAACTTTGGACATTCTCGCGAACGGTTCCCGATCCCCGACAAGATTGGTACCCTTTCACGTCCAAATCTCTCAAACTCCGGGAGAGATTCTCAAAACCAAGCTTGACATGTTTCGAGTTCCTTTCAACATTTTGGAAATCCCGCTGAAACTTTGGACATTCTCGCGAAGGGTTCCCGATCCCCGACAAGATTGGTACCCTTTCACGTCCAAATCTCTCAAACTCCGGGAGAGATTCTCAAAACCAAGGTTGACATGTTTCGAGTTCCTTTCAACATTTTGGAAATCCCGCTGAAACTTTGGACATTCTGGCGAAGGGTTCCCGATCCCCGACAAGATTGGTACCCTTTCACGTCCAAATCTCTCAAACTCCGGGAGAGATTCTCAAAACCAAGGTTGACATGTTTTGAGTTCCTTTCAACATTTTGGAAATCCCGCTGAAACTTTGGACATTCTCGCGAAGGGTACCTGATCCCCGACAAGATTGGTACCCTTTCACGTCCAAATCTCTCCAACTCCGGGAGAGATTCTCAAAACCAAGGTTGACATGTTTCGAGTTCCTTTCAACATTTTGGAAATCCCGCTGAAACTTTGGACATTCTGGCGGAGGGTTCCCAATCCCCGACAAGATTGGTACCCTTTCACGTCCAAATCTCTCAAACTCCGGGAGAGATTCTCAAAACCAAGGTTGACATGTTTCGAGTTCCTTTCAACATTTTGGAAATCCCGCTGAAACTTTGGACATTCTCGCGAACGGTTCCCGATCCCCGACAAGATTGGTACCCTTTCACGTCCAAATCTCTCAAACTCCGGGAGAGATTCTCAAAACCAAGCTTGACATGTTTCGAGTTCCTTTCAACATTTTGGAAATCCCGCTGAAACTTTGGACATTCTCGCGAAGGGTTCCCGATCCCCGACAAGATTGGTACCCTTTCACGTCCAAATCTCTCAAACTCCGGGAGAGATTCTCAAAACCAAGGTTGACATGTTTCGAGTTCCTTTCAACATTTTGGAAATCCCGCTGAAACTTTGGACATTCTGGCGAAGGGTTCCCGATCCCCGACAAGATTGGTACCCTTTCACGTCCAAATCTCTCAAACTCCGGGAGAGATTCTCAAAACCAAGGTTGACATGTTTCGAGTTCCTTTCAACATTTTGGAAATCCCGCTGAAACTTTGGACATTCTCGCGAAGGGTACCTGATCCCCGACAAGATTGGTACCCTTTCACGTCCAAATCTCTCAAACTCCGGGGGAGATTCTCAAAACCAAGGTTGACATGGTTCGAGTTCCTTTCAACATTTTGGAAATCCCGCTGAAACTTTGGACATTCTCGCGAACGGTTCCCGATCCCCGACAAGATTGGTACCCTTTCACGTCCAAATCTCTCAAACTCCGGGAGAGATTCTCAAAACCAAGGTTGACATGTTTCGAGTTCCTTTCAACATTTTGGAAATCCCGCTGAAACTTTGGACATTCTCGCGAAGGGTTCCCGATCCCCGACAAGATTGGTACCCTTTCACGTCCAAATCTCTCAAAGTCCGGGAGAGATTCTCAAAACCAAGGTTGACGTGTTTCGAGTTCCTTTCAACATTTTGGAAATCCCGCTGAAACGTTGGACATTCTGGCGAAGGGTTCCCGATCCCCGACAAGATTGGTACCCTTTCACGTCCAAATCTCTCAAACTCCGTGAGAGATTCTCAAAACCAAGGTTGACAGGTTTTGAGTTCCTTTCAACATTTTGGAAATCCCGCTGAAACTTTGGACATTCTCGCGAAGGGTACCTGATCCCCGACAAGATTGGTACACTTTCACGTCCAAATCTCTCAAACTCCGGGAGAGATTCTCAAAACCAAGGTTGACATGTTTCGAGTTCCTTTCAACATTTTGGAAATCCCGCTGAAACTTTGGACATTCTCGCGAAGGGTTCCCAATCCCCGACAAGACTCGTACCCTTTCACGTCCAAATCTCTCAAACTCCGGGAGAGATTCTCAAAACCAAGGTTGACATGTTTTGAGTTCCTTTCAACATTTTGGAAATCCCGCTGAAGCTTTGGACATTCTGGCGGAGGGTTCCAAATCCCCGACAAGATTGGTACCCTTTCACGTCCAAATCTCTCAAACTCCGGGAGAGATTCTCAAAACCAAGGTTGACGTGTTTCGAGTTCCTTTCAACATTTTGGAAATCCCGCTGAAACGTTGGACATTCTGGCGAAGGGTTCCCGATCCCCGACAAGATTGGTACCCTTTCACGTCCAAATCTCTCAAACTCCGGGAGAGATTCTCAAAACCAAGGTGTACAGGTTTTGAGTTCCTTTCAACATTTTGGAAATCCCGCTGAAACTTTGGACATTCTCGCGAAGCGTACCTGATCCCCGACAAGATTGGTACACTTTCACGTCCAAATCTCTCAAAGTCCGGGAGAGATTCTCAAAACCAAGGTTGACATGTTTTGAGTTCCTTTCAACATTTTGGAAATCCCGCTGAAACTTTGGACATTCTCGCGAAGGGTACCTGATCCCCGACAAGATTGGTACCCTTTCACGTCCAAATCTCTCAAACTCCGGGAGAGATTCTCAAAACCAAGGTTGACGTGTTTCGAGTTCCTTTCAACATTTTGGAAATCCCGCTGAAACTTTGGACATTCTGGCGGAGGGTTCCCAATCCCCGACAAGATTGGTACCCTTTCACGTCCAAATCTCTCAAACTCCGGGAGAGATTCTCAAAACCAAGGTTGACATGTTTCGAGTTCCTTTCAACATTTTGGAAATCCCGCTGAAACTTTGGACATTCTCGCGAAGGGTTCCCGATCCCCGACAAGATTGGTACCCTTTCACGTCCAAATCTCTCAAACTCCGGGAGAGATTCTCAAAACCAAGGTTGACGTGTTTCGAGTTCCTTTCAACATTTTGGAAATCCCGCTGAAACGTTTGACATTCTGGCGAAGGGTTCCCGATCCCCGACAAGATTGGTACCCTTTCACGTCCAAATCTCTCAAACTCCGGGAGAGATTCTCAAAACCAAGGTGTACAGGTTTTGAGTTCCTTTCAACATTTTGGAAATCCCGCTGAAACTTTGGACATTCTCGCGAAGCGTACCTGATCCCCGACAAGATTGGTACACTTTCACGTCCAAATCTCTCAAAGTCCGGGAGAGATTCTCAAAACCAAGGTTGACATGTTTCGAGTTCCTTTCAACATTTTGGAAATCCCGCTGAAACTTTGGACATTCTCGCGAAGGGTTCCCGATCCCCGACAAGATTGGTACCCTTTCACGTCCAAATCTCTCAAACTCCGGGAGAGATTCTCAAAACCAAGGTTGACGTGTTTCGAGTTCCTTTCAACATTTTGGAAATCCCGCTGAAACGCTGGACATTCTGGCGAAGGGTTCCCGATCCCCGACAAGATTGGTACCCTTTCACGTCCAAATCTCTCAAACTCCGTGAGAGATTCTCAAAACCAAGGTTGACAGGTTTTGAGTTCCTTTCAACATTTTGGAAATCCCGCTGAAACTTTGGACATTCTCGCGAAGGGTACCTGATCCCGGACAAGATTGGTACACTTTCACGTCCAAATCTCTCAAACTCCGGGAGAGATTCTCAAAACCAAGGTTGACATGTTTCGAGTTCCTTTCAACATTTTGGAAATCCCGCTGAAACTTTGGACATTCTCGCGAAGGGTTCCCGATCCCCGACAAGATTGGTACCCTTTCACGTCCAAATCTCTCAAACTCCGGGAGAGATTCTCAAAACCAAGGTTGACGTGTTTCGAGTTCCTTTCAACATTTTGGAAATCCCGCTGAAACGTTGGACATTCTGGCGAAGGGTTCCCGATCCCCGACAAGATTGGTACCCTTTCACGTCCAAATCTCTCAAACTCCGGGAGAGATTCTCAAAACCAAGGTTGACATGTTTTGAGTTCCTTTCAACATTTTGGAAATCCCGCTGAAACTTTGGACATTCTCGCGAAGGGTATCTGATCCCCGACAAGATTGGTACACTTTCACGTCCAAATCTCTCAAACTCCGGGAGAGATTCTCAAAACCAAGGTTGACATGTTTCGAGTTCCTTTCAACATTTTGGAAATCCCGCTGAAACTTTGGACATTCTGGCGGAGGGTTCCCAATCCCCGACAAGATTGGTACCCTTTCACGTCCAAATCTCTCAAACTCCGGGAGAGATTCTCAAAACCAAGGTTGACATGGTTCGAGTTCCTTTCAACGTTTTGGAAATCCCGCTGAAACTTTGGACATTGTCGCGAAGGGTTCCCAATCCCCGACAAGATTGGTACCCTTTCACGTCCAAATCTCTCAAACTCCGGGAGAGATTCTCAAAACCAAGGTTGACATGTTTCGAGTTCCTTTCAACATTTTGGAAATCCCGCTGAAACTTTGGACATTCTCGCGAACGGTTCCCGATCCCCGACAAGATTGGTACCCTTTCACGTCCAAATCTCTCAAACTCCGGGAGAGATTCTCAAAACCAAGCTTGACATGTTTCGAGTTCCTTTCAACATTTTGGAAATCCCGCTGAAACTTTGGACATTCTCGCGAAGGGTTCCCGATCCCCGACAAGATTGGTACCCTTTCACGTCCAAATCTCTCAAACTCCGGGAGAGATTCTCAAAACCAAGGTTGACATGTTTCGAGTTCCTTTCAACATTTTGGAAATCCCGCTGAAACTTTGGACATTCTGGCGAAGGGTTCCCGATCCCCGACAAGATTGGTACCCTTTCACGTCCAAATCTCTCAAACTCCGGGAGAGATTCTCAAAACCAAGGTTGACATGTTTTGAGTTCCTTTCAACATTTTGGAAATCCCGCTGAAACTTTGGACATTCTCGCGAAGGGTACCTGATCCCCGACAAGATTGGTACCCTTTCACGTCCAAATCTCTCCAACTCCGGGAGAGATTCTCAAAACCAAGGTTGACATGTTTCGAGTTCCTTTCAACATTTTGGAAATCCCGCTGAAACTTTGGACATTCTCGCGAAGGGTTCCCGATCCCCGACAAGATTGGTACCCTTTCACGTCCAAATCTCTCAAACTCCGGGAGAGATTCTCAAAACCAAGGTTGACATGTTTCGAGTTCCTTTCAACATTTTGGAAATCCCGCTGAAACTTTGGACATTCTCGCGAAGGGTTCCCGATCCCCGACAAGATTGGTACCCTTTCACGTCCAAATCTCTCAAACTCCGGGAGAGATTCTCAAAACCAAGGTTGACATGTTTCGAGTTCCTTTCAACATTTTGGAAATCCCGCTGAAACGTTGGACATTCTGGCGAAGGGTTCCCGATCCCCGACAAGATTGGTACCCTTTCATGTCCAAATCTCTCAAACTCCGGGAGAGATTCTCAAAACCAAGGTTGACAGGTTTTGAGTTCCTTTCAACATTTTGGAAATCCCGCTGAAACTTTGGACATTCTCGCGAAGGGTACCTGATCCCCGACAAGATTGGTACACTTTCACGTCCAAATCTCTCAAACTCCGGGAGAGATTCTCAAAACCAAGGTTGACATGTTTCGAGTTCCTTTCAACATTTTGGAAATCCCGCTGAAACTTTGGACATTCTCGCGAAGGGTTCCCAATCCCCGACAAGACTGGTACCCTTTCACGTCCAAATCTCTCAAACTCCGGGAGAGATTCTCAAAACCAAGGTTGACATGTTTCGAGTTCCTTTCAACATTTTGGAAATCCCGCTGAAACTTTGGACATTCTGGCGGAGGGTTCCCAATCCCCGACAAGATTGGTACCCTTTCACGTCCAAATCTCTCAAACTCCGGGAGAGATTCTCAAAACCAAGGTTGACATGTTTCGAGTTCCTTTCAACATTTTGGAAATCCCGCTGAAACTTTGGACATTCTCGCGAAGGGTTCCCGATCCCCGACAAGATTGGTACCCTTTCACGTCCAAATCTCTCAAACTCCGGGAGAGATTCTCAAAACCAAGGTTGACGTGTTTCGAGTTCCTTTCAACATTTTGGAAATCCCGCTGAAACTTTGGACATTCTGGCGAAGGGTTCCCGATCCCCGACAAGATTGGTACCCTTTCACGTCCAAATCTCTCAAACTCCGGGAGAGATTCTCAAAACCAAGGTTGACATGGTTCCAGTTCCTTTCAACATTTTGGAAATCCCGCTGAAACTTTGGACATTCTCGCGAAGGGTTCTCGATCCCCGACAAGATTGGTACCCTTTCACGTCCAAATCTCTCAAACTCCGGGAGAGATTCTCAAAACCAAGGTTGACATGTTTTGAGTTCCTTTCAACATTTTGGAAATCCCGCTGAAACTTTGGACATTCTCGCGAAGGGTACCTGATCCCCGACAAGATTGGTACCCTTTCACGTCCAAATCTCTCCAACTCCGGGAGAGATTCTCAAAACCAAGGTTGACATGTTTCGAGTTCCTTTCAACATTTTGGAAATCCCGCTGAAACTTTGGACATTCTGGCGGAGGGTTCCCAATCCCCGACAAGATTGGTACCCTTTCACGTCCAAATCTCTCAAACTCCGGGAGAGATTCTCAAAACCAAGGTTGACATGGTTCGAGTTCCTTTCAACATTTTGGAAATCCCGCTGAAACTTTGGACATTCTCGCGAAGGGTTCCCAATCCCCGACAAGATTGGTACCCTTTCACGTCCAAATCTCTCAAACTCCGTGAGAGATTCTCAAAACCAAGGTTGACAGGTTTTGAGTTCCTTTCAACATTTTGGAAATCCCGCTGAAACTTTGGACATTCTCGCGAAGGGTTCCCTATCCCCGACAAGATTGGTACACTTTCACGTCCAAATCTCTCAAACTCCGGGAGAGATTCTCAAAACCAAGGTTGACATGTTTCGAGTTCCTTTCAACATTTTGGAAATCCCGCTGAAACTTTGGACATTCTCGCGAAGGGTTCCCAATCCCCGACAAGACTCGTACCCTTTCACGTCCAAATCTCTCAAACTCCGGGAGAGATTCTCAAAACCAAGGTTGACATGTTTCGAGTTCCTTTCAACATTTTGGAAATCCCGCTGAAACTTTGGACATTCTGGCGGAGGGTTCCCAATCCCCGACAAGATTGGTACCCTTTCACGTCCAAATCTCTCAAACTCCGGGAGAGATTCTCAAAACCAAGGTTGACGTGTTTCGAGTTCCTTTCAACATTTTGGAAATCCCGCTGAAACGTTGGACATTCTGGCGAAGGGTTCCCAATCCCCGACAAGATTGGTACCCTTTCACGTCCAAATCTCTCAAAGTCCGGGAGAGATTCTCAAAACCAAGGTTGACATGTTTCGAGTTCCTTTCAACATTTTGGAAATCCCTCTGAAACGCTGGACATTCTGGCGAAGGGTTCCCGATCCCCGACAAGATTGGTACCCTTTCACGTCCAAATCTCTCAAACTCCGGGAGAGATTCTCAAAACCAAGGTTGACGTGTTTCGAGTTCCTTTCAACATTTTGGAAATCCCGCTGAAACTTTGGACATTCTGGCGAAGGGTTCCCGATCCCCGACAAGATTGGTACCCTTTCACGTCCAAATCTCTCAAACTCCGGGAGAGATTCTCAAAACCAAGGTTGACATGTTTTGAGTTCCTTTCAACATTTTGGAAATCCCGCTGAAACTTTGGACATTCTCGCGAAGGGTATCTGATCCCCGACAAGATTGGTACACTTTCACGTCCAAATCTCTCAAACTCCGGGAGAGATTCTCAAAACCAAGGTTGACATGTTTCGAGTTCCTTTCAACATTTTGGAAATCCCGCTGAAACTTTGGACATTCTGGCGGAGGGTTCCCAATCCCCGACAAGATTGGTACCCTTTCACGTCCAAATCTCTCAAACTCCGGGAGAGATTCTCAAAACCAAGGTTGACATGGTTCGAGTTCCTTTCAACGTTTTGGAAATCCCGCTGAAACTTTGGACATTGTCGCGAAGGGTTCCCAATCCCCGACAAGATTGGTACCCTTTCACGTCCAAATCTCTCAAACTCCGGGAGAGATTCTCAAAACCAAGGTTGACATGTTTCGAGTTCCTTTCAACATTTTGGAAATCCCGCTGAAACTTTGGACATTCTCGCGAACGGTTCCCGATCCCCGACAAGATTGGTACCCTTTCACGTCCAAATCTCTCAAACTCCGGGAGAGATTCTCAAAACCAAGCTTGACATGTTTCGAGTTCCTTTCAACATTTTGGAAATCCCGCTGAAACTTTGGACATTCTCGCGAAGGGTTCCCGATCCCCGACAAGATTGGTACCCTTTCACGTCCAAATCTCTCAAACTCCGGGAGAGATTCTCAAAACCAAGGTTGACATGTTTCGAGTTCCTTTCAACATTTTGGAAATCCCGCTGAAACTTTGGACATTCTGGCGAAGGGTTCCCGATCCCCGACAAGATTGGTACCCTTTCACGTCCAAATCTCTCAAACTCCGGGAGAGATTCTCAAAACCAAGGTTGACATGTTTTGAGTTCCTTTCAACATTTTGGAAATCCCGCTGAAACTTTGGACATTCTCGCGAAGGGTACCTGATCCCCGACAAGATTGGTACCCTTTCACGTCCAAATCTCTCCAACTCCGGGAGAGATTCTCAAAACCAAGGTTGACATGTTTCGAGTTCCTTTCAACATTTTGGAAATCCCGCTGAAACGTTGGACATTCTGGCGAAGGGTTCCCGATCCCCGACAAGATTGGTACCCTTTCATGTCCAAATCTCTCAAACTCCGGGAGAGATTCTCAAAACCAAGGTTGACAGGTTTTGAGTTCCTTTCAACATTTTGGAAATCCCGCTGAAACTTTGGACATTCTCGCGAAGGGTACCTGATCCCCGACAAGATTGGTACACTTTCACGTCCAAATCTCTCAAACTCCGGGAGAGATTCTCAAAACCAAGGTTGACATGTTTCGAGTTCCTTTCAACATTTTGGAAATCCCGCTGAAACTTTGGACATTCTCGCGAAGGGTTCCCAATCCCCGACAAGACTGGTACCCTTTCACGTCCAAATCTCTCAAACTCCGGGAGAGATTCTCAAAACCAAGGTTGACATGTTTCGAGTTCCTTTCAACATTTTGGAAATCCCGCTGAAACTTTGGACATTCTGGCGGAGGGTTCCCAATCCCCGACAAGATTGGTACCCTTTCACGTCCAAATCTCTCAAACTCCGGGAGAGATTCTCAAAACCAAGGTTGACATGTTTCGAGTTCCTTTCAACATTTTGGAAATCCCGCTGAAACTTTGGACATTCTCGCGAAGGGTTCCCGATCCCCGACAAGATTGGTACCCTTTCACGTCCAAATCTCTCAAACTCCGGGAGAGATTCTCAAAACCAAGGTTGACGTGTTTCGAGTTCCTTTCAACATTTTGGAAATCCCGCTGAAACTTTGGACATTCTGGCGAAGGGTTCCCGATCCCCGACAAGATTGGTACCCTTTCACGTCCAAATCTCTCAAACTCCGGGAGAGATTCTCAAAACCAAGGTTGACATGGTTCCAGTTCCTTTCAACATTTTGGAAATCCCGCTGAAACTTTGGACATTCTCGCGAAGGGTTCTCGATCCCCGACAAGATTGGTACCCTTTCACGTCCAAATCTCTCAAACTCCGGGAGAGATTCTCAAAACCAAGGTTGACATGTTTTGAGTTCCTTTCAACATTTTGGAAATCCCGCTGAAACTTTGGACATTCTCGCGAAGGGTACCTGATCCCCGACAAGATTGGTACCCTTTCACGTCCAAATCTCTCAAACTCCGGGAGAGATTCTCAAAACCAAGGTTGACATGGTTCCAGTTCCTTTCAACATTTTGGAAATCCCGCTGAAACTTTGGACATTCTGGCGGAGGGTTCCCAATCCCCGACAAGATTGGTACCCTTTCACGTCCAAATCTCTCAAACTCCGGGAGAGATTCTCAAAACCAAGGTTGACATGGTTCGAGTTCCTTTCAACATTTTGGAAATCCCGCTGAAACTTTGGACATTCTCGCGAAGGGTTCCCGATCCCCGACAAGATTGGTACCCTTTCACGTCCAAATCTCTCAAACTCCGTGAGAGATTCTCAAAACCAAGGTTGACAGGTTTTGAGTTCCTTTCAACATTTTGGAAATCCCGCTGAAACTTTGGACATTCTCGCGAAGGGTTCCCTATCCCCGACAAGATTGGTACACTTTCACGTCCAAATCTCTCAAACTCCGGGAGAGATTCTCAAAACCAAGGTTGACATGTTTCGAGTTCCTTTCAACATTTTGGAAATCCCGCTGAAACTTTGGACATTCTCGCGAAGGGTTCCCAATCCCCGACAAGACTCGTACCCTTTCACGTCCAAATCTCTCAAACTCCGGGAGAGATTCTCAAAACCAAGGTTGACATGTTTCGAGTTCCTTTCAACATTTTGGAAATCCCGCTGAAACTTTGGACATTCTGGCGGAGGGTTCCCAATCCCCGACAAGATTGGTACCCTTTCACGTCCAAATCTCTCAAACTCCGGGAGAGATTCTCAAAACCAAGGTTGACGTGTTTCGAGTTCCTTTCAACATTTTGGAAATCCCGCTGAAACGTTGGACATTCTCGCGAAGGGTACCTGATCCCCGACAAGATTGGTACCCTTTCACGTCCAAATCTCTCCAACTCCGGGAGAGATTCTCAAAACCAAGGTTGACATGTTTCGAGTTCCTTTCAACATTTTGGAAATCCCGCTGAAACTTTGGACATTCTGGCGGAGGGTTCCCAATCCCCGACAAGATTGGTACCCTTTCACGTCCAAATCTCTCAAACTCCGGGAGAGATTCTCAAAACCAAGGTTGACATGTTTCGAGTTCCTTTCAACATTTTGGAAATCCCGCTGAAACTTTGGACATTCTCGCGAAGGGTTCCCAATCCCCGACAAGATTGGTACCCTTTCACGTCCAAATCTCTCAAACTCCGTGAGAGATTCTCAAAACCAAGGTTGACAGGTTTTGAGTTCCTTTCAACATTTTGGAAATCCCGCTGAAACTTTGGACATTCTCGCGAAGGGTTCCCTATCCCCGACAAGATTGGTACCCTTTCACGTCCAAATCTCTCAAACTCCGTGAGAGATTCTCAAAACCAAGGTTGACAGGTTTTGAGTTCCTTTCAACATTTTGGAAATCCCGCTGAAACTTTGGACATTCTCGCGAAGGGTTCCCAATCCCCGACAAGACTCGTACCCTTTCACGTCCAAATCTCTCAAACTCCGGGAGAGATTCTCAAAACCAAGGTTGACATGTTTCGAGTTCCTTTCAACATTTTGGAAATCCCGCTGAAACTTTGGACATTCTGGCGGAGGGTTCCCAATCCCCGACAAGATTGGTACCCTTTCACGTCCAAATCTCTCAAACTCCGGGAGAGATTCTCAAAACCAAGGTTGACGTGTTTCGAGTTCCTTTCAACATTTTGGAAATCCCGCTGAAACGTTGGACATTCTGGCGAAGGGTTCCCAATCCCCGACAAGATTGGTACCCTTTCACGTCCAAATCTCTCAAAGTCCGGGAGAGATTCTCAAAACCAAGGTTGACATGTTTCGAGTTCCTTTCAACATTTTGGAAATCCCGCTGAAACTTTGGACATTCTCGCGAAGGGTTCCCGATCCCCGACAAGATTGGTACCCTTTCACGTCCAAATCTCTCAAACTCCGGGAGAGATTCTCAAAACCAAGGTTGACGTGTTTCGAGTTCCTTTCAACATTTTGGAAATCCCGCTGAAACGCTGGACATTCTGGCGAAGGGTTCCCGATCCCCGACAAGATTGGTACCCTTTCACGTCCAAATCTCTCAAACTCCGTGAGAGATTCTCAAAACCAAGGTTGACAGGTTTTGAGTTCCTTTCAACATTTTGGAAATCCCGCTGAAACTTTGGACATTCTCGCGAAGGGTACCTGATCCCGGACAAGATTGGTACACTTTCACGTCCAAATCTCTCAAACTCCGGGAGAGATTCTCAAAACCAAGGTTGACATGTTTCGAGTTCCTTTCAACATTTTGGAAATCCCGCTGAAACTTTGGACATTCTCGCGAAGGGTTCCCGATCCCCGACAAGATTGGTACCCTTTCACGTCCAAATCTCTCAAACTCCGGGAGAGATTCTCAAAACCAAGGTTGACGTGTTTCGAGTTCCTTTCAACATTTTGGAAATCCCGCTGAAACTTTGGACATTCTGGCGAAGGGTTCCCGATCCCCGACAAGATTGGTACCCTTTCACGTCCAAATCTCTCAAACTCCGGGAGAGATTCTCAAAACCAAGGTTGACATGTTTTGAGTTCCTTTCAACATTTTGGAAATCCCGCTGAAACTTTGGACATTCTCGCGAAGGGTATCTGATCCCCGACAAGATTGGTACACTTTCACGTCCAAATCTCTCAAACTCCGGGAGAGATTCTCAAAACCAAGGTTGACATGTTTCGAGTTCCTTTCAACATTTTGGAAATCCCGCTGAAACTTTGGACATTCTGGCGGAGGGTTCCCAATCCCCGACAAGATTGGTACCCTTTCACGTCCAAATCTCTCAAACTCCGGGAGAGATTCTCAAAACCAAGGTTGACATGGTTCGAGTTCCTTTCAACGTTTTGGAAATCCCGCTGAAACTTTGGACATTGTCGCGAAGGGTTCCCAATCCCCGACAAGATTGGTACCCTTTCACGTCCAAATCTCTCAAACTCCGGGAGAGATTCTCAAAACCAAGGTTGACATGTTTCGAGTTCCTTTCAACATTTTGGAAATCCCGCTGAAACTTTGGACATTCTCGCGAACGGTTCCCGATCCCCGACAAGATTGGTACCCTTTCACGTCCAAATCTCTCAAACTCCGGGAGAGATTCTCAAAACCAAGCTTGACATGTTTCGAGTTCCTTTCAACATTTTGGAAATCCCGCTGAAACTTTGGACATTCTCGCGAAGGGTTCCCGATCCCCGACAAGATTGGTACCCTTTCACGTCCAAATCTCTCAAACTCCGGGAGAGATTCTCAAAACCAAGGTTGACATGTTTCGAGTTCCTTTCAACATTTTGGAAATCCCGCTGAAACTTTGGACATTCTGGCGAAGGGTTCCCGATCCCCGACAAGATTGGTACCCTTTCACGTCCAAATCTCTCAAACTCCGGGAGAGATTCTCAAAACCAAGGTTGACATGTTTTGAGTTCCTTTCAACATTTTGGAAATCCCGCTGAAACTTTGGACATTCTCGCGAAGGGTACCTGATCCCCGACAAGATTGGTACCCTTTCACGTCCAAATCTCTCCAACTCCGGGAGAGATTCTCAAAACCAAGGTTGACATGTTTCGAGTTCCTTTCAACATTTTGGAAATCCCGCTGAAACTTTGGACATTCTCGCGAAGGGTTCCCGATCCCCGACAAGATTGGTACCCTTTCACGTCCAAATCTCTCAAACTCCGGGAGAGATTCTCAAAACCAAGGTTGACATGTTTCGAGTTCCTTTCAACATTTTGGAAATCCCGCTGAAACGTTGGACATTCTGGCGAAGGGTTCCCGATCCCCGACAAGATTGGTACCCTTTCATGTCCAAATCTCTCAAACTCCGGGAGAGATTCTCAAAACCAAGGTTGACAGGTTTTGAGTTCCTTTCAACATTTTGGAAATCCCGCTGAAACTTTGGACATTCTCGCGAAGGGTACCTGATCCCCGACAAGATTGGTACACTTTCACGTCCAAATCTCTCAAACTCCGGGAGAGATTCTCAAAACCAAGGTTGACATGTTTCGAGTTCCTTTCAACATTTTGGAAATCCCGCTGAAACTTTGGACATTCTCGCGAAGGGTTCCCAATCCCCGACAAGACTGGTACCCTTTCACGTCCAAATCTCTCAAACTCCGGGAGAGATTCTCAAAACCAAGGTTGACATGTTTCGAGTTCCTTTCAACATTTTGGAAATCCCGCTGAAACTTTGGACATTCTGGCGGAGGGTTCCCAATCCCCGACAAGATTGGTACCCTTTCACGTCCAAATCTCTCAAACTCCGGGAGAGATTCTCAAAACCAAGGTTGACATGTTTCGAGTTCCTTTCAACATTTTGGAAATCCCGCTGAAACTTTGGACATTCTCGCGAAGGGTTCCCGATCCCCGACAAGATTGGTACCCTTTCACGTCCAAATCTCTCAAACTCCGGGAGAGATTCTCAAAACCAAGGTTGACGTGTTTCGAGTTCCTTTCAACATTTTGGAAATCCCGCTGAAACTTTGGACATTCTGGCGAAGGGTTCCCGATCCCCGACAAGATTGGTACCCTTTCACGTCCAAATCTCTCAAACTCCGGGAGAGATTCTCAAAACCAAGGTTGACATGGTTCCAGTTCCTTTCAACATTTTGGAAATCCCGCTGAAACTTTGGACATTCTCGCGAAGGGTTCTCGATCCCCGACAAGATTGGTACCCTTTCACGTCCAAATCTCTCAAACTCCGGGAGAGATTCTCAAAACCAAGGTTGACATGTTTTGAGTTCCTTTCAACATTTTGGAAATCCCGCTGAAACTTTGGACATTCTCGCGAAGGGTACCTGATCCCCGACAAGATTGGTACCCTTTCACGTCCAAATCTCTCCAACTCCGGGAGAGATTCTCAAAACCAAGGTTGACATGTTTCGAGTTCCTTTCAACATTTTGGAAATCCCGCTGAAACTTTGGACATTCTGGCGGAGGGTTCCCAATCCCCGACAAGATTGGTACCCTTTCACGTCCAAATCTCTCAAACTCCGGGAGAGATTCTCAAAACCAAGGTTGACATGGTTCGAGTTCCTTTCAACATTTTGGAAATCCCGCTGAAACTTTGGACATTCTCGCGAAGGGTTCCCAATCCCCGACAAGATTGGTACCCTTTCACGTCCAAATCTCTCAAACTCCGTGAGAGATTCTCAAAACCAAGGTTGACAGGTTTTGAGTTCCTTTCAACATTTTGGAAATCCCGCTGAAACTTTGGACATTCTCGCGAAGGGTTCCCTATCCCCGACAAGATTGGTACACTTTCACGTCCAAATCTCTCAAACTCCGGGAGAGATTCTCAAAACCAAGGTTGACATGTTTCGAGTTCCTTTCAACATTTTGGAAATCCCGCTGAAACTTTGGACATTCTCGCGAAGGGTTCCCAATCCCCGACAAGACTCGTACCCTTTCACGTCCAAATCTCTCAAACTCCGGGAGAGATTCTCAAAACCAAGGTTGACATGTTTCGAGTTCCTTTCAACATTTTGGAAATCCCGCTGAAACTTTGGACATTCTGGCGGAGGGTTCCCAATCCCCGACAAGATTGGTACCCTTTCACGTCCAAATCTCTCAAACTCCGGGAGAGATTCTCAAAACCAAGGTTGACGTGTTTCGAGTTCCTTTCAACATTTTGGAAATCCCGCTGAAACGTTGGACATTCTGGCGAAGGGTTCCCAATCCCCGACAAGATTGGTACCCTTTCACGTCCAAATCTCTCAAACTCCGGGAGAGATTCTCAAAACCAAGGTTGACATGTTTCGAGTTCCTCTCAACATTTTGGAAATCCCGCTGAAACTTTGGACATTCTTGCGAAGGGTTCCCGATCCCCGACAAGATTGGTACCCTTTCACGTCCAAATCTCTCAAACTCCGGGAGAGATTCTCAAAACCAAGGTTGACGTGTTTCGAGTTCCTTTCAACATTTTGGAAATCCCGCTGAAACTTTGGACATTCTGGCGAAGGGTTCCCGATCCCAGACAAGATTGGTACCCTTTCACGTCCAAATCTCTCAAACTCCGGGAGAGATTCTCAAAACCAAGGTTGACATGTTTTGAGTTCCTTTCAACATTTTGGAAATCCCGCTGAAACTTTGGACATTCTCGCGAAGGGTACCTGATCCCCGACAAGATTGGTACACTTTCACGTCCAAATCTCTCAAACTCCAGGAGAGATTCTCAAAACCAAGGTTGACATGTTTCGAGTTCCTTTTAACATTTTGGAAATCCCGCTGAAACTTTGGACATTCTCGCGAAGGGTTCCCGATCCCCGACAAGATTGGTACCCTTTCACGTCCAAATCTCTCAAACTCCGGGAGAGATTCTCAAAACCAAGGTTGACATGTTTCGAGTTCCTTTCAACATTTTGGAAATCCCGCTGAAACTTTGGACATTCTCGCGAAGGGTTCCCGATCCCCGACAAGATTGGTACCCTTTCACGTCCAAATCTCTCAAACTCCGGGAGAGATTCTCAAAACCAAGGTTGACATGTTTCGAGTTCCTTTCAACATTTTGGAAATCCCGCTGAAACTTTGGACATTCTCGCGAAGGGTTCCCGATCCCCGACAAGGGATCCCACGTCTCAAATCTCTCAACCTTGTTTTTGAGAATCTCTCCCGGAGTTTGAGAGATTTGGACGTGAAAGGGTACCAATCTTGTCGGGGATCAGGTACCCTTCGCGAGAATGTCCAAAGTTTCAGCGGGATTTCCAAAATGTTGAAAGGAACTCGAAACATGTCAACCTTGGTTTTGAGAATCTCTGACGGAGTTTGAGAGATTTGGACGTGAAAGAATACCAATCTTGTCGGGGATTGGCAACCCAACGCGACAATGTCCAAAGTTTCAGGGGGATTTCCAAAATGTTGAAAGGAACTCGAAACATGTCAACCTTGGTTTTGAGAATCTCTCCCGGAGTTTGAGAGATTTGGACTTGAAAGGGTACCAATCTTGTCGGGGATTGGGACCCCTTCGCGAGAATGTCCAAAGTTTCAGCGGGATTTCCAAAATGTTGAGAGGAACTCGAAACATGTCAACCTTGGTTTTGAGAATCTCTCCCGGAGTTTGAGAGATTTGGACGTGAAAGGGTACCAGTCTTGTCGGGGATTGGGAACCCTTCGTGAGAATGTCCAAAGTTTCAGCGGGATTTCCAAAATGTTGAGAGGAACTCGAAACATGTCAACCTTGGTTTTGAGAATCTCTCCCGGAGTTTGAGAGATTTGGACGTGAAAGGGTACCAATCTTGTCGGGGATTGGGAACCGTTCGCGAGAATGTCCAAAGTTTCAGCGGGATTTCCAAAATGTTGAAAGGAACTCGAAACATGTCAACCTTGGTTTTGAGAATCTCTCCCGGAGTTTGAGAGATTTGGACGTGAAAGGGTACCAGTCTTGTCGGGGATTGGGAACCCTTCGCGAGAATGTCCAAAGTTTCAGCGGGATTTCCAAAATGTTGAAAGGAACTCGAAACATGTCAACCTTGGTTTTGAGAATCTCTCCCGGAGTTTGAGAGATTTGGACGTGAAAGGGTACCAATCTCGTCGGGGATTGGGAACACTTCGCGAGAATGTCCAAAGTTTCAGCGGGATTTCCAAAATGTTGAAAAGAACTCGAAACATGTCAACCTTGGTTTTGAGAATCTCTCCCGGAGTTTGAGAGATTTGGACGTGAAAGGGTACCAATCTTGTCGGGGATTGGGAACCCTTCGCGAGAATGTCCAAAGTTTCAGCGGGATTTCCAAAATGTTGAAAGGAACTCGAAACATGTCAACCTTGGTTTTGAGAATCTCTGACGGAGTTTGAGAGATTTGGACGTGAAAGAATACCAATCTTGTCGGGGATTGGCAACCCTTCGCGAGAATGTCCAAAGTTTCAGGGGGATTTCCAAAATGTTGAAAGGAACTCGAAACATGTCAACCTTGGTTTTGAGAATCTCTCCCGGAGTTTGAGAGATTTGGACTTGAAAGGGTACCAATCTTGTCGGGGATTGGGACCCCTTCGCGAGAATGTCCAAAGTTTCAGCGGGATTTCCAAAATGTTGAGAGGAACTCGAAACATGTCAGCCTTGGTTTTGAGAATCTCTCCCGGAGGTTGAGAGATTTGGACGTGAAAGGGTACCAGTCTTGTCGGGGATTGGGAACCCTTCGTGAGAATGTCCAAAGTTTCAGCGGGATTTCCAAAATGTTGAGAGGAACTCGAAACATGTCAACCTTGGTTTTGAGAATCTCTCCCGGAGTTTGAGAGATTTGGACGTGAAAGGGTACCAATCTTGTCGGGGATTGGGAACCCTTCGCGAGAATGTCCAAAGTTTCAGCGGGATTTCCAAAATGTTGAAAGGAACTCGAAACATGTCAACCTTGGTTTTGAGAATCTCTCCCGGAGTTTGAGAGATTTGCACGTGAAAGGGTACCAGTCTTGTCGGGGATTGGGAACCCTTCGCGAGAATGTCCAAAGTTTCAGCGGGATTTCCAAAATGTTGAAAGGAACTCGAAACATGTCAACCTTGGTTTTGAGAATCTCTCCCGGAGTTTGAGAGATTTGGACGTGAAAGGGTACCAATCTCGTCGGGGATTGGGAACACTTCGCGAGAATGTCCAAAGTTTCAGCGGGATTTCCAAAATGTTGAAAAGAACTCGAAACATGTCAACCTTGGTTTTGAGAATCTCTCCCGGAGTTTGAGAGATTTGGACGTGAAAGGGTACCAATCTTGTCGGGGATTGGGAACCCTTCGCGAGAATGTCCAAAGTTTCAGCGGGATTTCCAAAATGTTGAAAGGAACTGGAACCATGTCAACCTTGGTTTTGAGAATCTCTCCCGGAGTTTGAGAGATTTGGACGTGAAAGGGTACCAATCTTGTCGGGGATCGGGAACCCTTCGCGACAATGTCCAAAGTTTCAGCAGGATTTCCAAAATTTTGAAAGGAACTCGAAACATGTCAACCTTGGTTTTGAGAATCTCTCCCGGAGTTTGAGAGATTTGGACGTGAAAGGATACCAATCTTGTCGGGGATTGGGAACCCTTCGCGAGAATGTCCAAAGTTTCAGCGGGATTTCCAAAATGTTGAAAGGAACTCGAAACATGTCAACCTTGGTTTTGAGAATCTCTCCCGGAGTTTGAGAGATTTGAACGTGAAAGGGTACCAATCTCGTCGGGGATTTGGAACCCTTCGCCAGAATGTCCAAAGTTTCAGCGGGATTTCCAAAATGTTGAAAGGAACTCGAAACATGTCAACCTTGGTTTTGAGAATCTCTCCCGGAGTTTGAGAGATTTGGACGTGAAAGGGTACCAGTCTTGTCGGGGATCGGGAACCCTTCGCGAGAATGTCCAAAGTTTCAGCGGATTTTCCAAAATGTTGAAAGGAACTCGAAACATGTCAACCTTGGTTTTGAGAATCTCTCCCGGAGTTTGAGAGATTTGAACGTCAAAGGGTACCAATCTCGTTGGGGATTTGGAACCCTTCGCGAGAATGTCCAAAGTTTCAGCGGGATTTCCAAAATGTTGAAAGGAACTCGAAACATGTCAACCTTGGTTTTGAGAATCTCTCCCGGAGTTTGAGAGATTTGGACGTGAAAGGGTACCAGTCTTGTCGGGGATTGGGAACCCTTCGCGAGAACGTCCAAAGTTTCAGCGGGATTTCCAAAATGTTGAAAGGAACTCGAAACATGTCAACCTTGGTTTTGAGAATCTCTCCCGGAGTTTGAGAGATTTGGACGTGAAAGGCTACCAATCTCGTCGGGGATTGGGAACCCTTCGCCAGAATGTCCAAAGTTTCAGCGGGATTTCCAAAATGTTGAAAAGAACTCGAAACATGTCAACCTTGGTTTTGAGAATCTCTCCCGGAGTTTGAGAGATTTGGACGTGAAAGGGTACCAATCTTGTCGGGGATTGGGAACCCTTCGCGAGAATGTCCAAAGTTTCAGCGGGATTTCCAAAATGTTGAAAGGAACTGGAAACATGTCAACCATGGTTTTGAGAATCTCTCCCGGTGTTTGAGAGATTTGGACGTGAAAGGGTACCAATCTTGTCGGGGATCGGGAACCCTTCGCGAGAATGTCCAAAGTTTCAGCAGGATTTCCAAAATTTTGAAAGGAACTCGAAACATGTCAACCTTGGTTTTGAGAATCTCTCCCGGAGTTTGAGAGATTTGGACGTGAAAGGATTCCAATCTTGTCGGTTATTGGGAACCCTTCGCGAGACTGTCCAAAGTTTCAGCGGGATTTCCAAAATGTTGAAAGGAACTCGAAACATGTCAACCTTGGTTTTGAGAATCTCTCCCGGAGTTTGAGAGATTTGAACGTGAAAGGGTACCAATCTCGTCGGGGATTTGGAACCCTTCGCGAGAATGTCCAAAGTTTCAGCGGGATTTCCAAAATGTTGAAAGGAACTCGAAACATGTCAACCTTGGTTTTGAGAATCTCTCCCGGAGTTTGAGAGATTTGGACGTGAAAGGGTACCAATCTTGTCGGGGATTGGGACCCCTTCGCGAGAATGTCCAAAGTTTCAGCGGGATTTCCAAAATGTTGAAAGGAACTCGAAACATGTCAACCTTGGTTTTGAGAATCTCTCCCGGAGTTTGAGAGATTTGGACGTGAAAGGGTACCAGTCTTGTCGGGGATCGGGAACCCTTCGCGAGAATGTCCAAAGTTTCAGCGGGATTTCCAAAATGTTGAGAAGAACTCGAACCATCTCAACCTTGGTTTTGAGAATCTCTCCTGGAGTTTGAGAGATTTGGACGTGAAAGGGTACCAATCTAGTCGGGGATTAGGAACCCTTCGCGAGAATGTCCAAAGTTTCAGCGGGATTTCCAAAATGTTGAAAGGAACTCGAAACATGTCAACCTTGGTTTTGAGAATCTCTCCCGGTGTTTGAGAGATTTGAACGTGAAAGGGTACCAATCTCGTCGGGGATTTGGAACCCTTCGCCAGAATGTCCAAAGTTTCAGCGGGATTTCCAAAATGTTGAAAGGAACTCGAAACATGTCAACCTTGGTTTTGAGAATCTCTCCCGGAGTTTGAGAGATTTGGACGTGAAAGGGTACCAGTCTTGTCGGGGATCGGGAACCCTTCGCGAGAATGTCCAAAGTTTCAGCGGATTTTCCAAAATGTTGAAAGGAACTCGAAACATGTCAACCTTGGTTTTGAGAATGTCTCCCGGAGTTTGAGAGATTTGAACGTGAAAGGGTACCAATCTCGTCGGGGATTTGGAACCCTTCGCGAGAATGTCCAAAGTTTCAGCGGGATTTCCAAAATGTTGAAAGGAACTCGAAACATGTCAACCTTGGTTTTGAGAATCTCTCCCGGAGTTTGAGAGATTTGGACGTGAAAGGGTACCAATCTTGTCAGGGATTGGGAACCCTTCGCGAGAATGTCCAAAGTTTCAGCGGGATTTCCAAAATGTTGAAAGGAACTCGAAACATGTCAACCTTGGTTTTGAGAATCTCTCCCGGAGTTTGAGAGATTTGGACGTGAAAGGGTACCAATCTTGTCGGGGATTGGGAACCCTTCGCGAGAATGTCCAAAGTTTCAGCGGGATTTCCAAAATGTTGAAAGGAACTCGAAACATGTCAACCTTGGTTTTGAGAATCTCTCCCGGAGTTTGAGAGATTTGGACGTGAAAGGGTACCAATCTTGTCGGGGATTGGGAACCCTTCGCGAGAATGTCCAAAGTTTCAGCGGGATTTCCAAAATGTTGAAAGGAACTCGAAACATGTCAACCTTGGTTTTGAGAATCTCTCCCGGAGTTTGAGAGATTTGGACGTGAAAGGGTACCAGTCTTGTCGGGGATCGGGAACCCTTAGCTAGAATGTCCAAAGTTTCAGCGGGATTTCCAAAATGTTGAGAGGAACTGGAACCATGTCAACCTTGGTTTTGAGAATCTCTCCCGGAGTTTGAGAGATTTGGACGTGAAAGGGTACCAGTCTTGTCGGGGATTGGGAACCCTTCGCGAGAATGTCCAAAGTTTCAGCGGGATTTCCAAAATGTTGAGAGGAACTCGAAACATGTCAACCTTGGTTTTGAGAATCTCTCCCGGAGTTTGAGAGATTTGGACGTGAAAGGGTACCAGTCTTGTCGGGGATTGGGAACCCTTCGCGAGAGTGTCCAAAGTTTCAGCGGGATTTCCAAAATGTTGAGAGGAACTCGAAACATGTCAACCTTGGTTTTGAGAATCTCTCCCGGAGTCTGAGAGATTTGGACGTGAAAGGGTACCAATCTTGTCGGGGATTGGGAACCCTTCGCGAGAATGTCCAAAGTTTCAGCGGGATTTGCAAAATGTTGAAAGGAACTCGAAACATGTCAACCTTGGTTTTGAGAATCTCTCCCGGAGTTTGAGAGATTTGGACGTGAAAGGGTACCAGTCTTGTCGGGGATTGGGAACCCTTCGCGAGAATGTCCAAAGTTTCAGCGGGATTTCCAAAATGTTGAAAGGAACTCGAAACATGTCAACCTTGGTTTTGAGAATCTCTCCCGGAGTTTGAGAGATTTGGACGTGAAAGGGTACCAGTCTTGTCGGGGATTGGGAACCCTTCGTGAGAATGTCCAAAGTTTCAGCGGGATTTCCAAAATGTTGAAAGGAACTCGAACCATGTCAACCTTGGTTTTGAGAATCTCTCCCGGAGTTTGAGAGATTTGGACGTGAAAGGGTACCAATCTTGTCGGGGATCGGGAACCCTTCGCGAGAATGTCCAAAGTTTCAGCGGGATTTCCAAAATGTTGAAAGGAACTCGAAACATGTCAAGCTTGGTTTTGAGAATCTCTCCCGGAGTTGGAGAGATTTGGACGTGAAAGGGTACCAATCTTGTCGGGGATTGGGAACCCTTCGCGAGAATGTCCAAAGTTTCAGCGGGATTTCCAAAATGTTGAAAGGAACTCGAACCATGTCAACCTTGGTTTTGAGAATCTCTCCCGGAGTTTGAGAGATTTGGACGTGAAAGGGTACCAATCTTGTCGGGGATTGGGAACCCTCCGCCAGAATGTCCAAAGTTTCAGCGGGATTTCCAAAATGTTGAAAGGAACTCGAAACATGTCAACCTTGGTTTTGAGAATCTCTCCCGGAGTTTGAGAGATTTGGACGTGAAAGGGTACCAGTCTTGTCGGGGATTTGGAACCCTTCGCGAGAATGTCCAAAGTTTCAGCGGGTTTTCCAAAATGTTGAGAGGAACTCGAACCATGTCAACCTTGGTTTTGAGAATCTCTCCCGGAGTTTGAGAGATTTGGACGTGAAAGGGTACCAATCTTGTCAGGGATTGGGAACCCTTCGCGAGAATGTCCAAAGTTTCAGCGGGATTTCCAAAATGTTGAGAGGAACTCGAACCATGTCAACCTTGGTTTTGAGAATCTCTCCCGGAGTTTCAGAGATTTGGACGTGAAAGGGTACCAATCTTGTCGGGGATCGGGAACCCTTCGCGAGAATGTCCAAAGTTTCAGCGGGATTTCCAAAATGTTAAAAGGAACTCGAAACATGTCAACCTTGGTTTTGAGAATCTCTCCCGGAGTTTGAGAGATTTGGACGTGAAAGGGTACCAATCTTGTCGGGGATCGGGAACCGTTCGCGAGAATGTCCAAAGTTTCAGCGGGATTTCCAAAATGTTGAGAGGAACTCGAACCATGTCAACCTTGGTTTTGAGAATCTCTCCCGGAGTTTGAGAGATTTGGACGTGAAAGGGTACCAATCTTGTCGGGGATTGGGAACCCTTCGCGAGAATGTCCAAAGTTTCAGCGGGATTTCCAAAATGTTGAAAGGAACTCGAAACATGTCAACCTTGGTTTTGAGAATCTCTCCCGGAGTTTGAGAGATTTGGACGTGAAAGGGTACCGGTCTTGTCGGGGATTTGGAACCCTTCGCGAGAATGTCCAAAGTTTCAGCGGGATTTCCAAAATGTTGAAAGGAACTCGAAACATGTCAACCTTGGTTTTGAGAATCTCTCCCGGAGTTTGAGAGATTTGAACGTGAAAGGGTACCAATCTCGTCGGGGATTTGGAACCCTTCGCCAGAATGTCCAAAGTTTCAGCGGGATTTCCAAAATGTTGAAAGGAACTCGAAACATGTCAACCTTGGTTTTGAGAATCTCTCCCGGAGTTTGAGAGATTTGGACGTGAAAGGGTACCAGTCTTGTCGGGGATTGGGAACCCTTCGCCAGAATGTCCAAAGTTTCAGCGGATTTTCCAAAATGTTGAAAGGAACTCGAAACATGTCAACCTTGGTTTTGAGAATCTCTCCCGGAGTTTGAGAGATTTGGACGTGAAAGGGTACCAATCTTGTCAGGGATTGGGAACCCTTCGCGAGAATGTCCAAAGTTTCAGGGGGATTTCCAAAATGTTGAAAGGAACTCGAACCATGTCAACCTTGGTTTTGAGAATCTCTCCCGGAGTTTGAGAGATTTGGACGTGAAAGGGTACCAATCTTGTCGGGGATTGGGAACCCTCCGCCAGAATGTCCAAAGTTTCAGCGGGATTTCCAAAATGTTGAAAGGAACTCGAAACATGTCAACCTTGGTTTTGAGAATCTCTCCCGGAGTTGGAGAGATTTGGACGTGAAAGGGTACCAATCTTGTCGGGGATCAGGTACCCTTCGCGAGAATGTCGAAAGTTTCAGCGGGATTTCCAAAATGTTGAAAGGAACTCGAAACATGTCAACCTTGGTTTTGAGAATCTCTCCCGGAGTTTGAGAGATTTGGACGTGAAAGGGTATCAATCTTGTCGGGGATCGGGGACCCTTCGCCAGAATGTCCAACTTTTCAGCGGGATTTCCAAAATGTTGAAAGGAACTCGAAACACGTCAACCTTGGTTTTGAGAATCTCTCCCGGAGTTTGAGAGATTTGGACGTGAAAGGGTACCAATCTTGTCGGGGATCGGGAACCCTTCGCGAGAATGTCCAAAGTTTCAGCGGGATTTCCAAAATGTTGAAAGGAACTCGAAACATGTCAACCTTGGTTTTGAGAATCTCTCCCGGAGTTTGAGAGATTTGGACGTGAAAGGGTACCAGTCTTGTCGGGGATTTGGAACCCTTCGCGAGAATGTCCAAAGTTTCAGCGGGATTTCCAAAATGTTGAGAGGAACTCGAACCATGTCAACCTTGGTTTTGAGAATCTCTCCCGGAGTTTGAGAGATTTGGACGTGAAAGGGTACCAATCTTGTCGGGGATTGGGAACCCTTCGCGAGAATGTCCAAAGTTTCAGCGGGATTTCCAAAATGTTGAGAGGAACTCGAACCATGTCAACCTTGGTTTTGAGAATCTCTCCCGGAGTTTGAGAGATTTGGACGTGAAAGTGTACCAATCTTGTCGGGGATCAGGTACCCTTCGCGAGAATGTCCAAAGTTTCAGCGGGATTTCCAAAATGTTGAAAGGAACTCAAAACCTGTCAACCTTGGTTTTGAGAATCTCTCCCGGACTTTGAGAGATTTGGACGTGAAAGGGTATCAATCTTGTCGGGGATCGGGAACCCTTCGCCAGAATGTCCAACGTTTCATCGGGATTTCCAAAATGTTGAAAGGAACTCGAAACACGTCAACCTTGGTTTTGAGAATCTCTCCCGGAGTTGGAGAGATTTGGACGTGAAAGGGTACCAATCTTGTCGGGGATCAGGTACCCTTCGCGAGAATGTCGAAAGTTTCAGCGGGATTTCCAAAATGTTGAGAGGAACTCGAAACATGTCAACCTTGGTTTTGAGAATCTCTCTTGGAGTTTGAGAGATTTGGACGTGAAAGGGTATCAATCTTGTCGGGGATCGGGGACCCTTCGCCAGAATGTCCAACGTTTCAGCGGGATTTCCAAAATGTTGAAAGGAACTCGAAACACGTCAACCTTGGTTTTGAGAATCTCTCCCGGAGTTTGAGAGATTTGGACGTGAAAGGGTACCAATCTTGTCGGGGATCGGGAACCCTTCGCGAGAATGTCCAAAGTTTCAGCGGGATTTCCAAAATGTTGAAAGGAACTCGAAACATGTCAACCTTGGTTTTGAGAATCTCTCCCGGAGTTTGAGAGATTTGGACGTGAAAGGGTACCAGTCTTGTCGGGGATTTGGAACCCTTCGCGAGAATGTCCAAAGTTTCAGCGGGATTTCCAAAATGTTGAGAGGAACTCGAACCATGTCAACCTTGGTTTTGAGAATCTCTCCCGGAGTTTGAGAGATTTGGACGTGAAAGGGTACCAATCTTGTCGGGGATTGGGAACCCTTCGCGAGAATGTCCAAAGTTTCAGCGGGATTTCCAAAATGTTGAGAGGAACTCGAACCATGTCAACCTTGGTTTTGAGAATCTCTCCCGGAGTTTGAGAGATTTGGACGTGAAAGTGTACCAATCTTGTCGGGGATCAGGTACCCTTCGCGAGAATGTCCAAAGTTTCAGCGGGATTTCCAAAATGTTGAAAGGAACTCAAAACCTGTCAACCTTGGTTTTGAGAATCTCTCCCGGACTTTGAGAGATTTGGACGTGAAAGGGTATCAATCTTGTCGGGGATCGGGAACCCTTCGCCAGAATGTCCAACGTTTCATCGGGATTTCCAAAATGTTGAAAGGAACTCGAAACACGTCAACCTTGGTTTTGAGAATCTCTCCCGGAGTTTCAGAGATTTGGACGTGAAAGGGTACCAATCTTGTCGGGGATCGGGAACCCTTCGCGAGAATGTCCAAAGTTTCAGCGGGATTTCCAAAATGTTAAAAGGAACTCGAAACATGTCAACCTTGGTTTTGAGAATCTCTCCCGGAGTTTGAGAGATTTGGACGTGAAAGGGTACCAATCTTGTCGGGGATCGGGAACCGTTCGCGAGAATGTCCAAAGTTTCAGCGGGATTTCCAAAATGTTGAGAGGAACTCGAACCATGTCAACCTTGGTTTTGAGAATCTCTCCCGGAGTTTGAGAGATTTGGACGTGAAAGGGTACCAATCTTGTCGGGGATTGGGAACCCTTCGCGAGAATGTCCAAAGTTTCAGCGGGATTTCCAAAATGTTGAAAGGAACTCGAAACATGTCAACCTTGGTTTTGAGAATCTCTCCCGGAGTTTGAGAGATTTGGACGTGAAAGGGTACCGGTCTTGTCGGGGATTTGGAACCCTTCGCGAGAATGTCCAAAGTTTCAGCGGGATTTCCAAAATGTTGAAAGGAACTCGAAACATGTCAACCTTGGTTTTGAGAATCTCTCCCGGAGTTTGAGAGATTTGAACGTGAAAGGGTACCAATCTCGTCGGGGATTTGGAACCCTTCGCGAGAATGTCCAAAGTTTCAGCGGGATTTCCAAAATGTTGAAAGGAACTCGAAACATGTCAACCTTGGTTTTGAGAATCTCTCCCGGAGTTTGAGAGATTTTAACGTGAAAGGGTACCAATCTAGTCGGGGATTAGGAACCCTTCGCGAGAATGTCCAAAGTTTCAGCGGGATTTCCAAAATGTTGAAAGGAACTCGAAACATGTCAACCTTGGTTTTGAGAATCTCTCCCGGTGTTTGAGAGATTTGAACGTGAAAGGGTACCAATCTCGTCGGGGATTTGGAACCCTTCGCCAGAATGTCCAAAGTTTCAGCGGGATTTCCAAAATGTTGAAAGGAACTCGAAACATGTCAACCTTGGTTTTGAGAATCTCTCCCGGAGTTTGAGAGATTTGGACGTGAAAGGGTACCAGTCTTGTCGGGGATTGGGAACCCTTCGCGAGAATGTCCAAAGTTTCAGCGGATTTTCCAAAATGTTGAAAGGAACTCGAAACATGTCAACCTTGGTTTTGAGAATCTCTCCCGGAGTTTGAGAGATTTGGACGTGAAAGGGTACCAATCTTGTCAGGGATTGGGAACCCTTCGCGAGAATGTCCAAAGTTTCAGGGGGATTTCCAAAATGTTGAAAGGAACTCGAAACATGTCAACCTTGGTTTTGAGAATCTCTCCCGGAGTTTGAGAGATTTGGACGTGAAAGGGTACCAATCTTGTCGGGGATTGGGAACCCTTCGCGAGAATGTCCAAAGTTTCAGCGGGATTTCCAAAATGTTGAAAGGAACTCGAAACATGTCAACCTTGGTTTTGAGAATCTCTCCCGGAGTTTGAGAGATTTGGACGTGAAAGGGTACCAATCTTGTCGGGGATTGGGAACCCTTCGCGAGAATGTCCAAAGTTTCAGCGGGATTTCCAAAATGTTGAAAGGAACTCGAAACATGTCAACCTTGGTTTTGAGAATCTCTCCCGGAGTTTGAGAGATTTGGACGTGAAAGGGTACCAGTCTTGTCGGGGATCGGGAACCCTTAGCTAGAATGTCCAAAGTTTCAGCGGGATTTCCAAAATGTTGAGAGGAACTGGAACCATGTCAACCTTGGTTTTGAGAATCTCTCCCGGAGTTTCAGAGATTTGGACGTGAAAGGGTACCAGTCTTGTCGGGGATTGGGAACCCTTCGCGAGAATGTCCAAAGTTTCAGCGGGATTTCCAAAATGTTGAGAGGAACTCGAAACATGTCAACCTTGGTTTTGAGAATCTCTCCCGGAGTTTGAGAGATTTGGACGTGAAAGGGTACCAATCTTGTCGGGGATTGGGACCCCTTCGCGAGAATGTCCAAAGTTTCAGCGGGATTTCCAAAATGTTGAAAGGAACTCGAAACATGTCAACCTTGGTTTTGAGAATCTCTCCCGGAGTTTGAGAGATTTGGACGTGAAAGGGTACCAGTCTTGTCGGGGATCGGGAACCCTTCGCGAGAATGTCCAAAGTTTCAGCGGGATTTCCAAAATGTTGAGAGGAACTCGAAACATGTCAACCTTGGTTTTGAGAATCTCTCCCGGAGTTTGAGAGATTTGGACGTGAAAGGGTACCAGTCTTGTCGGGGATCGGGAACCCTTAGCTAGAATGTCCAAAGTTTCAGCGGGATTTCCAAAATGTTGAGAGGAACTGGAACCATGTCAACCTTGGTTTTGAGAATCTCTCCCGGAGTTTCAGAGATTTGGACGTGAAAGGGTACCAGTCTTGTCGGGGATTGGGAACCCTTCGCGAGAATGTCCAAAGTTTCAGCGGGATTTCCAAAATGTTGAGAGGAACTCGAAACATGTCAACCTTGGTTTTGAGAATCTCTCCCGGAGTCTGAGAGATTTGGACGTGAAAGGGTACCAATCTTGTCGGGGATTGGGAACCCTTCGCGAGAATGTCCAAAGTTTCAGCGGGATTTGCAAAATGTTGAAAGGAACTCGAAACATGTCAACCTTGGTTTTGAGAATCTCTCCCGGAGTTTGAGAGATTTGGACGTGAAAGGGTACCAGTCTTGTCGGGGATTGGGAACCCTTCGCGAGAATGTCCAAAGTTTCAGCGGGATTTCCAAAATGTTGAAAGGAACTCGAAACATGTCAACCTTGGTTTTGAGAATCTCTCCCGGAGTTTGAGAGATTTGGACGTGAAAGGGTACCAATCTTGTCGGGGATTGGGAACCCTTCGCGAGAATGTCCAAAGTTTCAGCGGGATTTCCAAAATGTTGAAAGGAACTCGAACCATGTCAACCTTGGTTTTGAGAATCTCTCCCGGAGTTTGAGAGATTTGGACGTGAAAGGGTACCAAT
The DNA here is from genome assembly GCF_964273445.1 of Streptopelia decaocto. Classification (NCBI taxonomy): domain Eukaryota; kingdom Metazoa; phylum Chordata; class Aves; order Columbiformes; family Columbidae; genus Streptopelia; species Streptopelia decaocto. The sequence continues at coordinate 93,026 of NW_028117277.1, read as the reverse complement.
CTTGTCGGGGATTGGGAACCCTCCGCCAGAATGTCCAAAGTTTCAGCGGGATTTCCAAAATGTTGAAAGGAACTCGAAACATGTCAACCTTGGTTTTGAGAATCTCTCCCGGAGTTGGAGAGATTTGGACGTGAAAGGGTACCAATCTTGTCGGGGATCAGGTACCCTTCGCGAGAATGTCGAAAGTTTCAGCGGGATTTCCAAAATGTTGAGAGGAACTCGAAACATGTCAACCTTGGTTTTGAGAATCTCTCCCGGAGTTTGAGAGATTTGGACGTGAAAGGGTATCAATCTTGTCGGGGATCGGGGACCCTTCGCCAGAATGTCCAACGTTTCAGCGGGATTTCCAAAATGTTGAAAGGAACTCGAAACACGTCAACCTTGGTTTTGAGAATCTCTCCCGGAGTTTGAGAGATTTGGACGTGAAAGGGTACCAATCTTGTCGGGGATCGGGAACCCTTCGCGAGAATGTCCAAAGTTTCAGCGGGATTTCCAAAATGTTGAAAGGAACTCGAAACATGTCAACCTTGGTTTTGAGAATCTCTCCCGGAGTTTGAGAGATTTGGACGTGAAAGGGTACCAGTCTTGTCGGGGATTTGGAACCCTTCGCGAGAATGTCCAAAGTTTCAGCGGGTTTTCCAAAATGTTGAGAGGAACTCGAACCATGTCAACCTTGGTTTTGAGAATCTCTCCCGGAGTGTGAGAGATTTGGACGTGAAAGGGTACCAATCTTGTCGGGGATTGGGAACCCTTCGCGAGAATGTCCAAAGTTTCAGCGGGATTTCCAAAATGTTGAGAGGAACTCGAACCATGTCAACCTTGGTTTTGAGAATCTCTCCCGGAGTTTGAGAGATTTGGACGTGAAAGTGTACCAATCTTGTCGGGGATCAGGTACCCTTCGCGAGAATGTCCAAAGTTTCAGCGGGATTTCCAAAATGTTGAAAGGAACTCAAAACCTGTCAACCTTGGTTTTGAGAATCTCTCCCGGACTTTGAGAGATTTGGACGTGAAAGGGTATCAATCTTGTCGGGGATCGGGAACCCTTCGCCAGAATGTCCAACGTTTCAGCGGGATTTCCAAAATGTTGAAAGGAACTCGAAACACGTCAACCTTGGTTTTGAGAATCTCTCCCGGAGTTTCAGAGATTTGGACGTGAAAGGGTACCAATCTTGTCGGGGATCGGGAACCCTTCGCGAGAATGTCCAAAGTTTCAGCGGGATTTCCAAAATGTTAAAAGGAACTCGAAACATGTCAACCTTGGTTTTGAGAATCTCTCCCGGAGTTTGAGAGATTTGGACGTGAAAGGGTACCAATCTTGTCGGGGATCGGGAACCGTTCGCGAGAATGTCCAAAGTTTCAGCGGGATTTCCAAAATGTTGAGAGGAACTCGAACCATGTCAACCTTGGTTTTGAGAATCTCTCCCGGAGTTTGAGAGATTTGGACGTGAAAGGGTACCAATCTTGTCGGGGATTGGGAACCCTTCGCGAGAATGTCCAAAGTTTCAGCGGGATTTCCAAAATGTTGAAAGGAACTCGAAACATGTCAACCTTGGTTTTGAGAATCTCTCCCGGAGTTTGAGAGATTTGGACGTGAAAGGGTACCGGTCTTGTCGGGGATTTGGAACCCTTCGCGAGAATGTCCAAAGTTTCAGCGGGATTTCCAAAATGTTGAAAGGAACTCGAAACATGTCAACCTTGGTTTTGAGAATCTCTCCCGGAGTTTGAGAGATTTGAACGTGAAAGGGTACCAATCTCGTCGGGGATTTGGAACCCTTCGCGAGAATGTCCAAAGTTTCAGCGGGATTTCCAAAATGTTGAAAGGAACTCGAAACATGTCAACCTTGGTTTTGAGAATCTCTCCCGGAGTTTGAGAGATTTTAACGTGAAAGGGTACCAATCTAGTCGGGGATTAGGAACCCTTCGCGAGAATGTCCAAAGTTTCAGCGGGATTTCCAAAATGTTGAAAGGAACTCGAAACATGTCAACCTTGGTTTTGAGAATCTCTCCCGGTGTTTGAGAGATTTGAACGTGAAAGGGTACCAATCTCGTCGGGGATTTGGAACCCTTCGCCAGAATGTCCAAAGTTTCAGCGGGATTTCCAAAATGTTGAAAGGAACTCGAAACATGTCAACCTTGGTTTTGAGAATCTCTCCCGGAGTTTGAGAGATTTGGACGTGAAAGGGTACCAGTCTTGTCGGGGATTGGGAACCCTTCGCGAGAATGTCCAAAGTTTCAGCGGATTTTCCAAAATGTTGAAAGGAACTCGAAACATGTCAACCTTGGTTTTGAGAATCTCTCCCGGAGTTTGAGAGATTTGGACGTGAAAGGGTACCAATCTTGTCAGGGATTGGGAACCCTTCGCGAGAATGTCCAAAGTTTCAGGGGGATTTCCAAAATGTTGAAAGGAACTCGAACCATGTCAACCTTGGTTTTGAGAATCTCTCCCGGAGTTTGAGAGATTTGGACGTGAAAGGGTACCAATCTTGTCGGGGATTGGGAACCCTCCGCCAGAATGTCCAAAGTTTCAGCGGGATTTCCAAAATGTTGAAAGGAACTCGAAACATGTCAACCTTGGTTTTGAGAATCTCTCCCGGAGTTGGAGAGATTTGGACGTGAAAGGGTACCAATCTTGTCGGGGATCAGGTACCCTTCGCGAGAATGTCGAAAGTTTCAGCGGGATTTCCAAAATGTTGAGAGGAACTCGAAACATGTCAACCTTGGTTTTGAGAATCTCTCTTGGAGTTTGAGAGATTTGGACGTGAAAGGGTATCAATCTTGTCGGGGATCGGGGACCCTTCGCCAGAATGTCCAACGTTTCAGCGGGATTTCCAAAATGTTGAAAGGAACTCGAAACATGTCAACCTTGGTTTTGAGAATCTCTCCCGGAGTTTGAGAGATTTGGACGTGAAAGGGTACCAATCTTGTCGGGGATCGGGAACCCTTCGCGAGAATGTCCAAAGTTTCAGCGGGATTTCCAAAATGTTGAAAGGAACTCGAAACATGTCAACCTTGGTTTTGAGAATCTCTCCCGGAGTTTGAGAGATTTGGACGTGAAAGGGTACCAGTCTTGTCGGGGATTTGGAACCCTTCGCGAGAATGTCCAAAGTTTCAGCGGGATTTCCAAAATGTTGAGAGGAACTCGAACCATGTCAACCTTGGTTTTGAGAATCTCTCCCGGAGTTTGAGAGATTTGGACGTGAAAGGGTACCAATCTTGTCGGGGATTGGGAACCCTTCGCGAGAATGTCCAAAGTTTCAGCGGGATTTCCAAAATGTTGAGAGGAACTCGAACCATGTCAACCTTGGTTTTGAGAATCTCTCCCGGAGTTTGAGAGATTTGGACGTGAAAGTGTACCAATCTTGTCGGGGATCAGGTACCCTTCGCCAGAATGTCCAAAGTTTCAGCGGGATTTCCAAAATGTTGAAAGGAACTCAAAACCTGTCAACCTTGGTTTTGAGAATCTCTCCCGGAGTTTGAGAGATTTGGACGTGAAAGGGTACCGGTCTTGTCGGGGATTTGGAACCCTTCGCGAGAATGTCCAAAGTTTCAGCGGGATTTCCAAAATGTTGAAAGGAACTCGAAACATGTCAACCTTGGTTTTGAGAATCTCTCCCGGAGTTTGAGAGATTTGAACGTGAAAGGGTACCAATCTCGTCGGGGATTTGGAACCCTTCGCGAGAATGTCCAAAGTTTCAGCGGGATTTCCAAAATGTTGAAAGGAACTCGAAACATGTCAACCTTGGTTTTGAGAATCTCTCCCGGAGTTTGAGAGATTTTAACGTGAAAGGGTACCAATCTAGTCGGGGATTAGGAACCCTTCGCGAGAATGTCCAAAGTTTCAGCGGGATTTCCAAAATGTTGAAAGGAACTCGAAACATGTCAACCTTGGTTTTGAGAATCTCTCCCGGTGTTTGAGAGATTTGAACGTGAAAGGGTACCAATCTCGTCGGGGATTTGGAACCCTTCGCCAGAATGTCCAAAGTTTCAGCGGGATTTCCAAAATGTTGAAAGGAACTCGAAACATGTCAACCTTGGTTTTGAGAATCTCTCCCGGAGTTTGAGAGATTTGGACGTGAAAGGGTACCAGTCTTGTCGGGGATTGGGAACCCTTCGCGAGAATGTCCAAAGTTTCAGCGGATTTTCCAAAATGTTGAAAGGAACTCGAAACATGTCAACCTTGGTTTTGAGAATCTCTCCCGGAGTTTGAGAGATTTGGACGTGAAAGGGTACCAATCTTGTCAGGGATTGGGAACCCTTCGCGAGAATGTCCAAAGTTTCAGGGGGATTTCCAAAATGTTGAAAGGAACTCGAACCATGTCAACCTTGGTTTTGAGAATCTCTCCCGGAGTTTGAGAGATTTGGACGTGAAAGGGTACCAATCTTGTCGGGGATTGGGAACCCTCCGCCAGAATGTCCAAAGTTTCAGCGGGATTTCCAAAATGTTGAAAGGAACTCGAAACATGTCAACCTTGGTTTTGAGAATCTCTCCCGGAGTTGGAGAGATTTGGACGTGAAAGGGTACCAATCTTGTCGGGGATCAGGTACCCTTCGCGAGAATGTCGAAAGTTTCAGCGGGATTTCCAAAATGTTGAGAGGAACTCGAAACATGTCAACCTTGGTTTTGAGAATCTCTCCCGGAGTTTGAGAGATTTGGACGTGAAAGGGTATCAATCTTGTCGGGGATCGGGGACCCTTCGCCAGAATGTCCAACGTTTCAGCGGGATTTCCAAAATGTTGAAAGGAACTCGAAACACGTCAACCTTGGTTTTGAGAATCTCTCCCGGAGTTTGAGAGATTTGGACGTGAAAGGGTACCAATCTTGTCGGGGATCGGGAACCCTTCGCGAGAATGTCCAAAGTTTCAGCGGGATTTCCAAAATGTTGAAAGGAACTCGAAACATGTCAACCTTGGTTTTGAGAATCTCTCCCGGAGTTTGAGAGATTTGGACGTGAAAGGGTACCAGTCTTGTCGGGGATTTGGAACCCTTCGCGAGAATGTCCAAAGTTTCAGCGGGATTTCCAAAATGTTGAGAGGAACTCGAACCATGTCAACCTTGGTTTTGAGAATCTCTCCCGGAGTTTGAGAGATTTGGACGTGAAAGGGTACCAATCTTGTCGGGGATTGGGAACCCTTCGCGAGAATGTCCAAAGTTTCAGCGGGATTTCCAAAATGTTGAGAGGAACTCGAACCATGTCAACCTTGGTTTTGAGAATCTCTCCCGGAGTTTGAGAGATTTGGACGTGAAAGTGTACCAATCTTGTCGGGGATCAGGTACCCTTCGCGAGAATGTCCAAAGTTTCAGCGGGATTTCCAAAATGTTGAAAGGAACTCAAAACCTGTCAACCTTGGTTTTGAGAATCTCTCCCGGACTTTGAGAGATTTGGACGTGAAAGGGTATCAATCTTGTCGGGGATCGGGAACCCTTCGCCAGAATGTCCAACGTTTCAGCGGGATTTCCAAAATGTTGAAAGGAACTCGAAACACGTCAACCTTGGTTTTGAGAATCTCTCCCGGAGTTTCAGAGATTTGGACGTGAAAGGGTACCAATCTTGTCGGGGATCGGGAACCGTTCGCGAGAATGTCCAAAGTTTCAGCGGGATTTCCAAAATGTTGAGAGGAACTCGAACCATGTCAACCTTGGTTTTGAGAATCTCTCCCGGAGTTTGAGAGATTTGGACGTGAAAGGGTACCAATCTTGTCGGGGATTGGGAACCCTTCGCGAGAATGTCCAAAGTTTCAGCGGGATTTCCAAAATGTTGAAAGGAACTCGAAACATGTCAACCTTGGTTTTGAGAATCTCTCCCGGAGTTTGAGAGATTTGGACGTGAAAGGGTACCGGTCTTGTCGGGGATTTGGAACCCTTCGCGAGAATGTCCAAAGTTTCAGCGGGATTTCCAAAATGTTGAAAGGAACTCGAAACATGTCAACCTTGGTTTTGAGAATCTCTCCCGGAGTTTGAGAGATTTGAACGTGAAAGGGTACCAATCTCGTCGGGGATTTGGAACCCTTCGCGAGAATGTCCAAAGTTTCAGCGGGATTTCCAAAATGTTGAAAGGAACTCGAAACATGTCAACCTTGGTTTTGAGAATCTCTCCCGGAGTTTGAGAGATTTTAACGTGAAAGGGTACCAATCTAGTCGGGGATTAGGAACCCTTCGCGAGAATGTCCAAAGTTTCAGCGGGATTTCCAAAATGTTGAAAGGAACTCGAAACATGTCAACCTTGGTTTTGAGAATCTCTCCCGGTGTTTGAGAGATTTGAACGTGAAAGGGTACCAATCTCGTCGGGGATTTGGAACCCTTCGCCAGAATGTCCAAAGTTTCAGCGGGATTTCCAAAATGTTGAAAGGAACTCGAAACATGTCAACCTTGGTTTTGAGAATCTCTCCCGGAGTTTGAGAGATTTGGACGTGAAAGGGTACCAGTCTTGTCGGGGATTGGGAACCCTTCGCGAGAATGTCCAAAGTTTCAGCGGATTTTCCAAAATGTTGAAAGGAACTCGAAACATGTCAACCTTGGTTTTGAGAATCTCTCCCGGAGTTTGAGAGATTTGGACGTGAAAGGGTACCAATCTTGTCAGGGATTGGGAACCCTTCGCGAGAATGTCCAAAGTTTCAGGGGGATTTCCAAAATGTTGAAAGGAACTCGAACCATGTCAACCTTGGTTTTGAGAATCTCTCCCGGAGTTTGAGAGATTTGGACGTGAAAGGGTACCAATCTTGTCGGGGATTGGGAACCCTCCGCCAGAATGTCCAAAGTTTCAGCGGGATTTCCAAAATGTTGAAAGGAACTCGAAACATGTCAACCTTGGTTTTGAGAATCTCTCCCGGAGTTGGAGAGATTTGGACGTGAAAGGGTACCAATCTTGTCGGGGATCAGGTACCCTTCGCGAGAATGTCGAAAGTTTCAGCGGGATTTCCAAAATGTTGAGAGGAACTCGAAACATGTCAACCTTGGTTTTGAGAATCTCTCTTGGAGTTTGAGAGATTTGGACGTGAAAGGGTATCAATCTTGTCGGGGATCGGGGACCCTTCGCCAGAATGTCCAACGTTTCAGCGGGATTTCCAAAATGTTGAAAGGAACTCGAAACACGTCAACCTTGGTTTTGAGAATCTCTCCCGGAGTTTGAGAGATTTGGACGTGAAAGGGTACCAATCTTGTCGGGGATCGGGAACCCTTCGCGAGAATGTCCAAAGTTTCAGCGGGATTTCCAAAATGTTGAAAGGAACTCGAAACATGTCAACCTTGGTTTTGAGAATCTCTCCCGGAGTTTGAGAGATTTGGACGTGAAAGGGTACCAGTCTTGTCGGGGATTTGGAACCCTTCGCGAGAATGTCCAAAGTTTCAGCGGGATTTCCAAAATGTTGAGAGGAACTCGAACCATGTCAACCTTGGTTTTGAGAATCTCTCCCGGAGTTTGAGAGATTTGGACGTGAAAGGGTACCAATCTTGTCGGGGATTGGGAACCCTTCGCGAGAATGTCCAAAGTTTCAGCGGGATTTCCAAAATGTTGAGAGGAACTCGAACCATGTCAACCTTGGTTTTGAGAATCTCTCCCGGAGTTTGAGAGATTTGGACGTGAAAGTGTACCAATCTTGTCGGGGATCAGGTACCCTTCGCGAGAATGTCCAAAGTTTCAGCGGGATTTCCAAAATGTTGAAAGGAACTCAAAACCTGTCAACCTTGGTTTTGAGAATCTCTCCCGGACTTTGAGAGATTTGGACGTGAAAGGGTATCAATCTTGTCGGGGATCGGGAACCCTTCGCCAGAATGTCCAACGTTTCAGCGGGATTTCCAAAATGTTGAAAGGAACTCGAAACACGTCAACCTTGGTTTTGAGAATCTCTCCCGGAGTTTCAGAGATTTGAACGTGAAAGGGTACCAATCTTGTCGGGGATCGGGAACCCTTCGCGAGAATATCCAAAGTTTCAGCGGGATTTCCAAAATGTTAAAAGGAACTCGAAACATGTCAACCTTGGTTTTGAGAATCTCTCCCGGAGTTTCAGAGATTTGGACGTGAAAGGGTACCAATCTTGTCGGGGATCGGGAACCGTTCGCGAGAATGTCCAAAGTTTCAGCGGGATTTCCAAAATGTTGAGAGGAACTCGAACCATGTCAACCTTGGTTTTGAGAATCTCTCCCGGAGTTTGAGAGATTTGGACGTGAAAGGGTACCAATCTTGTCGGGGATTGGGAACCCTTCGCGAGAATGTCCAAAGTTTCAGCGGGATTTCCAAAATGTTGAAAGGAACTCGAAACATGTCAACCTTGGTTTTGAGAATCTCTCCCGGAGTTTGAGAGATTTGGACGTGAAAGGGTACCAATCTTGTCGGGGATTTGGAACCCTTCGCGAGAATGTCCAAAGTTTCAGCGGGATTTCCAAAATGTTGAAAGGAACTCGAAACATGTCAACCTTGGTTTTGAGAATCTCTCCCGGAGTTTGAGAGATTTGAACGTGAAAGGGTACCAATCTCGTCGGGGATTTGGAACCCTTCGCGAGAATGTCCAAAGTTTCAGCGGGATTTCCAAAATGTTGAAAGGAACTCGAAACATGTCAACCTTGGTTTTGAGAATCTCTCCCGGAGTTTGAGAGATTTTAACGTGAAAGGGTACCAATCTAGTCGGGGATTGGGAACCCTTCGCGAGAATGTCCAAAGTTTCAGCGGGATTTCCAAAATGTTGAAAGGAACTCGAAACATGTCAACCTTGGTTTTGAGAATCTCTCCCGGTGTTTGAGAGATTTGAACGTGAAAGGGTACCAATCTCGTCGGGGATTTGGAACCCTTCGCCAGAATGTCCAAAGTTTCAGCGGGATTTCCAAAATGTTGAAAGGAACTCGAAACATGTCAACCTTGGTTTTGAGAATCTCTCCCGGAGTTTGAGAGATTTGGACGTGAAAGGGTACCAGTCTTGTCGGGGATTGGGAACCCTTCGCGAGAATGTCCAAAGTTTCAGCGGATTTTCCAAAATGTTGAAAGGAACTCGAAACATGTCAACCTTGGTTTTGAGAATCTCTCCCGGAGTTTGAGAGATTTGGACGTGAAAGGGTACCAATCTTGTCAGGGATTGGGAACCCTTCGCGAGAATGTCCAAAGTTTCAGGGGGATTTCCAAAATGTTGAAAGGAACTCGAAACATGTCAACCTTGGTTTTGAGAATCTCTCCCGGAGTTTGAGAGATTTGGACGTGAAAGGGTACCAATCTTGTCGGGGATTGGGAACCCTTCGCGAGAATGTCCAAAGTTTCAGCGGGATTTCCAAAATGTTGAAAGGAACTCGAAACATGTCAACCTTGGTTTTGAGAATCTCTCCCGGAGTTTGAGAGATTTGGACGTGAAAGGGTACCAGTCTTGTCGGGGATCGGGAACCCTTAGCTAGAATGTCCAAAGTTTCAGCGGGATTTCCAAAATGTTGAGAGGAACTGGAACCATGTCAACCTTGGTTTTGAGAATCTCTCCCGGAGTTTCAGAGATTTGGACGTGAAAGGGTACCAGTCTTGTCGGGGATTGGGAACCCTTCGCGAGAATGTCCAAAGTTTCAGCGGGATTTCCAAAATGTTGAGAGGAACTCGAAACATGTCAACCTTGGTTTTGAGAATCTCTCCCGGAGTTTGAGAGATTTGGACGTGAAAGGGTACCAGTCTTGTCGGGGATTGGGAACCCTTCGCGAGAGTGTCCAAAGTTTCAGCGGGATTTCCAAAATGTTGAGAGGAACTCGAAACATGTCAACCTTGGTTTTGAGAATCTCTCCCGGAGTTTGAGAGATTTGGACGTGAAAGGGTACCAATCTTGTCGGGGATTGGGAACCCTTCGCGAGAATGTCCAAAGTTTCAGCGGGATTTGCAAAATGTTGAAAGGAACTCGAAACATGTCAACCTTGGTTTTGAGAATCTCTCCCGGAGTTTGAGAGATTTGGACGTGAAAGGGTACCAGTCTTGTCGGGGATTGGGAACCCTTCGCGAGAATGTCCAAAGTTTCAGCGGGATTTCCAAAATGTTGAGAGGAACTGGAACCATGTCAACCTTGGTTTTGAGAATCTCTCCCGGAGTTTCAGAGATTTGGACGTGAAAGGGTACCAGTCTTGTCGGGGATTGGGAACCCTTCGCGAGAATGTCCAAAGTTTCAGCGGGATTTCCAAAATGTTGAGAGGAACTCGAAACATGTCAACCTTGGTTTTGAGAATCTCTCCCGGAGTTTGAGAGATTTGGACGTGAAAGGGTACCAGTCTTGTCGGGGATTGGGAACCCTTCGCGAGAGTGTCCAAAGTTTCAGCGGGATTTCCAAAATGTTGAGAGGAACTCGAAACATGTCAACCTTGGTTTTGAGAATCTCTCCCGGAGTTTGAGAGATTTGGACGTGAAAGGGTACCAATCTTGTCGGGGATTGGGAACCCTTCGCGAGAATGTCCAAAGTTTCAGCGGGATTTGCAAAATGTTGAAAGGAACTCGAAACATGTCAACCTTGGTTTTGAGAATCTCTCCCGGAGTTTGAGAGATTTGGACGTGAAAGGGTACCAGTCTTGTCGGGGATTGGGAACCCTTCGCGAGAATGTCCAAAGTTTCAGCGGGATTTCCAAAATGTTGAGAGGAACTGGAACCATGTCAACCTTGGTTTTGAGAATCTCTCCCGGAGTTTCAGAGATTTGGACGTGAAAGGGTACCAGTCTTGTCGGGGATTGGGAACCCTTCGCGAGAATGTCCAAAGTTTCAGCGGGATTTCCAAAATGTTGAAAGGAACTCGAAACATGTCAACCTTGGTTTTGAGAATCTCTCCCGGAGTTTGAGAGATTTGGACGTGAAAGTGTACCAGTCTTGTCGGGGATTGGGAACCCTTCGTGAGAATGTCCAAAGTTTCAGCGGGATTTCCAAAATGTTGAAAGGAACTCGAACCATGTCAACCTTGGTTTTGAGAATCTCTCCCGGAGTTTGAGAGATTTGGACGTGAAAGGGTACCAATCTTGTCGGGGATCGGGAACCCTTCGCGAGAATGTCCAAAGTTTCAGCGGGATTTCCAAAATGTTGAAAGGAACTCGAAACATGTCAACCTTGGTTTTGAGAATCTCTCCCGGAGTTTGAGAGATTTGGACGTGAAAGGGTACCAATCTTGTCGGGGATCGGGAACCGTTCGCGAGAATGTCCAAAGTTTCAGCGGGATTTCCAAAATGTTGAAAGGAACTCGAAACATGTCAACCTTGGTTTTGAGAATCTCTCCCGGAGTTTGAGAGATTTGGACGTGAAAGGGTACCAATCTTGTCGGGGATTGGGAACCCTTCGCGAGAATGTCCAAAGTTTCAGCGGGATTTCCAAAATGTTGAAAGGAACTCGAACCATGTCAACCTTGGTTTTGAGAATCTCTCCCGGAGTTTGAGAGATTTGGACGTGAAAGGGTACCAATCTTGTCGGGGATTGGGAACCCTCCGCCAGAATGTCCAAAGTTTCAGCGGGATTTCCAAAATGTTGAAAGGAACTCGAAACATGTCAACCTTGGTTTTGAGAATCTCTCCCGGAGTTGGAGAGATTTGGACGTGAAAGGGTACCAATCTTGTCGGGGATCAGGTACCCTTCGCGAGAATGTCGAAAGTTTCAGCGCGATTTCCAAAATGTTGAGAGGAACTCGAAACATGTCAACCTTGGTTTTGAGAATCTCTCCCGGAGTTTGAGAGATTTGGACGTGAAAGGGTATCAATCTTGTCGGGGATCGGGAACCCTTCGCCAGAATGTCCAACGTTTCAGCGGGATTTCCAAAATGTTGAAAGGAACTCGAAACACGTCAACCTTGGTTTTGAGAATCTCTCCCGGAGTTTGAGAGATTTGGACGTGAAAGGGTACCAATCTTGTCGGGGATCGGGAACCCTTCGCGAGAATGTCCAAAGTTTCAGCGGGATTTCCAAAATGTTGAAAGGAACTCGAAACATGTCAACCTTGGTTTTGAGAATCTCTCCCGGAGTTTGAGACATTTGGACGTGAAAGGGTACCAGTCTTGTCGGGGATTTGGAACCCTTCGCGAGAATGTCCAAAGTTTCAGCGGGATTTCCAAAATGTTGAGAGGAACTCGAACCATGTCAACCTTGGTTTTGAGAATCTCTCCCGGAGTTTGAGAGATTTGGACGTGAAAGGGTACCAATCTTGTCGGGGATTGGGAACCCTTCGCGAGAATGTCCAAAGTTTCAGCGGGATTTCCAAAATGTTGAGAGGAACTCGAAACATGTCAACCTTGGTTTTGAGAATCTCTCCCGGAGTTTGAGAGATTTGAACGTGAAAGGGTACCAATCTCGTCGGGGATTGGGAACCCTTCGCGAGAATGTCCAAAGTTTCAGCGGGATTTCCAAAATGTTGAAAGGAACTCGAAACATGTCAACCTTGGTTTTGAGAATCTCTCCCGGAGTTGGAGAGATTTGGACGTGAAAGGGTACCAATCTTGTCGGGGATTGGGAACCCTTCGCCAGAATGTCCAACGTTTCAGCGGGATTTCCAAAATGTTGAAAGGAACTCGAAACACGTCAACCTTGGTTTTGAGAATCTCTCCCGGAGTTTGAGAGATTTGGACGTGAAAGGGTACCAATCTTGTCGGGGATCGGGAACCCTTCGCGAGAATGTCCAAAGTTTCAGCGGGATTTCCAAAATGTTAAAAGGAACTCGAAAGATGTCAACCTTGGTTTTGAGAATCTCTCCCGGAGTTTGAGAGATTTGGACGTGAAAGGGTACCAATCTTGTCGGGGATTGGGAACCCTTCGCGAGAATGTCCAAAGTTTCAGCGGGATTTGCAAAATGTTGAAAGGAACTCGAAACATGTCAACCTTGGTTTTGAGAATCTCTCCCGGAGTTTGAGAGATTTGGACGTGAAAGGGTACCAGTCTTGTCGGGGATTGGGAACCCTTCGCGAGAATGTCCAAAGTTTCAGCGGGATTTCCAAAATGTTGAGAGGAACTCGAACCATGTCAACCTTGGTTTTGAGAATCTCTCCCGGAGTTTGAGAGATTTGGACGTGAAAGTGTACCAGTCTTGTCGGGGATTGGGAACCCTTCGTGAGAATGTCCAAAGTTTCAGCGGGATTTCCAAAATGTTGAAAGGAACTCGAACCATGTCAACCTTGGTTTTGAGAATCTCTCCCGGAGTTTGAGAGATTTGGACGTGAAAGGGTACCAATCTTGTCGGGGATCGGGAACCCTTCGCGAGAATGTCCAAAGTTTCAGCGGGATTTCCAAAATGTTGAAAGGAACTCGAAACATGTCAACCTTGGTTTTGAGAATCTCTCCCGGAGTTTGAGAGATTTGGACGTGAAAGGGTACCAATCTTGTCGGGGATCGGGAACCGTTCGCGAGAATGTCCAAAGTTTCAGCGGGATTTCCAAAATGTTGAAAGGAACTCGAAACATGTCAACCTTGGTTTTGAGAATCTCTCCCGGAGTTTGAGAGATTTGGACGTGAAAGGGTACCAATCTTGTCGGGGATTGGGAACCCTTCGCGAGAATGTCCAAAGTTTCAGCGGGATTTCCAAAATGTTGAAAGGAACTCGAACCATGTCAACCTTGGTTTTGAGAATCTCTCCCGGAGTTTGAGAGATTTGGACGTGAAAGGGTACCAATCTTGTCGGGGATTGGGAACCCTCCGCCAGAATGTCCAAAGTTTCAGCGGGATTTCCAAAATGTTGAAAGGAACTCGAAACATGTCAACCTTGGTTTTGAGAATCTCTCCCGGAGTTGGAGAGATTTGGACGTGAAAGGGTACCAATCTTGTCGGGGATCAGGTACCCTTCGCGAGAATGTCGAAAGTTTCAGCGCGATTTCCAAAATGTTGAGAGGAACTCGAAACATGTCAACCTTGGTTTTGAGAATCTCTCCCGGAGTTTGAGAGATTTGGACGTGAAAGGGTATCAATCTTGTCGGGGATCGGGAACCCTTCGCCAGAATGTCCAACGTTTCAGCGGGATTTCCAAAATGTTGAAAGGAACTCGAAACACGTCAACCTTGGTTTTGAGAATCTCTCCCGGAGTTTGAGAGATTTGGACGTGAAAGGGTACCAATCTTGTCGGGGATCGGGAACCCTTCGCGAGAATGTCCAAAGTTTCAGCGGGATTTCCAAAATGTTGAAAGGAACTCGAAACATGTCAACCTTGGTTTTGAGAATCTCTCCCGGAGTTTGAGACATTTGGACGTGAAAGGGTACCAGTCTTGTCGGGGATTTGGAACCCTTCGCGAGAATGTCCAAAGTTTCAGCGGGATTTCCAAAATGTTGAGAGGAACTCGAACCATGTCAACCTTGGTTTTGAGAATCTCTCCCGGAGTTTGAGAGATTTGGACGTGAAAGGGTACCAATCTTGTCGGGGATTGGGAACCCTTCGCGAGAATGTCCAAAGTTTCAGCGGGATTTCCAAAATGTTGAGAGGAACTCGAAACATGTCAACCTTGGTTTTGAGAATCTCTCCCGGAGTTTGAGAGATTTGAACGTGAAAGGGTACCAATCTCGTCGGGGATTGGGAACCCTTCGCGAGAATGTCCAACGTTTCAGCGGGATTTCCAAAATGTTGAAAGGAACTCGAAACACGTCAACCTTGGTTTTGAGAATCTCTCCCGGAGTTTGAGAGATTTGGACGTGAAAGGGTACCAATCTTGTCGGGGATCGGGAACCCTTCGCGAGAATGTCCAAAGTTTCAGCGGGATTTCCAAAATGTTAAAAGGAACTCGAAACATGTCAACCTTGGTTTTGAGAATCTCTCCCGGAGTTTGAGAGATTTTAACGTGAAAGGGTACCAATCTAGTCGGGGATTAGGAACCCTTCGCGAGAATGTCCAAAGTTTCAGCGGGATTTCCAAAATGTTGAGAGGAACTCGAACCATGTCAACCTTGGTTTTGAGAATCTCTCCCGGAGTTTGAGAGATTTGGACGTGAAAGGGTACCAATCTTGTCGGGGATTGGGAACCCTTCGCGAGAATGTCCAAAGTTTCAGCGGGATTTCCAAAATGTTGAAAGGAACTCGAAAGATGTCAACCTTGGTTTTGAGAATCTCTCCCGGAGTTTGAGAGATTTGGACGTGAAAGGGTACCAGTCTTGTCGGGGATTGGGAACCCTTCGCGAGAATGTCCAAAGTTTCAGCGGGATTTCCAAAATGTTGAGAGGAACTCGAACCATGTCAACCTTGGTTTTGAGAATCTCTCCCGGAGTTTGAGAGATTTGGACGTGAAAGGGTACCAATCTTGCCGGGGATTGGGAACCCTTAGCTAGAATGTCCAAAGTTTCAGCGGGATTTCCAAAATGTTGAAAGGAACTCGAAAGATGTCAACCTTGGTTTTGAGAATCTCTCCCGGAGTTTGAGAGATTTGGACGTGAAAGGGTACCAGTCTTGTCGGGGATCGGGAACCCTTCGCGAGAATGTCCAAAGTTTCAGCGGATTTTCCAAAATGTTGAAAGGAACTCGAAACATGTCAACCTTGGTTTTGAGAATCTCTCCCGGAGTTGGAGAGATTTGGACGTGAAAGGGTACCAGTCTTGTCGGGGATTGGGAACCCTTCGCGACAATGTCCAAAGTTTCAGCGGGATTTCCAAAATGTTGAGAGGAACTCGAAACATGTCAACCTTGGTTTTGAGAATCTCTCCCGGAGTTTGAGAGATTTGGACGTGAAAGGGTACCAGTCTTGTCGGGGATCGGGAACCCTTCGCGAGAATGTCCAAAGTTTCAGCGGGATTTCCAAAATGTTGAGAGGAACTCGAACCATGTCAACCTTGGTTTTGAGAATCTCTCCCGGAGTTTGAGAGATTTGGACGTGAAAGGGTACCAGTCTTGTCGGGGATCGGGAACCCTTCGCGAGAATGTCCAAAGTTTCGGCGGATTTTCCAAAATGTTGAAAGGAACTCGAAACATGTCAACCTTGGTTTTGAGAATCTCTCCCGGAGTTTCAGAGATTTGGACGTGAAAGGGTACCAGTCTTGTCGGGGATTGGGAACCCTTCGCGAGAATGTCCAAAGTTTCAGCGGGATTTCCAAAACGTTGAAAGGAACTCGAAACATGTCAACCTTGGTTTTGAGAATCTCTCCCGGAGTTTGAGAGATTTGGACGTGAAAGGGTACCAGTCTTGTCGGGGACTGCGAACCCTTCGCGAGAATGTCCAAAGTTTCAGCGGGATTTCCAAAATGTTGAAAGGAACTCGAAACATGTCAACCTTGGTTTTGAGAATCTCTCCCGGAGTTTGAGAGATTTGAACGTGAAAGGGTACCAATCTCGTCGGGGATTGGGAACCCTTCGCGAGAATGTCCAAAGTTTCAGCGGGATTTCCAAAATGTTGAAAGGAACTCGAAACATGTCAACCTTGGTTTTGAGAATCTCTCCCGGAGTTTGAGAGATTTGGACGTGAAAGGGTACCAATCTTGTCGGGGATTGGGAACCCTTCGCCAGAATGTCCAACGTTTCAGCGGGATTTCCAAAATGTTGAAAGGAACTCGAAACACGTCAACCTTGGTTTTGAGAATCTCTCCCGGAGTTTGAGAGATTTGGACGTGAAAGGGTACCAATCTTGTCGGGGATCGGGAACCCTTCGCGAGAATGTCCAAAGTTTCAGCGGGATTTCCAAAATGTTAAAAGGAACTCGAAACATGTCAACCTTGGTTTTGAGAATCTCTCCCGGAGTTTGAGAGATTTTAACGTGAAAGGGTACCAATCTAGTCGGGGATTAGGAACCCTTCGCGAGAATGTCCAAAGTTTCAGCGGGATTTCCAAAATGTTGAGAGGAACTCGAACCATGTCAACCTTGGTTTTGAGAATCTCTCCCGGAGTTTGAGAGATTTGGACGTGAAAGGGTACCAATCTTGTCGGGGATTGGGAACCCTTCGCGAGAATGTCCAAAGTTTCAGCGGGATTTCCAAAATGTTGAAAGGAACTCGAAACATGTCAACCTTGGTTTTGAGAATCTCTCCCGGAGTTTGAGAGATTTGGACGTGAAAGGGTACCAGTCTTGACGGGGATTGGGAACCCTTCGCGAGAATGTCCAAAGTTTCAGCGGGATTTCCAAAATGTTGAGAGGAACTCGAACCATGTCAACCTTGGTTTTGAGAATCTCTCCCGGAGTTTGAGAGATTTGGACGTGAAAGGGTACCAATCTTGTCGGGGATTGGGAACCCTTCGCCAGAATGTCCAAAGTTTCAGCGGGATTTCCAAAATGTTGAAAGGAACTCGAAAGATGTCAACCTTGGTTTTGAGAATCTCTCCCGGAGTTTGAGAGATTTGGACGTGAAAGGGTACCAGTCTTGTCGGGGATCGGGAACCCTTCGCGAGAATGTCCAAAGTTTCAGCGGATTTTCCAAAATGTTAAAAGGAACTCGAAACATGTCAACCTTGGTTTTGAGAATCTCTCCCGGAGTTTGAGAGATTTGAACGTGAAAGGGTACCAATCTCGTCGGGGATTTGGAACCCTTCGCGAGAATGTCCAAAGTTTCAGCGGGATTTCCAAAATGTTGAAAGGAACTCGAAACATGTCAACCTTGGTTTTGAGAATCTCTCCCGGAGTTGGAGAGATTTGGACGTGAAAGGGTACCAATCTTGTCGGGGATTGGGAACCCTTCGCGAGAATGTCCAAAGTTTCAGCGGGATTTCCAAAATGTTGAGAGGAACTCGAAACATGTCAACCTTGGTTTTGAGAATCTCTCCCGGAGTTTGAGAGATTTGGACGTGAAAGGGTACCAGTCTTGTCGGGGATCGGGAACCCTTCGCGAGAATGTCCAAAGTTTCAGCGGGATTTCCAAAATGTTGAGAGGAACTCGAACCATGTCAACCTTGGTTTTGAGAATCTCTCCCGGAGTTTGAGAGATTTGGACGTGAAAGGGTACCAGTCTTGTCGGGGATCGGGAACCCTTCGCGAGAATGTCCAAAGTTTCGGCGGATTTTCCAAAATGTTGAAAGGAACTCGAAACATGTCAACCTTGCTTTTGAGAATCTCTCCCGGAGTTTCAGAGATTTGGACGTGAAAGGGTACCAGTCTTGTCGGGGATTGGGAACCCTTCGCGAGAATGTCCAAAGTTTCAGCGGGATTTCCAAAATGTTGAGAGGAACTCGAAACATGTCAACCTTGGTTTTGAGAATCTCTCCCGGAGTTTGAGAGATTTGGACGTGAAAGGGTACCAGTCTTGTCGGGGACTGCGAACCCTTCGCGAGAATGTCCAAAGTTTCAGCGGGATTTCCAAAATGTTGAGAGGAACTCGAAACATGTCAACCTTGGTTTTGAGAATCTCTCCCGGAGTTTGAGAGATTTGGACGTGAAAGGGTACCAGTCTTGTCGGGGATTGGGAACCCTTTGCGAGAATGTCCAAAGTTTCAGCGGGATTTCCAAAATGTTGAAAGGAACTCGAAACATGTCAACCTTGGTTTTGAGAATCTCTCCCGGAGTTTGAGAGATTTGGACGTGAAAGGGTACCAGTCTTGTCGGGGATCGGGAACCCTTCGCGAGAATGTCCAAAGTTTCAGCGGGATTTCCAAAATGTTGAGAGGAACTCGAAACATGTCAACCTTGGTTTTGAGAATCTCTCCCGGAGTTTGAGAGATTTGGACGTGAAAGGGTACCAGTCTTGTCGGGGATTGGGAACCCTTCGCGAGAATGTCCAAAGTTTCAGCGGGATTTCCAAAATGTTGAAAGGAACTCGAAAGATGTCAACCTTGGTTTTGAGAATCTCTCCCGGAGTTTGAGAGATTTGGACGTGAAAGGGTACCAGTCTTGTCGGGGATCGGGAACCCTTCGCGAGAATGTCCAAAGTTTCAGCGGATTTTCCAAAATGTTGAAAGGAACTCGAAACATGTCAACCTTGGTTTTGAGAATCTCTCCCGGAGTTTGAGAGATTTGAACGTGAAAGGGTACCAATCTCGTCGGGGATTTGGAACCCTTCGCGAGAATGTCCAAAGTTTCAGCGGGATTTCCAAAATGTTGAAAGGAACTCGAAACATGTCAACCTTGGTTTTGAGAATCTCTCCCGGAGTTTGAGAGATTTGGACGTGAAAGGGTACCAATCTTGTCGGGGATTGAGAACCATTCGCGAGAATGTCCAAAGTTTCAGCGGGATTTCTAAAATGTTGAAAGGAACTCGAAACATGTCAACCTTGGTTTTGAGAATCTCTCCCGGAGTTTGAGAGATTTGGACGTGAAAGTGTACCAGTCTTGTCGGGGATCGGGAACCCTTCGCGAGAATGTCCAACGTTTCAGCGGGATTTCCAAAATGTTGAGAGGAACTCGAAACATGTCAACTTTGGTTTTGAGAATCTCTCCCGGAGTTGGAGAGATTTGGACGTGAAAGGGTACCAGTCTTGTCGGGGACTGGGAACCCTTCGCGAGAATGTCCAAAGTTTCAGCGGGATTTCCAAAATGTTGAAAGGAACTCGAAACATGTCAACCTTGGTTTTGAGAATCTCTCCCGGAGTTTGAGAGATTTGGACGTGAAAGGGTACCAGTCTTGTCGGGGATTGGGAACCCTTTGCGAGATTGTCCAAAGTTTCAGCGGGATTTCCAAAATGTTGAAAGGAACTCGAAACATGTCAACCTTGGTTTTGAGAATCTCTCCCGGAGTTTGAGAGATTTGGACGTGAAAGGGTACCAGTCTTGTCGGGGATTGGGAACCCTTCGCGAGAATGTACAAAGTTTCAGCGGGATTTCCAAAATGTTGAAAGGAACTCGAAACATGTCAACCTTGGTTTTGAGAATCTCTCCCGGAGTTTGAGAGATTTGGACGTGAAAGGGTACCAGTCTTGTCGGGGATTGGGAACCCTTCGCGAGAATGTCCAAAGTTTCAGCGGGATTTCCAAAAAGTTGAAAGGAACTCGAAACATGTCAACCTTGGTTTTGAGAATCTCTCCCGGAGTTTGAGAGATTTGGACGTGAAAGGGTACCAGTCTTGTCGGGGATTGGGAACCCTTCGCGAGAATGCCCAAAGTTTCAGCGGGATTTCCAAAATGTTGAGAGGAACTCGAAACATGTCAACCTTGGTTTTGAGAATCTCTCCCGGAGTTTGAGAGATTTGGACGTGAAAGGGTACCAGTCTTGTCGGGGATTGGGAACCCTTCGCGAGAATGTCCAAAGTTTAAGCAGGATTTCCAAAATGTTGAGAGGAACTCGAAACATGTCAACCTTGGTTTTGAGAATCTCTCCCGGAGTTTGAGAGATTTGGACGTGAAAGGGTACCAGTCTTGTCGGGGATTGGGAACCCTTCGCGAGAATGTCCAAAGTTTCAGCGGGATTTCCAAAACGTTGAAAGGAACTCGAAACATGTCAACCTTGGTTTTGAGAATCTCTCCCGGAGTTTGAGAGATTTGGACGTGAAAGGGTACCAGTCTTGTCGGGGATTGGGAACCCTTCGCAAGAATGTCCAAAGTTTCAGCGGGATTTCCAAAATGTTGAGAGGAACTCGAAACATGTCAACCTTGGTTTTGAGAATCTCTCCCGGAGTTTGAGAGATTTGGACGTGAAAGGGTACCAGTCTTGTCGGGGATTGGGAACCCTTCGCGAGAATGTCCAAAGTTTCAGCGGGATTTCCAAAATGTTGAGAGGAACTCGAAACATGTCAACCTTGGTTTTGAGAATCTCTCCCGGAGTTTGAGAGATTTGGACGTGAAAGGGTACCAGTGTTGTCGGGGATTGGGAACCCTTCGCGAGAATGTCCAAAGTTTCAGCGGGATTTCCAAAACGTTGAAAGGAACTCGAAACATGTCAACCTTGGTTTTGAGAATCTCTCCCGGAGTTTGAGAGATTTGGACGTGAAAGGGTACCAGTCTTGTCGGGGATTGGGAACCCTTCGCAAGAATGTCCAAAGTTTCAGCGGGATTTCCAAAATGTTGAGAGGAACTCGAAACATGTCAACCTTGGTTTTGAGAATCTCTCCCGGAGTTTGAGAGATTTGGACGTGAAAGGGTACCAGTCTTGTCGGGGATTGGGAACCCTTCGCGAGAATGTCCAAAGTTTCAGCGGGATTTCCAAAATGTTGAGAGGAACTCGAAACATGTCAACCTTGGTTTTGAGAATCTCTCCCGGAGTTTGAGAGATTTGGACGAGAAAGGGTACCAGTCTTGTCGGGGATTGGGAACCCTTCGCGAGAATGTCCAAAGTTTCAGCGGGATTTCCAAAATGTTGAGAGGAACTCGAAACATGTCAACCTTGGTTTTGAGAATCTCTCCCGGAGTTTGAGAGATTTGGACGTGAAAGGGTACCAGTCTTGTCGGGGATTAGGAACCCTTCGCCAGAATGTCCAAAGTTTCAGCGGGATTTCCAAAATGTTGAAAGGAACTCGAAACATGTCAACCTTGGTTTTGAGAATCTCTCCCGGAGTTTGAGAGATTTGGACGTGAAAGGGTACCAGTCTTGTCGGGGATTGGGAACCCTTCGCGAGAATGTCCAAAGTTTCAGCGGGATTTCCAAAACGTTGAGAGGAACTCGAAACATGTCAACCTCGGTTTTGAGAATCTCTCCCGGAGTTTGAGAGATTTGGACGTGAAAGGGTACCAGTCTTGTCGGGGATTGGGAACCCTTCGCGAGAATGTCCAAAGTTTCAGCGGGATTTCCAAAATGTTGAGAGGAACTCGAAACATGTCAACCTTGGTTTTGAGAATCTCTCCCGGAGTTTGAGAGATTTGGACGTGAAAGGGTACCAGTCTTGTCGGGGATTGGGAACCCTTCGCGAGAATGTCCAAAGTTTCAGCGGGATTTCCAAAACGTTGAAAGGAACTCGAAACATGTCAACCTTGGTTTTGAGAATCTCTCCCGGAGTTTGAGAGATTTGGACGTGAAAGGGTACCAGTCTTGTCGGGGATTGGGAAACCTTCGCAAGAATGTCCAAAGTTTCAGCGGGATTTCCAAAACTTTGAAAGGAACTCGAAACATGTCAACCTTGGTTTTGAGAATCTCTCCCGGAGTTTGAGAGATTTGGACGTGAAAGGGTACCAGTCTTGTCGGGGATTGGGAACCCTTCGCGAGAATGTCCAAAGTTTCAGCGGGATTTCCAAAATGTTGAGAGGAACTCGAAACATGTCAACCTTGGTTTTGAGAATCTCTCCCGGAGTTTGAGAGATTTGGACGTGAAAGGGTACCAGTCTTGTCGGGGATTGGGAACCCTTCGCGAGAATGTCCAAAGTTTCAGCGGGATTTCCAAAATGTTGAGAGGAACTCGAAACATGTCAACCTTGGTTTTGAGAATCTCTCCCGGAGTTTGAGAGATTTGGACGTGAAAGGGTACCAGTCTTGTCGGGGATTGGGAACCCTTCGCCAGAATGTCCAAAGTTTCAGCGGGATTTCCAAAACGTTGAAAGGAACTCGAAACATGTCAACCTTGGTTTTGAGAATCTCTCCCGGAGTTTGAGAGATTTGGACGTGAAAGGGTACCAGTCTTGTCTGGGATTGGGAACCCTTCGCGAGAATGTCCAAAGTTTCAGCGGGATTTCCAAAATGTTGAAAGGAACTCGAAACATGTCAACCTTGGTTTTGAGAATCTCTCCCGGAGTTTGAGAGATTTGGACGTGAAAGGGTACCAGTCTTGTCTGGGATTGGGAACCATTCGCGAGAATATCCAAAGTTTCAGCGGGATTTCCAAAACGTTGAAAGGAACTCGAAACATGTCAACCTTGGTTTTGAGAATCTCTCCCGGAGTTTGAGAGATTTGGACGTGAAAGGGTACCAGTCTTGTCGGGGATTGGGAACCCTTCGCCAGAATGTCCAAAGTTTCAGCGGGATTTCCAAAATGTTGAGAGGAACTCGAAACATGTCAACCTTGGTTTTGAGAATCTTCTCCCGGAGTTTGAGAGATTTGGACGTGAAAGGGTACCAGTCTTGTCGGGGATTGGGAACCCTTCGCGAGAATGTCCAAAGTTTCAGCGGGATTTCCAAAACGTTGAGAGGAACTCGAAACATGTCAACCTCGGTTTTGAGAATCTCTCCCGGAGTTTGAGAGATTTGGACGTGAAAGGGTACCAGTCTTGTCGGGGATTGGGAACCCTTCGCGAGAATGTCCAAAGTTTCAGCGGGATTTCCAAAATGTTGAGAGGAACTCGAAACATGTCAACCTTGGTTTTGAGAATCTCTCCCGGAGTTTGAGAGATTTGGACGTGAAAGGGTACCAGTCTTGTCTGGGATTGGGAACCATTCGCGAGAATATCCAAAGTTTCAGCGGGATTTCCAAAACGTTGAAAGGAACTCGAAACATGTCAACCTTGGTTTTGAGAATCTCTCCCGGAGTTTGAGAGATTTGGACGTGAAAGGGTACCAGTCTTGTCGGGGATTGGGAACCCTTCGCCAGAATGTCCAAAGTTTCAGCGGGATTTCCAAAATGTTGAGAGGAACTCGAAACATGTCAACCTTGGTTTTGAGAATCTTCTCCCGGAGTTTGAGAGATTTGGACGTGAAAGGGTACCAGTCTTGTCGGGGATTGGGAACCCTTCGCCAGAATGTCCAAAGTTTCAGCGGGATTTCCAAAATGTTGAGAGGAACTCGAAACATGTCAACCTTGGTTTTGAGAATCTTCTCCCGGAGTTTGAGAGATTTGGACGTGAAAGGGTACCAGTCTTGTCGGGGATTGGGAACCCTTCGCGAGAATGTCCAAAGTTTCAGCGGGATTTCCAAAACGTTGAGAGGAACTCGAAACATGTCAACCTCGGTTTTGAGAATCTCTCCCGGAGTTTGAGAGATTTGGACGTGAAAGGGTACCAGTCTTGTCGGGGATTGGGAACCCTTCGCGAGAATGTCCAAAGTTTCAGCGGGATTTCCAAAACGTTGAGAGGAACTCGAAACATGTCAACCTTGGTTTTGAGAATCTCTCCCGGAGTTTGAGAGATTTGGACGTGAAAGGGTACCAGTCTTGTCGGGGATTGGGAACCCTTCGCGAGAATGTCCAAAGTTTCAGCGGGATTTCCAAAACGTTGAAAGGAACTCGAAACATGTCAACCTTGGTTTTGAGAATCTCTCCCGGAGTTTGAGAGATTTGGACGTGAAAGGGTACCAGTCTTGTCGGGGATTGGGAACCCTTCGCGAGAATGTCCAAAGTTTCAGCGGGATTTCCAAAATGTTGAAAGGAACTCGAAACATGTCAACCTTGGTTTTGAGAATCTCTCCCGGAGTTTGAGAGATTTGGACGTGAAAGGGTACCAGTCTTGTCGGGGATTGGGAACCCTTCGCCAGAATGTCCAAAGTTTCAGCGGGATTTCCAAAATGTTGAAAGGAACTCGAAACATGTCAACCTTGGTTTTGAGAATCTCTCCCGGAGTTTGAGAGATTTGGACGTGAAAGGGTACCAGTCTTGTCGGGGATTGGGAACCCTTCGCGAGAATGTCCAAAGTTTCAGCGGGATTTCCAAAATGTTGAGAGGAACTCGAAACATGTCAACCTTGGTTTTGAGAATCTTCTCCCGGAGTTTGAGAGATTTGGACGTGAAAGGGTACCAGTCTTGTCGGGGATTGGGAACCCTTCGCGAGAATGTCCAAAGTTTCAGCGGGATTTCCAAAACGTTGAGAGGAACTCGAAACATGTCAACCTCGGTTTTGAGAATCTCTCCCGGAGTTTGAGAGATTTGGACGTGAAAGGGTACCAGTCTTGTCGGGGATTGGGAACCCTTCGCGAGAATGTCCAAAGTTTCAGCGGGATTTCCAAAACGTTGAAAGGAACTCGAAACATGTCAACCTTGGTTTTGAGAATCTCTCCCGGAGTTTGAGAGATTTGGACGTGAAAGGGTACCAGTCTTGTCGGGGATTGGGAAACCTTCGCAAGAATGTCCAAAGTTTCAGCGGGATTTCCAAAACGTTGAAAGGAACTCGAAACATGTCAACCTTGGTTTTGAGAATCTCTCCCGGAGTTTGAGAGATTTGGACGTGAAAGGGTACCAGTCTTGTCGGGGATTGGGAACCCTTCGTCAGAATGTCCAAAGTTTCAGCGGGATTTCCAAAACGTTGAGAGGAACTCGAAACATGTCAACCTTGGTTTTGAGAATCTCTCCCGGAGTTTGAGAGATTTGGACGTGAAAGGGTACCAATCTTGTCGGGGATTGGGAACACTTCGCGAGAATGCCCAAAGTTTCAGCGGGATTTCCAAAATGTTGAGAGGAACTCGAAACATGTCAACCTTGGTTTTGAGAATCTCTCCCGGAGTTTGAGAGATTTGGACGTGAAAGGGTACCAGTCTTGTCGGGGATTGGGAACCCTTCGCCAGAATGTCCAAAGTTTCAGCGGGATTTCCAAAAGGTTGAGAGGAACTCGAAACATGTCAACCTTGGTTTTGAGAATCTCTCCCGGAGTTTGAGAGATTTGGACGTGAAAGGGTACCAGTCTTGTCGGGGATTGGGAACCCTTCGCCAGAATGTCCAAAGTTTCAGCGGGATTTCCAAAATGTTGAGAGGAACTCGAAACATGTCAACCTTGGTTTTGAGAATCTCTCCCGGAGTTTGAGAGATTTGGACGTGAAAGGGTACCAGTCTTGTCGGGGATTGGGAACCCTTCGCGAGAATGTCCAAAGTTTCAGCGGGATTTCCAAAACGTTGAGAGGAACTCGAAACATGTCAACCTCGGTTTTGAGAATCTCTCCCGGAGTTTGAGAGATTTGGACGTGAAAGGGTACCAGTGTTGTCGGGGATTGGGAACCCTTCGCGAGAATGTCCAAAGTTTCAGCGGGATTTCCAAAATGTTGAGAGGAACTCGAAACATGTCAACCTTGGTTTTGAGAATCT
Source organism: Streptopelia decaocto (assembly GCF_964273445.1). Taxonomy (NCBI): domain Eukaryota; kingdom Metazoa; phylum Chordata; class Aves; order Columbiformes; family Columbidae; genus Streptopelia; species Streptopelia decaocto. The sequence continues at coordinate 67,367 of NW_028117277.1, read as the reverse complement.
CTCCCGGAGTTTGAGAGATTTGGACGTGAAAGGGTACCAGTCTTGTCGGGGATTGGGAACCCTTCGCGAGAATGTCCAAAGTTTCAGCGGGATTTCCAAAACGTTGAAAGGAACTCGAAACATGTCAACCTTGGTTTTGAGAATCTCTCCCGGAGTTTGAGAGATTTGGACGTGAAAGGGTACCAGTCTTGTCGGGGATTGGGAAACCTTCGCAAGAATGTCCAAAGTTTCAGCGGGATTTCCAAAACGTTGAAAGGAACTCGAAACATGTCAACCTTGGTTTTGAGAATCTCTCCCGGAGTTTGAGAGATTTGGACGTGAAAGGGTACCAATCTTGTCGGGGATTGGGAACCCTTCGCGAGAATGTCCAAAGTTTCAGCGGGATTTCCAAAATGTTGAAAGGAACTCGAAACATGTCAACCTTGGTTTTGAGAATCTCTCCCGGAGTTTGAGAGATTTGGACGTGAAAGGGTACCGGTCTTGTCGGGGATTTGGAACCCTTCGCGAGAATGTCCAAAGTTTCAGCGGGATTTCCAAAATGTTGAAAGGAACTCGAAACATGTCAACCTTGGTTTTGAGAATCTCTCCCGGAGTTTGAGAGATTTGAACGTGAAAGGGTACCAATCTCGTCGGGGATTTGGAACCCTTCGCCAGAATGTCCAAAGTTTCAGCGGGATTTCCAAAATGTTGAAAGGAACTCGAAACATGTCAACCTTGGTTTTGAGAATCTCTCCCGGAGTTTGAGAGATTTTAACGTGAAAGGGTACCAGTCTTGTCGGGGATTGGGAACCCTTCGCGAGAATGTCCAAAGTTTCAGCGGGATTTCCAAAATGTTGAAAGGAACTCGAAACATGTCAACCTTGGTTTTGAGAATCTCTCCCGGTGTTTGAGAGATTTGAACGTGAAAGGGTACCAATCTCGTCGGGGATTTGGAACCCTTCGCCAGAATGTCCAAAGTTTCAGCGGGATTTCCAAAATGTTGAAAGGAACTCGAAACATGTCAACCTTGGTTTTGAGAATCTCTCCCGGAGTTTGAGAGATTTGGACGTGAAAGGGTACCAGTCTTGTCGGGGATTGGGAACCCTTCGCGAGAATGTCCAAAGTTTCATCGGATTTTCCAAAATGTTGAAAGGAACTCGAAACATGTCAACCTTGGTTTTGAGAATGTCTCCCGGAGTTTGAGAGATTTGAACGTGAAAGGGTACCAATCTCGTCGGGGATTTGGAACCCTTCGCCAGAATGTCCAAAGTTTCAGCGGGATTTCCAAAATGTTGAAAGGAACTCGAAACATGTCAACCTTGGTTTTGAGAATCTCTCCCGGAGTTTGAGAGATTTGGACGTGAAAGGGTACCAGTCTTGTCGGGGATTGGGAACCCTTCGCGAGAATGTCCAAAGTTTCAGCGGATTTTCCAAAATGTTGAAAGGAACTCGAAACATGTCAACCTTGGTTTTGAGAATGTCTCCCGGAGTTTGAGAGATTTGAACGTGAAAGGGTACCAATCTCGTCGGGGATTTGGAACCCTTCGCGAGAATGTCCAAAGTTTCAGCGGGATTTCCAAAATGTTGAAAGGAACTCGAAACATGTCAACCTTGGTTTTGAGAATCTCTCCCGGAGTTTGAGAGATTTGGACGTGAAAGGGTACCAATCTTGTCAGGGATTGGGAACCCTTCGCGAGAATGTCCAAAGTTTCAGGGGGATTTCCAAAATGTTGAAAGGAACTCGAAACATGTCAACCTTGGTTTTGAGAATCTCTCCCGGAGTTTGAGAGATTTGGACGTGAAAGGGTACCAGTCTTGTCGGGGATTGGGAACCCTTCGCGAGAATGTCCAAAGTTTCAGCGGGATTTCCAAAATGTTGAGAGGAACTCGAAACATGTCAACCTTGGTTTTGAGAATCTCTCCCGGAGTTTGAGAGATTTGGACGAGAAAGGGTACCAGTCTTGTCGGGGATTGGGAACCCTTCGTGAGAATGTCCAAAGTTTCAGCGGGATTTCCAAAATGTTGAGAGGAACTCGAAACATGTCAACCTTGGTTTTGAGAATCTCTCCCGGAGTTTGAGAGATTTGGACGTGAAAGGGTACCAGTCTTGTCGGGGATTGGGAACCCTTCGCGAGAATGTCCAAAGTTTCAGCGGGATTTCCAAAATGTTGAAAGGAACTCGAAACATGTCAACCTTGGTTTTGAGAATCTCTCCCGGAGTTTGAGAGATTTGGACGTGAAAGGGTACCAGTCTTGTCGGGGATCGGGAACCATTCGCGAGAATATCCAAAGTTTCAGCGGGATTTCCAAAACGTTGAAAGGAACTCGAAACATGTCAACCTTGGTTTTGAGAATCTCTCCCGGAGTTTGAGAGATTTGGACGTGAAAGGGTACCAGTCTTGTCGGGGATTGGGAACCCTTCGGGAGAATGTCCAAAGTTTCAGCGGGATTTCCAAAATGTTGAGAGGAACTCGAAACATGTCAACCTTGGTTTTGAGAATCTTCTCCCGGAGTTTGAGAGATTTGGACGTGAAAGGGTACCAGTGTTGTCGGGGATTGGGAACCCTTCGCGAGAATGTCCAAAGTTTCAGCGGGATTTCCAAAACGTTGAGAGGAACTCGAAACATGTCAACCTCGGTTTTGAGAATCTCTCCCGGAGTTTGAGAGATTTGGACGTGAAAGGGTACCAGTCTTGTCGGGGATTGGGAACCCTTCGCGAGAATGTCCAAAGTTTCAGCGGGATTTCCAAAATGTTGAGAGGAACTCGAAACATGTCAACCTTGGTTTTGAGAATCTCTCCCGGAGTTTGAGAGATTTGGACGTGAAAGGGTACCAGTCTTGTCGGGGATTGGGAACCCTTCGCGAGAATGTCCAAAGTTTCAGCGGGATTTCCAAAACGTTGAAAGGAACTCGAAACATGTCAACCTTGGTTTTGAGAATCTCTCCCGGAGTTTGAGAGATTTGGACGTGAAAGGGTACCAGTCTTGTCGGGGATTGGGAAACCTTCGCAAGAATGTCCAAAGTTTCAGCGGGATTTCCAAAACGTTGAAAGGAACTCGAAACATGTCAACCTTGGTTTTGAGAATCTCTCCCGGAGTTTGAGAGATTTGGACGTGAAAGGGTACCAGTCTTGTCGGGGATTGGGAACCCTTCGCGAGAATGTCCAAAGTTTCAGCGGGATTTCCAAAATGTTGAGAGGAACTCGAAACATGTCAACCTTGGTTTTGAGAATCTCTCCCGGAGTTTGAGAGATTTGGACGTGAAAGGGTACCAGTCTTGTCGGGGATTGGGAACCCTTCGCGAGAATGTCCAAAGTTTCAGCGGGATTTCCAAAATGTTGAGAGGAACTCGAAACATGTCAACCTTGGTTTTGAGAATCTCTCCCGGAGTTTGAGAGATTTGGACGTGAAAGGGTACCAGTCTTGTCGGGGATTGGGAACCCTTCGCGAGAATGTCCAAAGTTTCAGCGGGATTTCCAAAATGTTGAGAGGAACTCGAAACATGTCAACCTTGGTTTTGAGAATCTCTCCCGGAGTTTGAGAGATTTGGACGTGAAAGGGTACCAGTCTTGTCGGGGATTGGGAACCCTTCGCCAGAATGTCCAAAGTTTCAGCGGGATTTCCAAAATGTTGAGAGGAACTCGAAACATGTCAACCTTGGTTTTGAGAATCTCTCCCGGAGTTTGAGAGATTTGGACGTGAAAGGGTACCAGTCTTGTCTGGGATTGGGAACCCTTCGCGAGAATGTCCAAAGTTTCAGCGGGATTTCCAAAATGTTGAAAGGAACTCGAAACATGTCAACCTTGGTTTTGAGAATCTCTCCCGGAGTTTGAGAGATTTGGACGTGAAAGGGTACCAGTCTTGTCTGGGATTGGGAACCATTCGCGAGAATATCCAAAGTTTCAGCGGGATTTCCAAAACGTTGAAAGGAACTCGAAACATGTCAACCTTGGTTTTGAGAATCTCTCCCGGAGTTTGAGAGATTTGGACGTGAAAGGGTACCAGTCTTGTCGGGGATTGGGAACCCTTCGCGAGAATGTCCAAAGTTTCAGCGGGATTTCCAAAATGTTGAGAGGAACTCGAAACATGTCAACCTTGGTTTTGAGAATCTCTCCCGGAGTTTGAGAGATTTGGACGAGAAAGGGTACCAGTCTTGTCGGGGATTGGGAACCCTTCGTGAGAATGTCCAAAGTTTCAGCGGGATTTCCAAAATGTTGAGAGGAACTCGAAACATGTCAACCTTGGTTTTGAGAATCTCTCCCGGAGTTTGAGAGATTTGGACGTGAAAGGGTACCAGTCTTGTCGGGGATTGGGAACCCTTCGCGAGAATGTCCAAAGTTTCAGCGGGATTTCCAAAATGTTGAAAGGAACTCGAAACATGTCAACCTTGGTTTTGAGAATCTCTCCCGGAGTTTGAGAGATTTGGACGTGAAAGGGTACCAGTCTTGTCGGGGATCGGGAACCATTCGCGAGAATATCCAAAGTTTCAGCGGGATTTCCAAAACGTTGAAAGGAACTCGAAACATGTCAACCTTGGTTTTGAGAATCTCTCCCGGAGTTTGAGAGATTTGGACGTGAAAGGGTACCAGTCTTGTCGGGGATTGGGAACCCTTCGCCAGAATGTCCAAAGTTTCAGCGGGATTTCCAAAATGTTGAGAGGAACTCGAAACATGTCAACCTTGGTTTTGAGAATCTTCTCCCGGAGTTTGAGAGATTTGGACGTGAAAGGGTACCAGTGTTGTCGGGGATTGGGAACCCTTCGCGAGAATGTCCAAAGTTTCAGCGGGATTTCCAAAACGTTGAGAGGAACTCGAAACATGTCAACCTCGGTTTTGAGAATCTCTCCCGGAGTTTGAGAGATTTGGACGTGAAAGGGTACCAGTCTTGTCGGGGATTGGGAACCCTTCGCGAGAATGTCCAACGTTTCAGCGGGATTTCCAAAATGTTGAGAGGAACTCGAAACATGTCAACCTTGGTTTTGAGAATCTCTCCCGGAGTTTGAGAGATTTGGACGTGAAAGGGTACCAGTCTTGTCGGGGATTGGGAACCCTTCGCGAGAATGTCCAAAGTTTCAGCGGGATTTCCAAAACGTTGAAAGGAACTCGAAACATGTCAACCTTGGTTTTGAGAATCTCTCCCGGAGTTTGAGAGATTTGGACGTGAAAGGGTACCAGTCTTGTCGGGGATTGGGAAACCTTCGCAAGAATGTCCAAAGTTTCAGCGGGATTTCCAAAACGTTGAAAGGAACTCGAAACATGTCAACCTTGGTTTTGAGAATCTCTCCCGGAGTTTGAGAGATTTGGACGTGAAAGGGTACCAGTCTTGTCGGGGATTGGGAACCCTTCGCGAGAATGTCCAAAGTTTCAGCGGGATTTCCAAAATGTTGAGAGGAACTCGAAACATGTCAACCTTGGTTTTGAGAATCTCTCCCGGAGTTTGAGAGATTTGGACGTGAAAGGGTACCAGTCTTGTCGGGGATTGGGAACCCTTCGCGAGAATGTCCAAAGTTTCAGCGGGATTTCCAAAATGTTGAGAGGAACTCGAAACATGTCAACCTTGGTTTTGAGAATCTCTCCCGGAGTTTGAGAGATTTGGACGTGAAAGGGTACCAGTCTTGTCGGGGATTGGGAACCCTTCGCGAGAATGTCCAAAGTTTCAGCGGGATTTCCAAAATGTTGAGAGGAACTCGAAACATGTCAACCTTGGTTTTGAGAATCTCTCCCGGAGTTTGAGAGATTTGGACGTGAAAGGGTACCAGTCTTGTCGGGGATTGGGAACCCTTCGCCAGAATGTCCAAAGTTTCAGCGGGATTTCCAAAATGTTGAGAGGAACTCGAAACATGTCAACCTTGGTTTTGAGAATCTCTCCCGGAGTTTGAGAGATTTGGACGAGAAAGGGTACCAGTCTTGTCGGGGATTGGGAACCCTTCACGAGAATTTCCAAAGTTTCAGCGGGATTTCCAAAATGTTGAAAGGAACTCGAAACATGTCAACCTTGGTTTTGAGAATCTCTCCCGGTGTTTGAGAGATTTGGACGTGAAAGGGTACCAGTCTTGTCGGGGATTGGGAACCCTTCGCGAGAATGTCCAAAGTTTCAGCGGGATTTCCAAAATGTTGAAAGGAACTCGAAACATGTCAACCTTGGTTTTGAGAATCTCTCCCGGAGTTTGAGAGATTTGGACGTGAAAGGGTACCAGTCTTGTCGGGGATTGGGAACCCTTCGCCAGAATGTCCAAAGTTTCAGCGGGATTTCCAAAACGTTGAAAGGAACTCGAAACATGTCAACCTTGGTTTTGAGAATCTCTCCCGGAGTTTGAGAGATTTGGACGTGAAAGGGTACCAGTCTTGTCTGGGATTGGGAACCCTTCGCGAGAATGTCCAAAGTTTCAGCGGGATTTCCAAAATGTTGAAAGGAACTCGAAACATGTCAACCTTGGTTTTGAGAATCTCTCCCGGAGTTTGAGAGATTTGGACGTGAAAGGGTACCAGTCTTGTCTGGGATTGGGAACCATTCGCGAGAATATCCAAAGTTTCAGCGGGATTTCCAAAACGTTGAAAGGAACTCGAAACATGTCAACCTTGGTTTTGAGAATCTCTCCCGGAGTTTGAGAGATTTGGACGTGAAAGGGTACCAGTCTTGTCGGGGATTGGGAACCCTTCGCCAGAATGTCCAAAGTTTCAGCGGGATTTCCAAAATGTTGAGAGGAACTCGAAACATGTCAACCTTGGTTTTGAGAATCTTCTCCCGGAGTTTGAGAGATTTGGACATGAAAGGGTACCAGTCTTGTCGGGGATTGGGAACCCTTCGCGAGAATGTCCAAAGTTTCAGCGGGATTTCCAAAACGTTGAGAGGAACTCGAAACATGTCAACCTCGGTTTTGAGAATCTCTCCCGGAGTTTGAGAGATTTGGACGTGAAAGGGTACCAGTCTTGTCGGGGATTGGGAACCCTTCGCGAGAATGTCCAAAGTTTCAGCGGGATTTCCAAAACGTTGAGAGGAACTCGAAACATGTCAACCTTGGCTTTGAGAATCTCTCCCGGAGTTTGAGAGATTTGGACGTGAAAGGGTACCAGTCTTGTCGGGGATTGGGAACCCTTCGCGAGAATGTCCAAAGTTTCAGCGGGATTTCCAAAACGTTGAAAGGAACTCGAAACATGTCAACCTTGGTTTTGAGAATCTCTCCCGGAGTTTGAGAGATTTGGACGTGAAAGGGTACCAGTCTTGTCGGGGATTGGGAACCCTTCGCGAGAATGTCCAAAGTTTCAGCGGGATTTCCAAAATGTTGAAAGGAACTCGAAACATGTCAACCTTGGTTTTGAGAATCTCTCCCGGAGTTTGAGACATTTGGACGTGAAAGGGTACCAGTCTTGTCGGGGATTGGGAACCCTTCGCCAGAATGTCCAAAGTTTCAGCGGGATTTCCAAAATGTTGAGAGGAACTCGAAACATGTCAACCTTGGTTTTGAGAATCTCTCCCGGAGTTTGAGAGATTTGGACGTGAAAGGGTACCAGTCTTGTCGGGGATTGGGAACCCTTCGCAAGAATGTCCAAAGTTTCAGCGGGATTTCCAAAATGTTGAGAGGAACTCGAAACATGTCAACCTTGGTTTTGAGAATCTCTCCCGGAGTTTGAGAGATTTGGACGTGAAAGGGTACCAGTCTTGTCGGGGATTGGGAACCCTTCGCGAGAATGTCCAAAGTTTCAGCGGGATTTCCAAAATGTTGAGAGGAACTCGAAACATGTCAACCTTGGTTTTGAGAATCTCTCCCGGAGTTTGAGAGATTTGGACGTGAAAGGGTACCAGTGTTGTCGGGGATTGGGAACCCTTCGCGAGAATGTCCAAAGTTTCAGCGGGATTTCCAAAACGTTGAAAGGAACTCGAAACATGTCAACCTTGGTTTTGAGAATCTCTCCCGGAGTTTGAGAGATTTGGACGTGAAAGGGTACCAGTCTTGTCGGGGATTGGGAACCCTTCGCAAGAATGTCCAAAGTTTCAGCGGGATTTCCAAAATGTTGAGAGGAACTCGAAACATGTCAACCTTGGTTTTGAGAATCTCTCCCGGAGTTTGAGAGATTTGGACGTGAAAGGGTACCAGTCTTGTCGGGGATTGGGAACCCTTCGCGAGAATGTCCAAAGTTTCAGCGGGATTTCCAAAATGTTGAGAGGAACTCGAAACATGTCAACCTTGGTTTTGAGAATCTCTCCCGGAGTTTGAGAGATTTGGACGAGAAAGGGTACCAGTCTTGTCGGGGATTGGGAACCCTTCGCGAGAATGTCCAAAGTTTCAGCGGGATTTCCAAAATGTTGAGAGGAACTCGAAACATGTCAACCTTGGTTTTGAGAATCTCTCCCGGAGTTTGAGAGATTTGGACGTGAAAGGGTACCAGTCTTGTCGGGGATTAGGAACCCTTCGCCAGAATGTCCAAAGTTTCAGCGGGATTTCCAAAATGTTGAAAGGAACTCGAAACATGTCAACCTTGGTTTTGAGAATCTCTCCCGGAGTTTGAGAGATTTGGACGTGAAAGGGTACCAGTCTTGTCGGGGATTGGGAACCCTTCGCGAGAATGTCCAAAGTTTCAGCGGGATTTCCAAAACGTTGAGAGGAACTCGAAACATGTCAACCTCGGTTTTGAGAATCTCTCCCGGAGTTTGAGAGATTTGGACGTGAAAGGGTACCAGTCTTGTCGGGGATTGGGAACCCTTCGCGAGAATGTCCAAAGTTTCAGCGGGATTTCCAAAATGTTGAGAGGAACTCGAAACATGTCAACCTTGGTTTTGAGAATCTCTCCCGGAGTTTGAGAGATTTGGACGTGAAAGGGTACCAGTCTTGTCGGGGATTGGGAACCCTTCGCGAGAATGTCCAAAGTTTCAGCGGGATTTCCAAAACGTTGAAAGGAACTCGAAACATGTCAACCTTGGTTTTGAGAATCTCTCCCGGAGTTTGAGAGATTTGGACGTGAAAGGGTACCAGTCTTGTCGGGGATTGGGAAACCTTCGCAAGAATGTCCAAAGTTTCAGCGGGATTTCCAAAACTTTGAAAGGAACTCGAAACATGTCAACCTTGGTTTTGAGAATCTCTCCCGGAGTTTGAGAGATTTGGACGTGAAAGGGTACCAGTCTTGTCGGGGATTGGGAACCCTTCGCGAGAATGTCCAAAGTTTCAGCGGGATTTCCAAAATGTTGAGAGGAACTCGAAACATGTCAACCTTGGTTTTGAGAATCTCTCCCGGAGTTTGAGAGATTTGGACGTGAAAGGGTACCAGTCTTGTCGGGGATTGGGAACCCTTCGCGAGAATGTCCAAAGTTTCAGCGGGATTTCCAAAATGTTGAGAGGAACTCGAAACATGTCAACCTTGGTTTTGAGAATCTCTCCCGGAGTTTGAGAGATTTGGACGTGAAAGGGTACCAGTCTTGTCGGGGATTGGGAACCCTTCGCCAGAATGTCCAAAGTTTCAGCGGGATTTCCAAAACGTTGAAAGGAACTCGAAACATGTCAACCTTGGTTTTGAGAATCTCTCCCGGAGTTTGAGAGATTTGGACGTGAAAGGGTACCAGTCTTGTCTGGGATTGGGAACCCTTCGCGAGAATGTCCAAAGTTTCAGCGGGATTTCCAAAATGTTGAAAGGAACTCGAAACATGTCAACCTTGGTTTTGAGAATCTCTCCCGGAGTTTGAGAGATTTGGACGTGAAAGGGTACCAGTCTTGTCTGGGATTGGGAACCATTCGCGAGAATATCCAAAGTTTCAGCGGGATTTCCAAAACGTTGAAAGGAACTCGAAACATGTCAACCTTGGTTTTGAGAATCTCTCCCGGAGTTTGAGAGATTTGGACGTGAAAGGGTACCAGTCTTGTCGGGGATTGGGAACCCTTCGCCAGAATGTCCAAAGTTTCAGCGGGATTTCCAAAATGTTGAGAGGAACTCGAAACATGTCAACCTTGGTTTTGAGAATCTTCTCCCGGAGTTTGAGAGATTTGGACGTGAAAGGGTACCAGTCTTGTCGGGGATTGGGAACCCTTCGCGAGAATGTCCAAAGTTTCAGCGGGATTTCCAAAACGTTGAGAGGAACTCGAAACATGTCAACCTCGGTTTTGAGAATCTCTCCCGGAGTTTGAGAGATTTGGACGTGAAAGGGTACCAGTCTTGTCGGGGATTGGGAACCCTTCGCGAGAATGTCCAAAGTTTCAGCGGGATTTCCAAAACGTTGAGAGGAACTCGAAACATGTCAACCTTGGTTTTGAGAATCTCTCCCGGAGTTTGAGAGATTTGGACGTGAAAGGGTACCAGTCTTGTCGGGGATTGGGAACCCTTCGCGAGAATGTCCAAAGTTTCAGCGGGATTTCCAAAACGTTGAAAGGAACTCGAAACATGTCAACCTTGGTTTTGAGAATCTCTCCCGGAGTTTGAGAGATTTGGACGTGAAAGGGTACCAGTCTTGTCGGGGATTGGGAACCCTTCGCGAGAATGTCCAAAGTTTCAGCGGGATTTCCAAAATGTTGAAAGGAACTCGAAACATGTCAACCTTGGTTTTGAGAATCTCTCCCGGAGTTTGAGAGATTTGGACGTGAAAGGGTACCAGTCTTGTCGGGGATTGGGAACCCTTCGCCAGAATGTCCAAAGTTTCAGCGGGATTTCCAAAATGTTGAAAGGAACTCGAAACATGTCAACCTTGGTTTTGAGAATCTCTCCCGGAGTTTGAGAGATTTGGACGTGAAAGGGTACCAGTCTTGTCGGGGATTGGGAACCCTTCGCGAGAATGTCCAAAGTTTCAGCGGGATTTCCAAAATGTTGAGAGGAACTCGAAACATGTCAACCTTGGTTTTGAGAATCTTCTCCCGGAGTTTGAGAGATTTGGACGTGAAAGGGTACCAGTCTTGTCGGGGATTGGGAACCCTTCGCGAGAATGTCCAAAGTTTCAGCGGGATTTCCAAAACGTTGAGAGGAACTCGAAACATGTCAACCTCGGTTTTGAGAATCTCTCCCGGAGTTTGAGAGATTTGGACGTGAAAGGGTACCAGTCTTGTCGGGGATTGGGAACCCTTCGCGAGAATGTCCAAAGTTTCAGCGGGATTTCCAAAACGTTGAAAGGAACTCGAAGCATGTCAACCTTGGTTTTGAGAATCTCTCCCGGAGTTTGAGAGATTTGGACGTGAAAGGGTACCAGTCTTGTCGGGGATTGGGAAACCTTCGCAAGAATGTCCAAAGTTTCAGCGGGATTTCCAAAACGTTGAAAGGAACTCGAAACATGTCAACCTTGGTTTTGAGAATCTCTCCCGGAGTTTGAGAGATTTGGACGTGAAAGGGTACCAGTCTTGTCGGGGATTGGGAACCCTTCGTCAGAATGTCCAAAGTTTCAGCGGGATTTCCAAAACGTTGAGAGGAACTCGAAACATGTCAACCTTGGTTTTGAGAATCTCTCCCGGAGTTTGAGAGATTTGGACGTGAAAGGGTACCAATCTTGTCGGGGATTGGGAACACTTCGCGAGAATGCCCAAAGTTTCAGCGGGATTTCCAAAATGTTGAGAGGAACTCGAAACATGTCAACCTTGGTTTTGAGAATCTCTCCCGGAGTTTGAGAGATTTGGACGTGAAAGGGTACCAGTCTTGTCGGGGATTGGGAACCCTTCGCCAGAATGTCCAAAGTTTCAGCGGGATTTCCAAAAGGTTGAGAGGAACTCGAAACATGTCAACCTTGGTTTTGAGAATCTCTCCCGGAGTTTGAGAGATTTGGACGTGAAAGGGTACCAGTCTTGTCGGGGATTGGGAACCCTTCGCCAGAATGTCCAAAGTTTCAGCGGGATTTCCAAAATGTTGAGAGGAACTCGAAACATGTCAACCTTGGTTTTGAGAATCTCTCCCGGAGTTTGAGAGATTTGGACGTGAAAGGGTACCAGTCTTGTCTGGGATTGGGAACCCTTCGCGAGAATGTCCAAAGTTTCAGCGGGATTTCCAAAATGTTGAAAGGAACTCGAAACATGTCAACCTTGGTTTTGAGAATCTCTCCCGGAGTTTGAGAGATTTGGACGTGAAAGGGTACCAGTCTTGTCTGGGATTGGGAACCATTCGCGAGAATATCCAAAGTTTCAGCGGGATTTCCAAAACGTTGAAAGGAACTCGAAACATGTCAACCTTGGTTTTGAGAATCTCTCCCGGAGTTTGAGAGATTTGGACGAGAAAGGGTACCAGTCTTGTCGGGGATTGGGAACCCTTCGCCAGAATGTCCAAAGTTTCAGCGGGATTTCCAAAATGTTGAGAGGAACTCGAAACATGTCAACCTTGGTTTTGAGAATCTTCTCCCGGAGTTTGAGAGATTTGGACATGAAAGGGTACCAGTCTTGTCGGGGATTGGGAACCCTTCGCGAGAATGTCCAAAGTTTCAGCGGGATTTCCAAAACGTTGAGAGGAACTCGAAACATGTCAACCTCGGTTTTGAGAATCTCTCCCGGAGTTTGAGAGATTTGGACGTGAAAGGGTACCAGTCTTGTCGGGGATTGGGAACCCTTCGCGAGAATGTCCAAAGTTTCAGCGGGATTTCCAAAACGTTGAGAGGAACTCGAAACATGTCAACCTTGGCTTTGAGAATCTCTCCCGGAGTTTGAGAGATTTGGACGTGAAAGGGTACCAGTCTTGTCGGGGATTGGGAACCCTTCGCGAGAATGTCCAAAGTTTCAGCGGGATTTCCAAAACGTTGAAAGGAACTCGAAACATGTCAACCTTGGTTTTGAGAATCTCTCCCGGAGTTTGAGAGATTTGGACGTGAAAGGGTACCAGTCTTGTCGGGGATTGGGAACCCTTCGCGAGAATGTCCAAAGTTTCAGCGGGATTTCCAAAATGTTGAAAGGAACTCGAAACATGTCAACCTTGGTTTTGAGAATCTCTCCCGGAGTTTGAGACATTTGGACGTGAAAGGGTACCAGTCTTGTCGGGGATTGGGAACCCTTCGCCAGAATGTCCAAAGTTTCAGCGGGATTTCCAAAATGTTGAGAGGAACTCGAAACATGTCAACCTTGGTTTTGAGAATCTCTCCCGGAGTTTGAGAGATTTGGACGTGAAAGGGTACCAGTCTTGTCGGGGATTGGGAACCCTTCGCAAGAATGTCCAAAGTTTCAGCGGGATTTCCAAAATGTTGAGAGGAACTCGAAACATGTCAACCTTGGTTTTGAGAATCTCTCCCGGAGTTTGAGAGATTTGGACGTGAAAGGGTACCAGTCTTGTCGGGGATTGGGAACCCTTCGCGAGAATGTCCAAAGTTTCAGCGGGATTTCCAAAATGTTGAGAGGAACTCGAAACATGTCAACCTTGGTTTTGAGAATCTCTCCCGGAGTTTGAGAGATTTGGACGTGAAAGGGTACCAGTGTTGTCGGGGATTGGGAACCCTTCGCGAGAATGTCCAAAGTTTCAGCGGGATTTCCAAAACGTTGAAAGGAACTCGAAACATGTCAACCTTGGTTTTGAGAATCTCTCCCGGAGTTTGAGAGATTTGGACGTGAAAGGGTACCAGTCTTGTCGGGGATTGGGAACCCTTCGCAAGAATGTCCAAAGTTTCAGCGGGATTTCCAAAATGTTGAGAGGAACTCGAAACATGTCAACCTTGGTTTTGAGAATCTCTCCCGGAGTTTGAGAGATTTGGACGTGAAAGGGTACCAGTCTTGTCGGGGATTGGGAACCCTTCGCGAGAATGTCCAAAGTTTCAGCGGGATTTCCAAAATGTTGAGAGGAACTCGAAACATGTCAACCTTGGTTTTGAGAATCTCTCCCGGAGTTTGAGAGATTTGGACGAGAAAGGGTACCAGTCTTGTCGGGGATTGGGAACCCTTCGCGAGAATGTCCAAAGTTTCAGCGGGATTTCCAAAATGTTGAGAGGAACTCGAAACATGTCAACCTTGGTTTTGAGAATCTCTCCCGGAGTTTGAGAGATTTGGACGTGAAAGGGTACCAGTCTTGTCGGGGATTAGGAACCCTTCGCCAGAATGTCCAAAGTTTCAGCGGGATTTCCAAAATGTTGAAAGGAACTCGAAACATGTCAACCTTGGTTTTGAGAATCTCTCCCGGAGTTTGAGAGATTTGGACGTGAAAGGGTACCAGTCTTGTCGGGGATTGGGAACCCTTCGCGAGAATGTCCAAAGTTTCAGCGGGATTTCCAAAACGTTGAGAGGAACTCGAAACATGTCAACCTCGGTTTTGAGAATCTCTCCCGGAGTTTGAGAGATTTGGACGTGAAAGGGTACCAGTCTTGTCGGGGATTGGGAACCCTTCGCGAGAATGTCCAAAGTTTCAGCGGGATTTCCAAAATGTTGAGAGGAACTCGAAACATGTCAACCTTGGTTTTGAGAATCTCTCCCGGAGTTTGAGAGATTTGGACGTGAAAGGGTACCAGTCTTGTCGGGGATTGGGAACCCTTCGCGAGAATGTCCAAAGTTTCAGCGGGATTTCCAAAACGTTGAAAGGAACTCGAAACATGTCAACCTTGGTTTTGAGAATCTCTCCCGGAGTTTGAGAGATTTGGACGTGAAAGGGTACCAGTCTTGTCGGGGATTGGGAAACCTTCGCAAGAATGTCCAAAGTTTCAGCGGGATTTCCAAAACTTTGAAAGGAACTCGAAACATGTCAACCTTGGTTTTGAGAATCTCTCCCGGAGTTTGAGAGATTTGGACGTGAAAGGGTACCAGTCTTGTCGGGGATTGGGAACCCTTCGCGAGAATGTCCAAAGTTTCAGCGGGATTTCCAAAATGTTGAGAGGAACTCGAAACATGTCAACCTTGGTTTTGAGAATCTCTCCCGGAGTTTGAGAGATTTGGACGTGAAAGGGTACCAGTCTTGTCGGGGATTGGGAACCCTTCGCGAGAATGTCCAAAGTTTCAGCGGGATTTCCAAAATGTTGAGAGGAACTCGAAACATGTCAACCTTGGTTTTGAGAATCTCTCCCGGAGTTTGAGAGATTTGGACGTGAAAGGGTACCAGTCTTGTCGGGGATTGGGAACCCTTCGCCAGAATGTCCAAAGTTTCAGCGGGATTTCCAAAACGTTGAAAGGAACTCGAAACATGTCAACCTTGGTTTTGAGAATCTCTCCCGGAGTTTGAGAGATTTGGACGTGAAAGGGTACCAGTCTTGTCTGGGATTGGGAACCCTTCGCGAGAATGTCCAAAGTTTCAGCGGGATTTCCAAAATGTTGAAAGGAACTCGAAACATGTCAACCTTGGTTTTGAGAATCTCTCCCGGAGTTTGAGAGATTTGGACGTGAAAGGGTACCAGTCTTGTCTGGGATTGGGAACCATTCGCGAGAATATCCAAAGTTTCAGCGGGATTTCCAAAACGTTGAAAGGAACTCGAAACATGTCAACCTTGGTTTTGAGAATCTCTCCCGGAGTTTGAGAGATTTGGACGTGAAAGGGTACCAGTCTTGTCGGGGATTGGGAACCCTTCGCCAGAATGTCCAAAGTTTCAGCGGGATTTCCAAAATGTTGAGAGGAACTCGAAACATGTCAACCTTGGTTTTGAGAATCTTCTCCCGGAGTTTGAGAGATTTGGACGTGAAAGGGTACCAGTCTTGTCGGGGATTGGGAACCCTTCGCGAGAATGTCCAAAGTTTCAGCGGGATTTCCAAAACGTTGAGAGGAACTCGAAACATGTCAACCTCGGTTTTGAGAATCTCTCCCGGAGTTTGAGAGATTTGGACGTGAAAGGGTACCAGTCTTGTCGGGGATTGGGAACCCTTCGCGAGAATGTCCAAAGTTTCAGCGGGATTTCCAAAACGTTGAGAGGAACTCGAAACATGTCAACCTTGGTTTTGAGAATCTCTCCCGGAGTTTGAGAGATTTGGACGTGAAAGGGTACCAGTCTTGTCGGGGATTGGGAACCCTTCGCGAGAATGTCCAAAGTTTCAGCGGGATTTCCAAAACGTTGAAAGGAACTCGAAACATGTCAACCTTGGTTTTGAGAATCTCTCCCGGAGTTTGAGAGATTTGGACGTGAAAGGGTACCAGTCTTGTCGGGGATTGGGAACCCTTCGCGAGAATGTCCAAAGTTTCAGCGGGATTTCCAAAATGTTGAAAGGAACTCGAAACATGTCAACCTTGGTTTTGAGAATCTCTCCCGGAGTTTGAGAGATTTGGACGTGAAAGGGTACCAGTCTTGTCGGGGATTGGGAACCCTTCGCCAGAATGTCCAAAGTTTCAGCGGGATTTCCAAAATGTTGAAAGGAACTCGAAACATGTCAACCTTGGTTTTGAGAATCTCTCCCGGAGTTTGAGAGATTTGGACGTGAAAGGGTACCAGTCTTGTCGGGGATTGGGAACCCTTCGCGAGAATGTCCAAAGTTTCAGCGGGATTTCCAAAATGTTGAGAGGAACTCGAAACATGTCAACCTTGGTTTTGAGAATCTTCTCCCGGAGTTTGAGAGATTTGGACGTGAAAGGGTACCAGTCTTGTCGGGGATTGGGAACCCTTCGCGAGAATGTCCAAAGTTTCAGCGGGATTTCCAAAACGTTGAGAGGAACTCGAAACATGTCAACCTCGGTTTTGAGAATCTCTCCCGGAGTTTGAGAGATTTGGACGTGAAAGGGTACCAGTCTTGTCGGGGATTGGGAACCCTTCGCGAGAATGTCCAAAGTTTCAGCGGGATTTCCAAAACGTTGAAAGGAACTCGAAGCATGTCAACCTTGGTTTTGAGAATCTCTCCCGGAGTTTGAGAGATTTGGACGTGAAAGGGTACCAGTCTTGTCGGGGATTGGGAAACCTTCGCAAGAATGTCCAAAGTTTCAGCGGGATTTCCAAAACGTTGAAAGGAACTCGAAACATGTCAACCTTGGTTTTGAGAATCTCTCCCGGAGTTTGAGAGATTTGGACGTGAAAGGGTACCAGTCTTGTCGGGGATTGGGAACCCTTCGTCAGAATGTCCAAAGTTTCAGCGGGATTTCCAAAACGTTGAGAGGAACTCGAAACATGTCAACCTTGGTTTTGAGAATCTCTCCCGGAGTTTGAGAGATTTGGACGTGAAAGGGTACCAATCTTGTCGGGGATTGGGAACACTTCGCGAGAATGCCCAAAGTTTCAGCGGGATTTCCAAAATGTTGAGAGGAACTCGAAACATGTCAACCTTGGTTTTGAGAATCTCTCCCGGAGTTTGAGAGATTTGGACGTGAAAGGGTACCAGTCTTGTCGGGGATTGGGAACCCTTCGCCAGAATGTCCAAAGTTTCAGCGGGATTTCCAAAAGGTTGAGAGGAACTCGAAACATGTCAACCTTGGTTTTGAGAATCTCTCCCGGAGTTTGAGAGATTTGGACGTGAAAGGGTACCAGTCTTGTCGGGGATTGGGAACCCTTCGCCAGAATGTCCAAAGTTTCAGCGGGATTTCCAAAATGTTGAGAGGAACTCGAAACATGTCAACCTTGGTTTTGAGAATCTCTCCCGGAGTTTGAGAGATTTGGACGTGAAAGGGTACCAGTCTTGTCGGGGATTGGGAACCCTTCGCGAGAATGTCCAAAGTTTCAGCGGGATTTCCAAAACGTTGAGAGGAACTCGAAACATGTCAACCTCGGTTTTGAGAATCTCTCCCGGAGTTTGAGAGATTTGGACGTGAAAGGGTACCAGTCTTGTCGGGGATTGGGAACCCTTCGCCAGAATGTCCAAAGTTTCAGCGGGATTTCCAAAATGTTGAGAGGAACTCGAAACATGTCAACCTTGGTTTTGAGAATCTCTCCCGGAGTTTGAGAGATTTGGACGTGAAAGGGTACCAGTCTTGTCGGGGATTGGGAACCCTTCGCGAGAATGTCCAAAGTTTCAGCGGGATTTCCAAAACGTTGAAAGGAACTCGAAACATGTCAACCTTGGTTTTGAGAATCTCTCCCGGAGTTTGAGAGATTTGGACGTGAAAGGGTACCAGTCTTGTCGGGGATTGGGAAACCTTCGCAAGAATGTCCAAAGTTTCAGCGGGATTTCCAAAACGTTGAAAGGAACTCGAAACATGTCAACCTTGGTTTTGAGAATCTCTCCCGGAGTTTGAGAGATTTGGACGTGAAAGGGTACCAATCTTGTCGGGGATTGGGAACCCTTCGCGAGAATGTCCAAAGTTTCAGCGGGATTTCCAAAATGTTGAAAGGAACTCGAAACATGTCAACCTTGGTTTTGAGAATCTCTCCCGGAGTTTGAGAGATTTGGACGTGAAAGGGTACCGGTCTTGTCGGGGATTTGGAACCCTTCGCGAGAATGTCCAAAGTTTCAGCGGGATTTCCAAAATGTTGAAAGGAACTCGAAACATGTCAACCTTGGTTTTGAGAATCTCTCCCGGAGTTTGAGAGATTTGAACGTGAAAGGGTACCAATCTCGTCGGGGATTTGGAACCCTTCGCCAGAATGTCCAAAGTTTCAGCGGGATTTCCAAAATGTTGAAAGGAACTCGAAACATGTCAACCTTGGTTTTGAGAATCTCTCCCGGAGTTTGAGAGATTTTAACGTGAAAGGGTACCAGTCTTGTCGGGGATTGGGAACCCTTCGCGAGAATGTCCAAAGTTTCAGCGGGATTTCCAAAATGTTGAAAGGAACTCGAAACATGTCAACCTTGGTTTTGAGAATCTCTCCCGGTGTTTGAGAGATTTGAACGTGAAAGGGTACCAATCTCGTCGGGGATTTGGAACCCTTCGCCAGAATGTCCAAAGTTTCAGCGGGATTTCCAAAATGTTGAAAGGAACTCGAAACATGTCAACCTTGGTTTTGAGAATCTCTCCCGGAGTTTGAGAGATTTGGACGTGAAAGGGTACCAGTCTTGTCGGGGATTGGGAACCCTTCGCGAGAATGTCCAAAGTTTCATCGGATTTTCCAAAATGTTGAAAGGAACTCGAAACATGTCAACCTTGGTTTTGAGAATGTCTCCCGGAGTTTGAGAGATTTGAACGTGAAAGGGTACCAATCTCGTCGGGGATTTGGAACCCTTCGCCAGAATGTCCAAAGTTTCAGCGGGATTTCCAAAATGTTGAAAGGAACTCGAAACATGTCAACCTTGGTTTTGAGAATCTCTCCCGGAGTTTGAGAGATTTGGACGTGAAAGGGTACCAGTCTTGTCGGGGATTGGGAACCCTTCGCGAGAATGTCCAAAGTTTCAGCGGATTTTCCAAAATGTTGAAAGGAACTCGAAACATGTCAACCTTGGTTTTGAGAATGTCTCCCGGAGTTTGAGAGATTTGAACGTGAAAGGGTACCAATCTCGTCGGGGATTTGGAACCCTTCGCGAGAATGTCCAAAGTTTCAGCGGGATTTCCAAAATGTTGAAAGGAACTCGAAACATGTCAACCTTGGTTTTGAGAATCTCTCCCGGAGTTTGAGAGATTTGGACGTGAAAGGGTACCAATCTTGTCAGGGATTGGGAACCCTTCGCGAGAATGTCCAAAGTTTCAGGGGGATTTCCAAAATGTTGAAAGGAACTCGAAACATGTCAACCTTGGTTTTGAGAATCTCTCCCGGAGTTTGAGAGATTTGGACGTGAAAGGGTACCAGTCTTGTCGGGGATTGGGAACCCTTCGCGAGAATGTCCAAAGTTTCAGCGGGATTTCCAAAATGTTGAGAGGAACTCGAAACATGTCAACCTTGGTTTTGAGAATCTCTCCCGGAGTTTGAGAGATTTGGACGAGAAAGGGTACCAGTCTTGTCGGGGATTGGGAACCCTTCGTGAGAATGTCCAAAGTTTCAGCGGGATTTCCAAAATGTTGAGAGGAACTCGAAACATGTCAACCTTGGTTTTGAGAATCTCTCCCGGAGTTTGAGAGATTTGGACGTGAAAGGGTACCAGTCTTGTCGGGGATTGGGAACCCTTCGCGAGAATGTCCAAAGTTTCAGCGGGATTTCCAAAATGTTGAAAGGAACTCGAAACATGTCAACCTTGGTTTTGAGAATCTCTCCCGGAGTTTGAGAGATTTGGACGTGAAAGGGTACCAGTCTTGTCGGGGATCGGGAACCATTCGCGAGAATATCCAAAGTTTCAGCGGGATTTCCAAAACGTTGAAAGGAACTCGAAACATGTCAACCTTGGTTTTGAGAATCTCTCCCGGAGTTTGAGAGATTTGGACGTGAAAGGGTACCAGTCTTGTCGGGGATTGGGAACCCTTCGGGAGAATGTCCAAAGTTTCAGCGGGATTTCCAAAATGTTGAGAGGAACTCGAAACATGTCAACCTTGGTTTTGAGAATCTTCTCCCGGAGTTTGAGAGATTTGGACGTGAAAGGGTACCAGTGTTGTCGGGGATTGGGAACCCTTCGCGAGAATGTCCAAAGTTTCAGCGGGATTTCCAAAACGTTGAGAGGAACTCGAAACATGTCAACCTCGGTTTTGAGAATCTCTCCCGGAGTTTGAGAGATTTGGACGTGAAAGGGTACCAGTCTTGTCGGGGATTGGGAACCCTTCGCGAGAATGTCCAAAGTTTCAGCGGGATTTCCAAAATGTTGAGAGGAACTCGAAACATGTCAACCTTGGTTTTGAGAATCTCTCCCGGAGTTTGAGAGATTTGGACGTGAAAGGGTACCAGTCTTGTCGGGGATTGGGAACCCTTCGCGAGAATGTCCAAAGTTTCAGCGGGATTTCCAAAACGTTGAAAGGAACTCGAAACATGTCAACCTTGGTTTTGAGAATCTCTCCCGGAGTTTGAGAGATTTGGACGTGAAAGGGTACCAGTCTTGTCGGGGATTGGGAACCCTTCGCGAGAATGTCCAAAGTTTCAGCGGGATTTCCAAAATGTTGAGAGGAACTCGAAACATGTCAACCTTGGTTTTGAGAATCTCTCCCGGAGTTTGAGAGATTTGGACGTGAAAGGGTACCAGTCTTGTCGGGGATTGGGAACCCTTCGCGAGAATGTCCAAAGTTTCAGCGGGATTTCCAAAATGTTGAGAGGAACTCGAAACATGTCAACCTTGGTTTTGAGAATCTCTCCCGGAGTTTGAGAGATTTGGACGTGAAAGGGTACCAGTCTTGTCGGGGATTGGGAACCCTTCGCGAGAATGTCCAAAGTTTCAGCGGGATTTCCAAAATGTTGAGAGGAACTCGAAACATGTCAACCTTGGTTTTGAGAATCTCTCCCGGAGTTTGAGAGATTTGGACGTGAAAGGGTACCAGTCTTGTCGGGGATTGGGAACCCTTCGCCAGAATGTCCAAAGTTTCAGCGGGATTTCCAAAATGTTGAGAGGAACTCGAAACATGTCAACCTTGGTTTTGAGAATCTCTCCCGGAGTTTGAGAGATTTGGACGAGAAAGGGTACCAGTCTTGTCGGGGATTGGGAACCATTCGCGAGAATGTCCAAAGTTTCAGCGGGATTTCCAAAATGTTGAAAGGAACTCGAAACATGTCAACCTTGGTTTTGAGAATCTCTCCCGGAGTTTGAGAGATTTGGACGTGAAAGGGTACCAGTCTTGTCGGGGATTGGGAACCCTTCGCGAGAATGTCCAAAGTTTCAGCGGGATTTCCAAAATGTTGAAAGGAACTCGAAACATGTCAACCTTGGTTTTGAGAATCTCTCCCGGAGTTTGAGAGATTTGGACGTGAAAGGGTACCAGTCTTGTCGGGGATTGGGAACCCTTCGCCAGAATGTCCAAAGTTTCAGCGGGATTTCCAAAACGTTGAAAGGAACTCGAAACATGTCAACCTTGGTTTTGAGAATCTCTCCCGGAGTTTGAGAGATTTGGACGTGAAAGGGTACCAGTCTTGTCGGGGATTGGGAACCCTTCGCGAGAATGTCCAAAGTTTCAGCGGGATTTCCAAAATGTTGAAAGGAACTCGAAACATGTCAACCTTGGTTTTGAGAATCTCTCACGGAGTTTGAGAGATTTGGACGTGAAAGGGTACCAGTCTTGTCTGGGATTGGGAACCATTCGCGAGAATATCCAAAGTTTCAGCGGGATTTCCAAAACGTTGAAAGGAACTCGAAACATGTCAACCTTGGTTTTGAGAATCTCTCCCGGAGTTTGAGAGATTTGGACGTGAAAGGGTACCAGTCTTGTCGGGGATTGGGAACCCTTCGCCAGAATGTCCAAAGTTTCAGCGGGATTTCCAAAATGTTGAGAGGAACTCGAAACATGTCAACCTTGGTTTTGAGAATCTTCTCCCGGAGTTTGAGAGATTTGGACGTGAAAGGGTACCAGTCTTGTCTGGGATTGGGAACCCTTCGCGAGAATGTCCAAAGTTTCAGCGGGATTTCCAAAATGTTGAAAGGAACTCGAAACATGTCAACCTTGGTTTTGAGAATCTCTCCCGGAGTTTGAGAGATTTGGACGTGAAAGGGTACCAGTCTTGTCGGGGATTGGGAACCCTTCGCGAGAATGTCCAAAGTTTCAGCGGATTTTCCAAAATGTTGAAAGGAACTCGAAACATGTCAACCTTGGTTTTGAGAATGTCTCCCGGAGTTTGAGAGATTTGAACGTGAAAGGGTACCAATCTCGTCGGGGATTTGGAACCCTTCGCGAGAATGTCCAAAGTTTCAGCGGGATTTCCAAAATGTTGAAAGGAACTCGAAACATGTCAACCTTGGTTTTGAGAATCTCTCCCGGAGTTTGAGAGATTTGGACGTGAAAGGGTACCAATCTTGTCAGGGATTGGGAACCCTTCGCGAGAATGTCCAAAGTTTCAGGGGGATTTCCAAAATGTTGAAAGGAACTCGAAACATGTCAACCTTGGTTTTGAGAATCTCTCCCGGAGTTTGAGAGATTTGGACGTGAAAGGGTACCAGTCTTGTCGGGGATTGGGAACCCTTCGCGAGAATGTCCAAAGTTTCAGCGGGATTTCCAAAATGTTGAGAGGAACTCGAAACATGTCAACCTTGGTTTTGAGAATCTCTCCCGGAGTTTGAGAGATTTGGACGAGAAAGGGTACCAGTCTTGTCGGGGATTGGGAACCCTTCGTGAGAATGTCCAAAGTTTCAGCGGGATTTCCAAAATGTTGAGAGGAACTCGAAACATGTCAACCTTGGTTTTGAGAATCTCTCCCGGAGTTTGAGAGATTTGGACGTGAAAGGGTACCAGTCTTGTCGGGGATTGGGAACCCTTCGCGAGAATGTCCAAAGTTTCAGCGGGATTTCCAAAATGTTGAAAGGAACTCGAAACATGTCAACCTTGGTTTTGAGAATCTCTCCCGGAGTTTGAGAGATTTGGACGTGAAAGGGTACCAGTCTTGTCGGGGATCGGGAACCATTCGCGAGAATATCCAAAGTTTCAGCGGGATTTCCAAAACGTTGAAAGGAACTCGAAACATGTCAACCTTGGTTTTGAGAATCTCTCCCGGAGTTTGAGAGATTTGGACGTGAAAGGGTACCAGTCTTGTCGGGGATTGGGAACCCTTCGCCAGAATGTCCAAAGTTTCAGCGGGATTTCCAAAATGTTGAGAGGAACTCGAAACATGTCAACCTTGGTTTTGAGAATCTTCTCCCGGAGTTTGAGAGATTTGGACGTGAAAGGGTACCAGTGTTGTCGGGGATTGGGAACCCTTCGCGAGAATGTCCAAAGTTTCAGCGGGATTTCCAAAACGTTGAGAGGAACTCGAAACATGTCAACCTCGGTTTTGAGAATCTCTCCCGGAGTTTGAGAGATTTGGACGTGAAAGGGTACCAGTCTTGTCGGGGATTGGGAACCCTTCGCGAGAATGTCCAAAGTTTCAGCGGGATTTCCAAAATGTTGAGAGGAACTCGAAACATGTCAACCTTGGTTTTGAGAATCTCTCCCGGAGTTTGAGAGATTTGGACGTGAAAGGGTACCAGTCTTGTCGGGGATTGGGAACCCTTCGCGAGAATGTCCAAAGTTTCAGCGGGATTTCCAAAACGTTGAAAGGAACTCGAAACATGTCAACCTTGGTTTTGAGAATCTCTCCCGGAGTTTGAGAGATTTGGACGTGAAAGGGTACCAGTCTTGTCGGGGATTGGGAAACCTTCGCAAGAATGTCCAAAGTTTCAGCGGGATTTCCAAAACGTTGAAAGGAACTCGAAACATGTCAACCTTGGTTTTGAGAATCTCTCCCGGAGTTTGAGAGATTTGGACGTGAAAGGGTACCAGTCTTGTCGGGGATTGGGAACCCTTCGCGAGAATGTCCAAAGTTTCAGCGGGATTTCCAAAATGTTGAGAGGAACTCGAAACATGTCAACCTTGGTTTTGAGAATCTCTCCCGGAGTTTGAGAGATTTGGACGTGAAAGGGTACCAGTCTTGTCGGGGATTGGGAACCCTTCGCGAGAATGTCCAAAGTTTCAGCGGGATTTCCAAAATGTTGAGAGGAACTCGAAACATGTCAACCTTGGTTTTGAGAATCTCTCCCGGAGTTTGAGAGATTTGGACGTGAAAGGGTACCAGTCTTGTCGGGGATTGGGAACCCTTCGCGAGAATGTCCAAAGTTTCAGCGGGATTTCCAAAATGTTGAGAGGAACTCGAAACATGTCAACCTTGGTTTTGAGAATCTCTCCCGGAGTTTGAGAGATTTGGACGTGAAAGGGTACCAGTCTTGTCGGGGATTGGGAACCCTTCGCCAGAATGTCCAAAGTTTCAGCGGGATTTCCAAAATGTTGAGAGGAACTCGAAACATGTCAACCTTGGTTTTGAGAATCTCTCCCGGAGTTTGAGAGATTTGGACGAGAAAGGGTACCAGTCTTGTCGGGGATTGGGAACCCTTCACGAGAATTTCCAAAGTTTCAGCGGGATTTCCAAAATGTTGAAAGGAACTCGAAACATGTCAACCTTGGTTTTGAGAATCTCTCCCGGTGTTTGAGAGATTTGGACGTGAAAGGGTACCAGTCTTGTCGGGGATTGGGAACCCTTCGCGAGAATGTCCAAAGTTTCAGCGGGATTTCCAAAATGTTGAAAGGAACTCGAAACATGTCAACCTTGGTTTTGAGAATCTCTCCCGGAGTTTGAGAGATTTGGACGTGAAAGGGTACCAGTCTTGTCGGGGATTGGGAACCCTTCGCCAGAATGTCCAAAGTTTCAGCGGGATTTCCAAAACGTTGAAAGGAACTCGAAACATGTCAACCTTGGTTTTGAGAATCTCTCCCGGAGTTTGAGAGATTTGGACGTGAAAGGGTACCAGTCTTGTCGGGGATTGGGAACCCTTCGCCAGAATGTCCAAAGTTTCAGCGGGATTTCCAAAATGTTGAGAGGAACTCGAAACATGTCAACCTTGGTTTTGAGAATCTTCTCCCGGAGTTTGAGAGATTTGGACATGAAAGGGTACCAGTCTTGTCGGGGATTGGGAACCCTTCGCGAGAATGTCCAAAGTTTCAGCGGGATTTCCAAAACGTTGAGAGGAACTCGAAACATGTCAACCTCGGTTTTGAGAATCTCTCCCGGAGTTTGAGAGATTTGGACGTGAAAGGGTACCAGTCTTGTCGGGGATTGGGAACCCTTCGCGAGAATGTCCAAAGTTTCAGCGGGATTTCCAAAACGTTGAGAGGAACTCGAAACATGTCAACCTTGGCTTTGAGAATCTCTCCCGGAGTTTGAGAGATTTGGACGTGAAAGGGTACCAGTCTTGTCGGGGATTGGGAACCCTTCGCGAGAATGTCCAAAGTTTCAGCGGGATTTCCAAAACGTTGAAAGGAACTCGAAACATGTCAACCTTGGTTTTGAGAATCTCTCCCGGAGTTTGAGAGATTTGGACGTGAAAGGGTACCAGTCTTGTCGGGGATTGGGAACCCTTCGCGAGAATGTCCAAAGTTTCAGCGGGATTTCCAAAATGTTGAAAGGAACTCGAAACATGTCAACCTTGGTTTTGAGAATCTCTCCCGGAGTTTGAGACATTTGGACGTGAAAGGGTACCAGTCTTGTCGGGGATTGGGAACCCTTCGCCAGAATGTCCAAAGTTTCAGCGGGATTTCCAAAATGTTGAGAGGAACTCGAAACATGTCAACCTTGGTTTTGAGAATCTCTCCCGGAGTTTGAGAGATTTGGACGTGAAAGGGTACCAGTCTTGTCGGGGATTGGGAACCCTTCGCGAGAATGTCCAAAGTTTCAGCGGGATTTCCAAAATGTTGAGAGGAACTCGAAACATGTCAACCTTGGTTTTGAGAATCTCTCCCGGAGTTTGAGAGATTTGGACGTGAAAGGGTACCAGTCTTGTCGGGGATTGGGAACCCTTCGCCAGAATGTCCAAAGTTTCAGCGGGATTTCCAAAATGTTGAAAGGAACTCGAAACATGTCAACCTTGGTTTTGAGAATCTCTCCCGGAGTTTGAGAGATTTGGACGTGAAAGGGTACCAGTCTTGTCGGGGATTGGGAACCCTTCGCCAGAATGTCCAAAGTTTCAGCGGGATTTCCAAAACGTTGAAAGGAACTCGAAACATGTCAACCTTGGTTTTGAGAATCTCTCCCGGAGTTTGAGAGATTTGGACGTGAAAGGGTACCAGTCTTGTCTGGGATTGGGAACCCTTCGCGAGAATGTCCAAAGTTTCAGCGGGATTTCCAAAATGTTGAAAGGAACTCGAAACATGTCAACCTTGGTTTTGAGAATCTCTCCCGGAGTTTGAGAGATTTGGACGTGAAAGGGTACCAGTCTTGTCGGGGATTGGGAACCATTCGCGAGAATATCCAAAGTTTCAGCGGGATTTCCAAAACGTTGAAAGGAACTCGAAACATGTCAACCTTGGTTTTGAGAATCTCTCCCGGAGTTTGAGAGATTTGGACGTGAAAGGGTACCAGTCTTGTCGGGGATTGGGAACCCTTCGCCAGAATGTCCAAAGTTTCAGCGGGATTTCCAAAATGTTGAGAGGAACTCGAAACATGTCAACCTTGGTTTTGAGAATCTCTCCCGGAGTTTGAGAGATTTGGACGTGAAAGGGTACCAGTCTTGTCGGGGATTGGGAACCCTTCGCGAGAATGTCCGAAGTTTCAGCGGGATTTCCAAAACGTTGAGAGGAACTCGAAACATGTCAACCTCGGTTTTGAGAATCTCTCCCGGAGTTTGAGAGATTTGGACGTGAAAGGGTACCAGTCTTGTCGGGGATTGGGAACCCTTCGCGAGAATGTCCAAAGTTTCAGCGGGATTTCCAAAATGTTGAGAGGAACTCGAAACATGTCAACCTTGGTTTTGAGAATCTCTCCCGGAGTTTGAGAGATTTGGACGTGAAAGGGTACCAGTCTTGTCGGGGATTGGGAACCCTTCGCCAGAATGTCCAAAGTTTCAGCGGGATTTCCAAAACGTTGAAAGGAACTCGAAACATGTCAACCTTGGTTTTGAGAATCTCTCCCGGAGTTTGAGAGATTTGGACGTGAAAGGGTACCAGTCTTGTCGGGGATTGGGAAACCTTCGCAAGAATGTCCAAAGTTTCAGCGGGATTTCCAAAATGTTGAAAGGAACTCGAAACATGTCAACCTTGGTTTTGAGAATCTCTCCCGGAGTTTGAGAGATTTGGACGTGAAAGGGTACCAGTCTTGTCGGGGATTGGGAACCCTTCGCGAGAATGTCCAAAGTTTCAGCGGGATTTCCAAAATGTTGAGAGGAACTCGAAACATGTCAACCTTGGTTTTGAGAATCTCTCCCGGAGTTTGAGAGATTTGGACGTGAAAGGGTACCAGTCTTGTCGGGGATTGGGAACCCTTCGCCAGAATGTCCAAAGTTTCAGCGGGATTTCCAAAATGTTGAAAGGAACTCGAAACATGTCAACCTTGGTTTTGAGAATCTCTCCCGGAGTTTGAGAGATTTGGACGTGAAAGGGTACCAGTCTTGTCGGGGATTGGGAACCCTTCGCCAGAATGTCCAAAGTTTCAGCGGGATTTCCAAAATGTTGAGAGGAACTCGAAACATGTCAACCTTGGTTTTGAGAATCTCTCCCGGAGTTTGAGAGATTTGGACGAGAAAGGGTACCAGTCTTGTCGGGGATTGGGAACCCTTCGCGAGAATGTCCAAAGTTTCAGCGGGATTTCCAAAATGTTGAGAGGAACTCGAAACATGTCAACCTTGGTTTTGAGAATCTCTCCCGGAGTTTGAGAGATTTGGACGTGAAAGGGTACCAGTCTTGTCGGGGATTGGGAACCCTTCGCGAGAATGTCCAAAGTTGCAGCGGGATTTCCAAAACGTTGAAAGGAACTCGAAACATGTCAACCTTGGTTTTGAGAATCTCTCCCGGAGTTTGAGAGATTTGGACGTGAAAGGGTACCAGTCTTGTCGGGGATTGGGAACCCTTCGCCAGAATGTCCAAAGTTTCAGCGGGATTTCCAAAACGTTGAAAGGAACTCGAAACATGTCAACCTTGGTTTTGAGAATCTCTCCCGGAGTTTGAGAGATTTGGACGTGAAAGGGTACCAGTCTTGTCTGGGATTGGGAACCCTTCGCGAGAATGTCCAAAGTTTCAGCGGGATTTCCAAAATGTTGAAAGGAACTCGAAACATGTCAACCTTGGTTTTGAGAATCTCTCCCGGAGTTTGAGAGATTTGGACGTGAAAGGGTACCAGTCTTGTCGGGGATTGGGAACCATTCGCGAGAATATCCAAAGTTTCAGCGGGATTTCCAAAACGTTGAAAGGAACTCGAAACATGTCAACCTTGGTTTTGAGAATCTCTCCCGGAGTTTGAGAGATTTGGACGTGAAAGGGTACCAGTCTTGTCGGGGATTGGGAACCCTTCGCGAGAATGTCCAAAGTTTCAGCGGGATTTCCAAAATGTTGAGAGGAACTCGAAACATGTCAACCTTTGTTTTGAGAATCTTCTCCCGGAGTTTGAGAGATTTGGACGTGAAAGAGTACCAGTCTTGTCGGGGATTGGGAACCCTTCGCGAGAATGTCCAAAGTTTCAGCGGGATTTCCAAAACGTTGAGAGGAACTCGAAACATGTCAACCTCGGTTTTGAGAATCTCTCCCGGAGTTTGAGAGATTTGGACGTGAAAGGGTACCAGTCTTGTCGGGGATTGGGAACCCTTCGCGAGAATGTCCAAAGTTTCAGCGGGATTTCCAAAATGTTGAGAGGAACTCGAAACATGTCAACCTTGGTTTTGAGAATCTCTCCCGGAGTTTGAGAGATTTGGACGTGAAAGGGTACCAGTCTTGTCGGGGATTGGGAACCCTTCGCCAGAATGTCCAAAGTTTCAGCGGGATTTCCAAAATGTTGAAAGGAACTCGAAACATGTCAACCTTGGTTTTGAGAATCTCTCCCGGAGTTTGAGAGATTTGGACGTGAAAGGGTACCAGTCTTGTCGGGGATTGGGAAACCTTCGCAAGAATGTCCAAAGTTTCAGCGGGATTTCCAAAACGTTGAAAGGAACTCGAAACATGTCAACCTTGGTTTTGAGAATCTCTCCCGGAGTTTGAGAGATTTGGACGTGAAAGGGTACCAGTCTTGTCGGGGATTGGGAACCCTTCGCCAGAATGTCCAAAGTTTCAGCGGGATTTCCAAAATGTTGAGAGGAACTCGAAACATGTCAACCTTGGTTTTGAGAATCTCTCCCGGAGTTTGAGAGATTTGGACGTGAAAGGGTACCAGTCTTGTCGGGGATTGGGAACCCTTCGCGAGAATGTCCAAAGTTTCAGCGGGATTTCCAAAATGTTGAGAGGAACTCGAAACATGTCAACCTTGGTTTTGAGAATCTCTCCCGGAGTTTGAGAGATTTGGACGTGAAAGGGTACCAGTCTTGTCGGGGATTGGGAACCCTTCGCGAGAATGTCCAAAGTTTCAGCGGGATTTCCAAAATGTTGAGAGGAACTCGAAACATGTCAACCTTGGTTTTGAGAATCTCTCCCGGAGTTTGAGAGATTTGGACGTGAAAGGGTACCAGTCTTGTCGGGGATTGGGAACCCTTCGCCAGAATGTCCAAAGTTTCAGCGGGATTTCCAAAATGTTGAAAGGAACTCGAAACATGTCAACCTTGGTTTTGAGAATCTCTCCCGGAGTTTGAGAGATTTGGACGTGAAAGGGTACCAGTCTTGTCGGGGATTGGGAACCCTTCGCCAGAATGTCCAAAGTTTCAGCGGGATTTCCAAAATGTTGAAAGGAACTCGAAACATGTCAACCTTGGTTTTGAGAATCTCTCCCGGAGTTTGAGAGATTTGGACGTGAAAGGGTACCAGTCTTGTCGGGGATTGGGAACCCTTCGTCAGAATGTCCAAAGTTTCAGCGGGGTTTCCAAAACGTTGAGAGGAACTCGAAACATGTCAACCTTGGTTTTGAGAATCTCTCCCGGAGTTTGAGAGATTTGGACGTGAAAGGGTACCAATCTTGTCGGGGATTGGGAACCCTTCGCGAGAATGCCCAAAGTTTCAGCGGGATTTCCAAAATGTTGAGAGGAACTCGAAACATGTCAACCTTGGTTTTGAGAATCTCTCCCGGAGTTTGAGAGATTTGGACGTGAAAGGGTACCAGTCTTGTCGGGGATTGGGAACCCTTCGCGAGAATGTCCAAAGTTTCAGCGGGATTTCCAAAATGTTGAGAGGAACTCGAAACATGTCAACCTTGGTTTTGAGAATCTCTCCCGGAGTTTGAGAGATTTGGACGAGAAAGGGTACCAGTCTTGTCGGGGATTGGGAACCCTTCGCCAGAATGTCCAAAGTTTCAGCGGGATTTCCAAAATGTTGAGAGGAACTCGAAACATGTCAACCTTGGTTTTGAGAATCTCTCCCGGAGTTTGAGAGATTTGGACGTGAAAGGGTGCCAGTCTTGTCGGGGATTGGGAACCCTTCGCGAGAATGTCCAAAGTTTCAGTGGGATTTCCAAAATGTTGAGAGGAACTCGAAACATGTCAACCTTGGTTTTGAGAATCTCTCCCGGAGTTTGAGAGATTTGGACGTGAAAGGGGACCAGTCTTGTCGGGGATTGGGAACCCTTCGCGAGAATGTCCAAAGTTTCAGCGGGATTTCCAAAATGTTGAAAGGAACTCGAAACATGTCAACCTTGGTTTTGAGAATCTCTCCCGGAGTTTGAGAGATTTGGACGTGAAAGGGTACCAGTCTTGTCGGGGATTGGGAACCCTTCGCGAGAATGCCCAAAGTTTCAGCGGGATTTCCAAAATGTTGAGAGGAACTCGAAACATGTCAACCTTGGTTTTGAGAATCTCTCCCGGAGTTTGAGAGATTTGGACGTGAAAGGGTACCAGTCTTGTCGGGGATTGGGAACCCTTCGCCAGAATGTCCAAAGTTTCAGCGGGATTTCCAAAAGGTTGAGAGGAACTCGAAACATGTCAACCTTGGTTTTGAGAATCTCTCCCGGAGTTTGAGAGATTTGGACGTGAAAGGGTACCAGTCTTGTCGGGGATTGGGAACCCTTCGCAAGAATGTCCAAAGTTTCAGCGGGATTTCCAAAATGTTGAGAGGAACTCGAAACATGTCAACCTTGGTTTTGAGAATCTCTCCCGGAGTTTGAGAGATTTGGACGTGAAAGGGTACCAGTCTTGTCGGGGATTGGGAACCCTTCGCGAGAATGTCCAAAGTTTCAGCGGGATTTCCAAAACGTTGAAAGGAACTCGAAACATGTCAACCTTGGTTTTGAGAATCTCTCCCGGAGTTTGAGAGATTTGGACGTGAAAGGGTACCAGTCTTGTCGGGGATTGGGAACCCTTCGCCAGAATGTCCAAAGTTTCAGCGGGATTTCCAAAATGTTGAAAGGAACTCGAAACATGTCAACCTTGGTTTTGAGAATCTCTCCCGGAGTTTGAGAGATTTGGACGTGAAAGGGTACCAGTCTTGTCGGGGATTGGGAACCCTTCGCCAGAATGTCCAAAGTTTCAGCGGGATTTCCAAAATGTTGAGAGGAACTCGAAACATGTCAACCTTGGTTTTGAGAATCTCTCCCGGAGTTTGAGAGATTTGGACGAGAAAGGGTACCAGTCTTGTCGGGGATTGGGAACCCTTCGCGAGAATGTCCAAAGTTTCAGCGGGATTTCCAAAATGTTGAGAGGAACTCGAAACATGTCAACCTTGGTTTTGAGAATCTCTCCCGGAGTTTGAGAGATTTGGACGTGAAAGGGTACCAGTCTTGTCGGGGATTGGGAACCCTTCGCGAGAATGTCCAAAGTTTCAGCGGGATTTCCAAAATGTTGAAAGGAACTCGAAACATGTCAACCTTGGTTTTGGGAATCTCTCCCGGAGTTTGAGAGATTTGGACGTGAAAGGGTACCAGTCTTGTCGGGGATTGGGAACCCTTCGCCAGAATGTCCAAAGTTTCAGCGGGATTTCCAAAACGTTGAAAGGAACTCGAAACATGTCAACCTTGGTTTTGAGAATCTCTCCCGGAGTTTGAGAGATTTGGACGTGAAAGGGTACCAGTCTTGTCTGGGATTGGGAACCCTTCGCGAGAATGTCCAAAGTTTCAGCGGGATTTCCAAAATGTTGAAAGGAACTCGAAACATGTCAACCTTGGTTTTGAGAATCTCTCCCGGAGTTTGAGAGATTTGGACGTGAAAGGGTACCAGTCTTGTCGGGGATTGGGAACCATTCGCGAGAATATCCAAAGTTTCAGCGGGATTTCCAAAACGTTGAAAGGAACTCGAAACATGTCAACCTTGGTTTTGAGAATCTCTCCCGGAGTTTGAGAGATTTGGACGTGAAAGGGTACCAGTCTTGTCGGGGATTGGGAACCCTTCGCGAGAATGTCCAAAGTTTCAGCGGGATTTCCAAAATGTTGAGAGGAACTCGAAACATGTCAACCTTGGTTTTGAGAATCTTCTCCCGGAGTTTGAGAGATTTGGACGTGAAAGGGTACCAGTCTTGTCGGGGATTGGGAACCCTTCGCGAGAATGTCCAAAGTTTCAGCGGGATTTCCAAAACGTTGAGAGGAACTCGAAACATGTCAACCTCGGTTTTGAGAATCTCTCCCGGAGTTTGAGAGATTTGGACGTGAAAGGGTACCAGTCTTGTCGGGGATTGGGAACCCTTCGCGAGAATGTCCAAAGTTTCAGCGGGATTTCCAAAATGTTGAGAGGAACTCGAAACATGTCAACCTTGGTTTTGAGAATCTCTCCCGGAGTTTGAGAGATTTGGACGTGAAAGGGTACCAGTCTTGTCGGGGATTGGGAACCCTTCGCGAGAATGTCCAAAGTTTCAGCGGGATTTCCAAAACGTTGAAAGGAACTCGAAACATGTCAACCTTGGTTTTGAGAATCTCTCCCGGAGTTTGAGAGATTTGGACGTGAAAGGGTACCAGTCTTGTCGGGGATTGGGAACCCTTCGCGAGAATGTCCAAAGTTTCAGCGGGATTTCCAAAACGTTGAAAGGAACTCGAAACATGTCAACCTTGGTTTTGAGAATCTCTCCCGGAGTTTGAGAGATTTGGACGTGAAAGGGTACCAGTCTTGTCGGGGATTGGGAACCCTTCACCAGAATGTCCAAAGTTTCAGCGGGATTTCCAAAATGTTGAAAGGAACTCGAAACATGTCAACCTTGGTTTTGAGAATCTCTCCCGGAGTTTGAGAGATTTGGACGTGAAAGGGTACCAGTCTTGTCGGGGATTGGGAACCCTTCGCCAGAATGTCCAAAGTTTCAGCGGGATTTCCAAAATGTTGAAAGGAACTCGAAACATGTCAACCTTGGTTTTGAGAATCTCTCCCGGAGTTTGAGAGATTTGGACGTGAAAGGGTACCAGTCTTGTCGGGGATTGGGAACCCTTCGTCAGAATGTCCAAAGTTTCAGCGGGATTTCCAAAACGTTGAGAGGAACTCGAAACATGTCAACCTTGGTTTTGAGAATCTCTCCCGGAGTTTGAGAGATTTGGACGTGAAAGGGTACCAATCTTGTCGGGGATTGGGAACCCTTCGCGAGAATGTCCAAAGTTTCAGCGGGATTTCCAAAATGTTGAGAGGAACTCGAAACATGTCAACCTTGGTTTTGAGAATCTCTCCCGGAGTTTGAGAGATTTGGACGTGAAAGGGTACCAGTCTTGTCGGGGATTGGGAACCCTTCGCCAGAATGTCCAAAGTTTCAGCGGGATTTCCAAAAGGTTGAGAGGAACTCGAAACATGTCAACCTTGGTTTTGAGAATCTCTCCCGGAGTTTGAGAGATTTGGACGTGAAAGGGTACCAGTCTTGTCGGGGATTGGGAACCCTTCGCCAGAATGTCCAAAGTTTCAGCGGGATTTCCAAAATGTTGAGAGGAACTCGAAACATGTCAACCTTGGTTTTGAGAATCTCTCCCGGAGTTTGAGAGATTTGGACGTGAAAGGGTACCAGTCTTGTCGGGGATTGGGAACCCTTCGCGAGAATGTCCAAAGTTTCAGCGGGATTTCCAAAATGTTGAGAGGAACTCGAAACATGTCAACCTTGGTTTTGAGAATCTCTCCCGGAGTTTGAGAGATTTGGACGAGAAAGGGTACCAGTCTTGTCGGGGATTGGGAACCATTCGCCAGAATGTCCAAAGTTTCAGCGGGATTTCCAAAATGTTGAAAGGAACTCGAAACATGTCAACCTTGGTTTTGAGAATCTCTCCCGGAGTTTGAGAGATTTGGACGTGAAAGGGTGCCAGTCTTGTCGGGGATTGGGAACCCTTCGCGAGAATGTCCAAAGTTTCAGCGGGATTTCCAAAATGTTGAGAGGAACTCGAAACATGTCAACCTTGGTTTTGAGAATCTCTCCCGGAGTTTGAGAGATTTGGACGTGAAAGGGGACCAGTCTTGTCGGGGATTGGGAACCCTTCGCGAGAATGTCCAAAGTTTCAGCGGGATTTCCAAAATGTTGAGAGGAACTCGAAACATGTCAACCTTGGTTTTGAGAATCTCTCCCGGAGTTTGAGAGATTTGGACGTGAAAGGGTACCAGTCTTGTCGGGGATTGGGAACCCTTCGCCAGAATGTCCAAAGTTTCAGCGGGATTTCCAAAATGTTGAAAGGAACTCGAAACATGTCAACCTTGGTTTTGAGAATCTCTCCCGGAGTTTGAGAGATTTGGACGTGAAAGGGTACCAGTCTTGTCGGGGATTGGGAACCCTTCGCCAGAATGTCCAAAGTTTCAGCGGGATTTCCAAAATGTTGAAAGGAACTCGAAACATGTCAACCTTGGTTTTGAGAATCTCTCCCGGAGTTTGAGAGATTTGGACGTGAAAGGGTACCAGTCTTGTCGGGGATTGGGAACCCTTCGTCAGAATGTCCAAAGTTTCAGCGGGATTTCCAAAACGTTGAGAGGAACTCGAAACATGTCAACCTTGGTTTTGAGAATCTCTCCCGGAGTTTGAGAGATTTGGACGTGAAAGGGTACCAATCTTGTCGGGGATTGGGAACCCTTCGCGAGAATGCCCAAAGTTTCAGCGGGATTTCCAAAATGTTGAGAGGAACTCGAAACATGTCAACCTTGGTTTTGAGAATCTCTCCCGGAGTTTGAGAGATTTGGACGTGAAAGGGTACCAGTCTTGTCGGGGATTGGGAACCCTTCGCCAGAATGTCCAAAGTTTCAGCGGGATTTCCAAAAGGTTGAGAGGAACTCGAAACATGTCAACCTTGGTTTTGAGAATCTCTCCCGGAGTTTGAGAGATTTGGACGTGAAAGGGTACCAGTCTTGTCGGGGATTGGGAACCCTTCGCCAGAATGTCCAAAGTTTCAGCGGGATTTCCAAAATGTTGAGAGGAACTCGAAACATGTCAACCTTGGTTTTGAGAATCTCTCCCGGAGTTTGAGAGATTTGGACGTGAAAGGGTACCAGTCTTGTCGGGGATTGGGAACCCTTCGCCAGAATGTCCAAAGTTTCAGCGGGATTTCCAAAATGTTGAGAGGAACTCGAAACATGTCAACCTTGGTTTTGAGAATCTCTCCCGGAGTTTGAGAGATTTGGACGAGAAAGGGTACCAGTCTTGTCGGGGATTGGGAACCCTTCGCCAGAATGTCCAAAGTTTCAGCGGGATTTCCAAAATGTTGAGAGGAACTCGAAACATGTCAACCTTGGTTTTGAGAATCTCTCCCGGAGTTTGAGAGATTTGGACGTGAAAGGGTGCCAGTCTTGTCGGGGATTGGGAACCCTTCGCGAGAATGTCCAAAGTTTCAGCGGGATTTCCAAAATGTTGAGAGGAACTCGAAACATGTCAACCTTGGTTTTGAGAATCTCTCCCGGAGTTTGAGAGATTTGGACGTGAAAGGGGACCAGTCTTGTCGGGGATTGGGAACCCTTCGCCAGAATGTCCAAAGTTTCAGCGGGATTTCCAAAATGTTGAAAGGAACTCGAAACATGTCAACCTTGGTTTTGAGAATCTCTCCCGGAGTTTGAGAGATTTGGACGTGAAAGGGTACCAGTCTTGTCGGGGATTGGGAACCCTTCGCGAGAATGCCCAAAGTTTCAGCGGGATTTCCAAAATGTTGAGAGGAACTCGAAACATGTCAACCTTGGTTTTGAGAATCTCTCCCGGAGTTTGAGAGATTTGGACGTGAAAGGGTACCAGTCTTGTCGGGGATTGGGAACCCTTCGCCAGAATGTCCAAAGTTTCAGCGGGATTTCCAAAAGGTTGAGAGGAACTCGAAACATGTCAACCTTGGTTTTGAGAATCTCTCCCGGAGTTTGAGAGATTTGGACGTGAAAGGGTACCAGTCTTGTCGGGGATTGGGAACCCTTCGCCAGAATGTCCAAAGTTTCAGCGGGATTTCCAAAATGTTGAGAGGAACTCGAAACATGTCAACCTTGGTTTTGAGAATCTCTCCCGGAGTTTGAGAGATTTGGACGAGAAAGGGTACCAGTCTTGTCGGGGATTGGGAACCATTCGCCAGAATGTCCAAAGTTTCAGCGGGATTTCCAAAATGTTGAAAGGAACTCGAAACATGTCAACCTTGGTTTTGAGAATCTCTCCCGGAGTTTGAGAGATTTGGACGTGAAAGGGTGCCAGTCTTGTCGGGGATTGGGAACCCTTCGCGAGAATGTCCAAAGTTTCAGCGGGATTTCCAAAATGTTGAGAGGAACTCGAAACATGTCAACCTTGGTTTTGAGAATCTCTCCCGGAGTTTGAGAGATTTGGACGTGAAAGGGGACCAGTCTTGTCGGGGATTGGGAACCCTTCGCGAGAATGTCCAAAGTTTCAGCGGGATTTCCAAAATGTTGAGAGGAACTCGAAACATGTCAACCTTGGTTTTGAGAATCTCTCCCGGAGTTTGAGAGATTTGGACGTGAAAGGGTACCAGTCTTGTCGGGGATTGGGAACCCTTCGCCAGAATGTCCAAAGTTTCAGCGGGATTTCCAAAATGTTGAAAGGAACTCGAAACATGTCAACCTTGGTTTTGAGAATCTCTCCCGGAGTTTGAGAGATTTGGACGTGAAAGGGTACCAGTCTTGTCGGGGATTGGGAACCCTTCGCCAGAATGTCCAAAGTTTCAGCGGGATTTCCAAAATGTTGAAAGGAACTCGAAACATGTCAACCTTGGTTTTGAGAATCTCTCCCGGAGTTTGAGAGATTTGGACGTGAAAGGGTACCAGTCTTGTCGGGGATTGGGAACCCTTCGTCAGAATGTCCAAAGTTTCAGCGGGATTTCCAAAACGTTGAGAGGAACTCGAAACATGTCAACCTTGGTTTTGAGAATCTCTCCCGGAGTTTGAGAGATTTGGACGTGAAAGGGTACCAATCTTGTCGGGGATTGGGAACCCTTCGCGAGAATGCCCAAAGTTTCAGCGGGATTTCCAAAATGTTGAGAGGAACTCGAAACATGTCAACCTTGGTTTTGAGAATCTCTCCCGGAGTTTGAGAGATTTGGACGTGAAAGGGTACCAGTCTTGTCGGGGATTGGGAACCCTTCGCCAGAATGTCCAAAGTTTCAGCGGGATTTCCAAAAGGTTGAGAGGAACTCGAAACATGTCAACCTTGGTTTTGAGAATCTCTCCCGGAGTTTGAGAGATTTGGACGTGAAAGGGTACCAGTCTTGTCGGGGATTGGGAACCCTTCGCCAGAATGTCCAAAGTTTCAGCGGGATTTCCAAAATGTTGAGAGGAACTCGAAACATGTCAACCTTGGTTTTGAGAATCTCTCCCGGAGTTTGAGAGATTTGGACGTGAAAGGGTACCAGTCTTGTCGGGGATTGGGAACCCTTCGCGAGAATGTCCAAAGTTTCAGCGGGATTTCCAAAATGTTGAGAGGAACTCGAAACATGTCAACCTTGGTTTTGAGAATCTCTCCCGGAGTTTGAGAGATTTGGACGAGAAAGGGTACCAGTCTTGTCGGGGATTGGGAACCCTTCGCCAGAATGTCCAAAGTTTCAGCGGGATTTCCAAAATGTTGAGAGGAACTCGAAACATGTCAACCTTGGTTTTGAGAATCTCTCCCGGAGTTTGAGAGATTTGGACGTGAAAGGGTGCCAGTCTTGTCGGGGATTGGGAACCCTTCGCGAGAATGTCCAAAGTTTCAGCGGGATTTCCAAAATGTTGAGAGGAACTCGAAACATGTCAACCTTGGTTTTGAGAATCTCTCCCGGAGTTTGAGAGATTTGGACGTGAAAGGGGACCAGTCTTGTCGGGGATTGGGAACCCTTCGCCAGAATGTCCAAAGTTTCAGCGGGATTTCCAAAATGTTGAAAGGAACTCGAAACATGTCAACCTTGGTTTTGAGAATCTCTCCCGGAGTTTGAGAGATTTGGACGTGAAAGGGTACCAGTCTTGTCGGGGATTGGGAACCCTTCGCGAGAATGCCCAAAGTTTCAGCGGGATTTCCAAAATGTTGAGAGGAACTCGAAACATGTCAACCTTGGTTTTGAGAATCTCTCCCGGAGTTTGAGAGATTTGGACGTGAAAGGGGACCAGTCTTGTCGGGGATTGGGAACCCTTCGCCAGAATGTCCAAAGTTTCAGCGGGATTTCCAAAATGTTGAAAGGAACTCGAAACATGTCAACCTTGGTTTTGAGAATCTCTCCCGGAGTTTGAGAGATTTGGACGTGAAAGGGTACCAGTCTTGTCGGGGATTGGGAACCCTTCGCCAGAATGTCCAAAGTTTCAGCGGGATTTCCAAAATGTTGAAAGGAACTCGAAACATGTCAACCTTGGTTTTGAGAATCTCTCCCGGAGTTTGAGAGATTTGGACGTGAAAGGGTACCAGTCTTGTCGGGGATTGGGAACCCTTCGTCAGAATGTCCAAAGTTTCAGCGGGATTTCCAAAACGTTGAGAGGAACTCGAAACATGTCAACCTTGGTTTTGAGAATCTCTCCCGGAGTTTGAGAGATTTGGACGTGAAAGGGTACCAGTCTTGTCGGGGATTGGGAACCCTTCGCGAGAATGCCCAAAGTTTCAGCGGGATTTCCAAAATGTTGAGAGGAACTCGAAACATGTCAACCTTGGTTTTGAGAATCTCTCCCGGAGTTTGAGAGATTTGGACGTGAAAGGGTACCAGTCTTGTCGGGGATTGGGAACCCTTCGCCAGAATGTCCAAAGTTTCAGCGGGATTTCCAAAAGGTTGAGAGGAACTCGAAACATGTCAACCTTGGTTTTGAGAATCTCTCCCGGAGTTTGAGAGATTTGGACGTGAAAGGGTACCAGTCTTGTCGGGGATTGGGAACCCTTCGCCAGAATGTCCAAAGTTTCAGCGGGATTTCCAAAATGTTGAGAGGAACTCGAAACATGTCAACCTTGGTTTTGAGAATCTCTCCCGGAGTTTGAGAGATTTGGACGTGAAAGGGTACCAGTCTTGTCGGGGATTGGGAACCCTTCGCGAGAATGTCCAAAGTTTCAGCGGGATTTCCAAAATGTTGAGAGGAACTCGAAACATGTCAACCTTGGTTTTGAGAATCTCTCCCGGAGTTTGAGAGATTTGGACGAGAAAGGGTACCAGTCTTGTCGGGGATTGGGAACCCTTCGCCAGAATGTCCAAAGTTTCAGCGGGATTTCCAAAATGTTGAGAGGAACTCGAAACATGTCAACCTTGGTTTTGAGAATCTCTCCCGGAGTTTGAGAGATTTGGACGTGAAAGGGTGCCAGTCTTGTCGGGGATTGGGAACCCTTCGCGAGAATGTCCAAAGTTTCAGCGGGATTTCCAAAATGTTGAGAGGAACTCGAAACATGTCAACCTTGGTTTTGAGAATCTCTCCCGGAGTTTGAGAGATTTGGACGTGAAAGGGGACCAGTCTTGTCGGGGATTGGGAACCCTTCGCCAGAATGTCCAAAGTTTCAGCGGGATTTCCAAAATGTTGAAAGGAACTCGAAACATGTCAACCTTGGTTTTGAGAATCTCTCCCGGAGTTTGAGAGATTTGGACGTGAAAGGGTACCAGTCTTGTCGGGGATTGGGAACCCTTCGCGAGAATGCCCAAAGTTTCAGCGGGATTTCCAAAATGTTGAGAGGAACTCGAAACATGTCAACCTTGGTTTTGAGAATCTCTCCCGGAGTTTGAGAGATTTGGACGTGAAAGGGTACCAGTCTTGTCGGGGATTGGGAACCCTTCGCCAGAATGTCCAAAGTTTCAGCGGGATTTCCAAAAGGTTGAGAGGAACTCGAAACATGTCAACCTTGGTTTTGAGAATCTCTCCCGGAGTTTGAGAGATTTGGACGTGAAAGGGTACCAGTCTTGTCGGGGATTGGGAACCCTTCGCCAGAATGTCCAAAGTTTCAGCGGGATTTCCAAAATGTTGAGAGGAACTCGAAACATGTCAACCTTGGTTTTGAGAATCTCTCCCGGAGTTTGAGAGATTTGGACGTGAAAGGGTACCAGTCTTGTCGGGGATTGGGAACCCTTCGCGAGAATGTCCAAAGTTTCAGCGGGATTTCCAAAACGTTGAAAGGAACTCGAAACATGTCAACCTTGGTTTTGAGAATCTCTCCCGGAGTTTGAGAGATTTGGACGTGAAAGGGTACCAGTCTTGTCGGGGATTGGGAACCCTTCGCCAGAATGTCCAAAGTTTCAGCGGGATTTCCAAAATGTTGAGAGGAACTCGAAACATGTCAACCTTGGTTTTGAGAATCTCTCCCGGAGTTTGAGAGATTTGGACGTGAAAGGGTACCAGTCTTGTCGGGGATTGGGAACCCTTCGCGAGAATGTCCAAAGTTTCAGCGGGATTTCCAAAACGTTGAAAGGAACTCGAACCATGTCAACCTTGGTTTTGAGAATCTCTCCCGGAGTTTGAGAGATTTGGACGTGAAAGGGTACCAGTCTTGTCGGGGATTGGGAACCCTTCGCCAGAATGTCCAAAGTTTCAGCGGGATTTCCAAAACGTTGAAAGGAACTCGAAACATGTGAACCTTGGTTTTGAGAATCTCTCCCGGAGTTTGAGAGATTTGGACGTGAAAGGGTACCAGTCTTGTCGGGGATTGGGAACCCTTCGCGAGAATGTCCAAAGTTTCAGCGGGATTTCCAAAATGTTGAGAGGAACTCGAAACATGTCAACCTTGGTTTTGAGAATCTCTCCCGGAGTTTGAGAGATTTGGACGTGAAAGGGTACCAGTCTTGTCGGGGATTGGGAACCCTTCGCCAGAATGTCCAAAGTTTCAGCGGGATTTCCAAAAGTTTGAGAGGAACTCGAAACATGTCAACCTTGGTTTTGAGAATCTCTCCCGGAGTTTGAGAGATTTGGACGTGAAAGGGTACCAGTCTTGTCGGGGATTGGGAACCCTTCGCCAGAATGTCCAAAGTTTCAGCGGGATTTCAAAAATGTTGAGAGGAACTCGAAACATGTCAACCTTGGTTTTGAGAATCTCTCCCGGAGTTTGAGAGATTTGGACGTGAAAGGGTACCAGTCTTGTCGGGGATTGGGAACCCTTCGCGAGAATGTCCAAAGTTCCAGCGGGATTTCCAAAACGTTGAAAGGAACTCGAAACATGTCAACCTTGGTTTTGAGAATCTCTCCCGGAGTTTGAGAGATTTGGACGTGAAAGGGTACCAGTCTTGTCGGGGATTGGGAACCCTTCGCGAGAATGCCCAAAGTTTCAGCGGGATTTCCAAAATGTTGAGAGGAACTCGAAACATGTCAACCTTGGTTTTGAGAATCTCTCCCGGAGTTTGAGAGATTTGGACGTGAAAGGGTACCAGTCTTGTCGGGGATTGGGAACCCTTCGCCAGAATGTCCAAAGTTTCAGCGGGATTTCCAAAATGTTGAGAGGAACTCGAAACATGTCAACCTTGGTTTTGAGAATCTTCTCCCGGAGTTTGAGAGATTTGGACGTGAAAGGGTACCAGTCTTGTCGGGGATTGGGAACCCTTCGCGAGAATGTCCAAAGTTTCAGCGGGATTTCCAAAACGTTGAGAGGAACTCGAAACATGTCAACCTCGGTTTTGAGAATCTCTCCCGGAGTTTGAGAGATTTGGACGTGAAAGGGTACCAGTCTTGTCGGGGATTGGGAACCCTTCGCCAGAATGTCCAAAGTTTCAGCGGGATTTCCAAAATGTTGAGAGGAACTCGAAACATGTCAACCTTGGTTTTGAGAATCTCTCCCGGAGTTTGAGAGATTTGGACGTGAAAGGGTACCAGTCTTGTCGGGGATTGGGAACCCTTCGCGAGAATGTCCAAAGTTTCAGCGGGATTTCCAAAACGTTGAGAGGAACTCGAAACATGTCAACCTTGGTTTTGAGAATCTCTCCCGGAGTTTGAGAGATTTGGACGTGAAAGGGTACCAGTCTTGTCGGGGATTGGGAACCCTTCGCCAGAATGTCCAAAGTTTCAGCGGGATTTCCAAAACGTTGAAAGGAACTCGAAACATGTCAACCTTGGTT
Organism: Streptopelia decaocto; assembly: GCF_964273445.1. Classification (NCBI taxonomy): domain Eukaryota; kingdom Metazoa; phylum Chordata; class Aves; order Columbiformes; family Columbidae; genus Streptopelia; species Streptopelia decaocto. The sequence continues at coordinate 24,876 of NW_028117277.1, read as the reverse complement.
TTGAGAATCTCTCCCGGAGTTTGAGAGATTTGGACGTGAAAGGGTACCAGTCTTGTCGGGGATTGGGAACCCTTCGCGAGAATGTCCAAAGTTTCAGCGGGATTTCCAAAATGTTGAGAGGAACTCGAAACATGTCAACCTTGGTTTTGAGAATCTCTCCCGGAGTTTGAGAGATTTGGACGTGAAAGGGTACCAGTCTTGTCGGGGATTGGGAACCCTTCGCGAGAATGTCCAAAGTTTCAGCGGGATTTCCAAAATGTTGAGAGGAACTCGAAACATGTCAACCTTGGTTTTGAGAATCTCTCCCGGAGTTTGAGAGATTTGGACGTGAAAGGGTACCAGTCTTGTCGGGGATTGGGAACCCTTCGCCAGAATGTCCAAAGTTTCAGCGGGATTTCCAAAACGTTGAAAGGAACTCGAAACATGTCAACCTTGGTTTTGAGAATCTCTCCCGGAGTTTGAGAGATTTGGACGTGAAAGGGTACCAGTCTTGTCGGGGATTGGGAACCCTTCGCGAGAATGTCCAAAGTTTCAGCGGGATTTCCAAAATGTTGAGAGGAACTCGAAACATGTCAACCTTGGTTTTGAGAATCTCTCCCGGAGTTTGAGAGATTTGGACGTGAACAGGTACCAGTCTTGTCGGGGATTGGGAACCCTTCGCGAGAATGTCCAAAGTTTCAGCGGGATTTCCAAAATGTTGAAAGGAACTCGAAACATGTCAACCTTGGTTTTGAGAATCTCTCCCGGAGTTTGAGAGATTTGGACGTGAAAGGGTACCAGTCTTGTCGGGGATTGGGAACCCTTCGCGAGAATGCCCAAAGTTTCAGCGGGATTTCCAAAATGTTGAGAGGAACTCGAAACATGTCAACCTTGGTTTTGAGAATCTCTCCCGGAGTTTGAGAGATTTGGACGTGAAAGGGTACCAGTCTTGTCGGGGATTGGGAACCCTTCGCCAGAATGTCCAAAGTTTCAGCGGGATTTCCAAAAGGTTGAGAGGAACTCGAAACATGTCAACCTTGGTTTTGAGAATCTCTCCCGGAGTTTGAGAGATTTGGACGTGAAAGGGTACCAGTCTTGTCGGGGATTGGGAACCCTTCGCCAGAATGTCCAAAGTTTCAGCGGGATTTCCAAAATGTTGAGAGGAACTCGAAACATGTCAACCTTGGTTTTGAGAATCTCTCCCGGAGTTTGAGAGATTTGGACGTGAAAGGGTACCAGTCTTGTCGGGGATTGGGAACCCTTCGCGAGAATGTCCAAAGTTTCAGCGGGATTTCCAAAATGTTGTAAGGAACTCGAAACATGTCAACCTTGGTTTTGAGAATCTCTCCCGGAGTTTGAGAGATTTGGACGTGAAAGGGTACCAGTCTTGTCGGGGATTGGGAACCCTTCGCGAGAATGTCCAAAGTTTCAGCGGGATTTCCAAAATGTTGAAAGGAACTCGAAACATGTCAACCTTGGTTTTGAGAATCTCTCCCGGAGTTTGAGAGATTTGGACGTGAAAGGGTACCAGTCTTGTCGGGGATTGGGAACCCTTCGCGAGAATGTCCAAAGTTTCAGCGGGATTTCCAAAATGTTGAAAGGAACTCGAAACATGTCAACCTTGGTTTTGAGAATCTCTCCCGGAGTTTGAGAGATTTGGACGTGAAAGGGTACCAGTCTTGTCGGGGATTGGGAACCCTTCGCCAGAATGTCCAAAGTTTCAGCGGGATTTCCAAAATGTTGAAAGGAACTCGAAACATGTCAACCTTGGTTTTGAGAATCTCTCCCGGAGTTTGAGAGATTTGGACGTGAAAGGGTACCAGTCTTGTCGGGGATTGGGAACCCTTCGTCAGAATGTCCAAAGTTTCAGCGGGATTTCCAAAATGTTGTAAGGAACTCGAAACATGTCAACCTTGGTTTTGAGAATCTCTCCCGGAGTTTGAGAGATTTGGACGTGAAAGGGTACCAGTCTTGTCGGGGATTGGGAACCCTTCGCGAGAATGTCCAAAGTTTCAGCGGGATTTCCAAAATGTTGAGAGGAACTCGAAACATGTCAACCTTGGTTTTGAGAATCTCTCCCGGAGTTTGAGAGATTTGGACGTGAAAGGGTACCAGTCTTGTCGGGGATTGGGAACCCTTCGCGAGAATGTCCAAAGTTTCAGCGGGATTTCCAAAATGTTGAAAGGAACTCGAAACATGTCAACCTTGGTTTTGAGAATCTCTCCCGGAGTTTGAGAGATTTGGACGTGAAAGGGTACCAGTCTTGTCGGGGATTGGGAACCCTTCGCCAGAATGTCCAAAGTTTCAGCGGGATTTCCAAAATGTTGAAAGGAACTCGAAACATGTCAACCTTGGTTTTGAGAATCTCTCCCGGAGTTTGAGAGATTTGGACGTGAAAGGGTACCAGTCTTGTCGGGGATTGGGAACCCTTCGTCAGAATGTCCAAAGTTTCAGCGGGATTTCCAAAACGTTGAGAGGAACTCGAAACATGTCAACCTTGGTTTTGAGAATCTCTCCCGGAGTTTGAGAGATTTGGACGTGAAAGGGTACCAATCTTGTCGGGGATTGGGAACCCTTCGCGAGAATGCCCAAAGTTTCAGCGGGATTTCCAAAATGTTGAAAGGAACTCGAAACATGTCAACCTTGGTTTTGAGAATCTCTCCCGGAGTTTGAGAGATTTGGACGTGAAAGGGTACCAGTCTTGTCGGGGATTGGGAACCCTTCGCCAGAATGTCCAAAGTTTCAGCGGGATTTCCAAAAGGTTGAGAGGAACTCGAAACATGTCAACCTTGGTTTTGAGAATCTCTCCCGGAGTTTGAGAGATTTGGACGTGAAAGGGTACCAGTCTTGTCGGGGATTGGGAACCCTTCGCCAGAATGTCCAAAGTTTCAGCGGGATTTCCAAAATGTTGAGAGGAACTCGAAACATGTCAACCTTGGTTTTGAGAATCTCTCCCGGAGTTTGAGAGATTTGGACGTGAAAGGGTACCAGTCTTGTCGGGGATTGGGAACCCTTCGCGAGAATGTCCAAAGTTTCAGCGGGATTTCCAAAATGTTGAGAGGAACTCGAAACATGTCAACCTTGGTTTTGAGAATCTCTCCCGGAGTTTGAGAGATTTGGACGAGAAAGGGTACCAGTCTTGTCGGGGATTGGGAACCCTTCGCCAGAATGTCCAAAGTTTCAGCGGGATTTCCAAAATGTTGAGAGGAACTCGAAACATGTCAACCTTGGTTTTGAGAATCTCTCCCGGAGTTTGAGAGATTTGGACGTGAAAGGGTACCAGTCTTGTCGGGGATTGGGAACCCTTCGCCAGAATGTCCAAAGTTTCAGCGGGATTTCCAAAATGTTGAAAGGAACTCGAAACATGTCAACCTTGGTTTTGAGAATCTCTCCCGGAGTTTGAGAGATTTGGACGTGAAAGGGTACCAGTCTTGTCGGGGATTGGGAACCCTTCGTCAGAATGTCCAAAGTTTCAGCGGGATTTCCAAAACGTTGAGAGGAACTCGAAACATGTCAACCTTGGTTTTGAGAATCTCTCCCGGAGTTTGAGAGATTTGGACGTGAAAGGGTACCAGTCTTGTCGGGGATTGGGAACCCTTCGCGAGAATGCCCAAAGTTTCAGCGGGATTTCCAAAATGTTGAGAGGAACTCGAAACATGTCAACCTTGGTTTTGAGAATCTCTCCCGGAGTTTGAGAGATTTGGACGTGAAAGGGTACCAGTCTTGTCGGGGATTGGGAACCCTTCGCCAGAATGTCCAAAGTTTCAGCGGGATTTCCAAAAGTTGAGAGGAACTCGAAACATGTCAACCTTGGTTTTGAGAATCTCTCCCGGAGTTTGAGAGATTTGGACGTGAAAGGGTACCAGTCTTGTCGGGGATTGGGAACCCTTCGCCAGAATGTCCAAAGTTTCAGCGGGATTTCCAAAATGTTGAGAGGAACTCGAAACATGTCAACCTTGGTTTTGAGAATCTCTCCCGGAGTTTGAGAGATTTGGACGTGAAAGGGTACCAGTCTTGTCGGGGATTGGGAACCCTTCGCCAGAATGTCCAAAGTTTCAGCGGGATTTCCAAAATGTTGAGAGGAACTCGAAACATGTCAACCTTGGTTTTGAGAATCTCTCCCGGAGTTTGAGAGATTTGGACGAGAAAGGGTACCAGTCTTGTCGGGGATTGGGAACCCTTCGCCAGAATGTCCAAAGTTTCAGCGGGATTTCCAAAATGTTGAGAGGAACTCGAAACATGTCAACCTTGGTTTTGAGAATCTCTCCCGGAGTTTGAGAGATTTGGACGTGAAAGGGTGCCAGTCTTGTCGGGGATTGGGAACCCTTCGCCAGAATGTCCAAAGTTTCAGCGGGATTTCCAAAATGTTGAGAGGAACTCGAAACATGTCAACCTTGGTTTTGAGAATCTCTCCCGGAGTTTGAGAGATTTGGACGTGAAAGGGGACCAGTCTTGTCGGGGATTGGGAACCCTTCGCCAGAATGTCCAAAGTTTCAGCGGGATTTCCAAAATGTTGAAAGGAACTCGAAACATGTCAACCTTGGTTTTGAGAATCTCTCCCGGAGTTTGAGAGATTTGGACGTGAAAGGGTACCAGTCTTGTCGGGGATTGGGAACCCTTCGCGAGAATGCCCAAAGTTTCAGCGGGATTTCCAAAATGTTGAGAGGAACTCGAAACATGTCAACCTTGGTTTTGAGAATCTCTCCCGGAGTTTGAGAGATTTGGACGTGAAAGGGTACCAGTCTTGTCGGGGATTGGGAACCCTTCGCCAGAATGTCCAAAGTTTCAGCGGGATTTCCAAAAGGTTGAGAGGAACTCGAAACATGTCAACCTTGGTTTTGAGAATCTCTCCCGGAGTTTGAGAGATTTGGACGTGAAAGGGTACCAGTCTTGTCGGGGATTGGGAACCCTTCGCCAGAATGTCCAAAGTTTCAGCGGGATTTCCAAAATGTTGAGAGGAACTCGAAACATGTCAACCTTGGTTTTGAGAATCTCTCCCGGAGTTTGAGAGATTTGGACGTGAAAGGGTACCAGTCTTGTCGGGGATTGGGAACCCTTCGCGAGAATGTCCAAAGTTTCAGCGGGATTTCCAAAACGTTGAAAGGAACTCGAAACATGTCAACCTTGGTTTTGAGAATCTCTCCCGGAGTTTGAGAGATTTGGACGTGAAAGGGTACCAGTCTTGTCGGGGATTGGGAACCCTTCGCGAGAATGCCCAAAGTTTCAGCGGGATTTCCAAAATGTTGAGAGGAACTCGAAACATGTCAACCTTGGTTTTGAGAATCTCTCCCGGAGTTTGAGAGATTTGGACGTGAAAGGGTACCAGTCTTGTCGGGGATTGGGAACCCTTCGCCAGAATGTCCAAAGTTTCAGCGGGATTTCCAAAATGTTGAGAGGAACTCGAAACATGTCAACCTTGGTTTTGAGAATCTTCTCCCGGAGTTTGAGAGATTTGGACGTGAAAGGGTACCAGTCTTGTCGGGGATTGGGAACCCTTCGCGAGAATGTCCAAAGTTTCAGCGGGATTTCCAAAACGTTGAGAGGAACTCGAAACATGTCAACCTCGGTTTTGAGAATCTCTCCCGGAGTTTGAGAGATTTGGACGTGAAAGGGTACCAGTCTTGTCGGGGATTGGGAACCCTTCGCGAGAATGTCCAAAGTTTCAGCGGGATTTCCAAAATGTTGAGAGGAACTCGAAACATGTCAACCTTGGTTTTGAGAATCTCTCCCGGAGTTTGAGAGATTTGGACGTGAAAGGGTACCAATCTTGTCGGGGATTGGGAACCCTTCGCGAGAATGTCCAAAGTTTCAGCGGGATTTCCAAAACGTTGAAAGGAACTCGAAACATGTCAACCTTGGTTTTGAGAATCTCTCCCGGAGTTTGAGAGATTTGGACGTGAAAGGGTACCAGTCTTGTCGGGGATTGGGAACCCTTCGCCAGAATGTCCAAAGTTTCAGCGGGATTTCCAAAACGTTGAAAGGAACTCGAAACATGTCAACCTTGGTTTTGAGAATCTCTCCCGGAGTTTGAGAGATTTGGACGTGAAAGGGTACCAGTCTTGTCGGGGATTGGGAACCCTTCGCGAGAATGTCCAAAGTTTCAGCGGGATTTCCAAAATGTTGAGAGGAACTCGAAACATGTCAACCTTGGTTTTGAGAATCTCTCCCGGAGTTTGAGAGATTTGGACGTGAAAGGGTACCAGTCTTGTCGGGGATTGGGAACCCTTCGCGAGAATGTCCAAAGTTTCAGCGGGATTTCCAAAATGTTGAGAGGAACTCGAAACATGTCAACCTTGGTTTTGAGAATCTCTCCCGGAGTTTGAGAGATTTGGACGTGAAAGGGTACCAGTCTTGTCGGGGATTGGGAACCCTTCGCCAGAATGTCCAAAGTTTCAGCGGGATTTCCAAAATGTTGAAAGGAACTCGAAACATGTCAACCTTGGTTTTGAGAATCTCTCCCGGAGTTTGAGAGATTTGGACGTGAAAGGGTACCAGTCTTGTCGGGGATTGGGAACCCTTCGCCAGAATGTCCAAAGTTTCAGCGGGATTTCCAAAATGTTGAAAGGAACTCGAAACATGTCAACCTTGGTTTTGAGAATCTCTCCCGGAGTTTGAGAGATTTGGACGTGAAAGGGTACCAGTCTTGTCGGGGATTGGGAACCCTTCGCGAGAATGTCCAAAGTTTCAGCGGGATTTCCAAAACGTTGAAAGGAACTCGAAACATGTCAACCTTGGTTTTGAGAATCTCTCCCGGAGTTTGAGAGATTTGGACGTGAAAGGGTGCCAGTCTTGTCGGGGATTGGGAACCCTTCGCGAGAATGTCCAAAGTTTCAGCGGGATTTCCAAAATGTTGAGAGGAACTCGAAACATGTCAACCTTGGTTTTGAGAATCTCTCCCGGAGTTTGAGAGATTTGGACGTGAACAGGTACCAGTCTTGTCGGGGATTGGGAACCCTTCGCGAGAATGTCCAAAGTTTCAGCGGGATTTCCAAAATGTTGAAAGGAACTCGAACCATGTCAACCTTGGTTTTGAGAATCTCTCCCGGAGTTTGAGAGATTTGGACGTGAAAGGGTACCAGTCTTGTCGGGGATTGGGAACCCTTCGCGAGAATGCCCAAAGTTTCAGCGGGATTTCCAAAATGTTGAGAGGAACTCGAAACATGTCAACCTTGGTTTTGAGAATCTCTCCCGGAGTTTGAGAGATTTGGACGTGAAAGGGTACCAGTCTTGTCGGGGATTGGGAACCCTTCGCCAGAATGTCCAAAGTTTCAGCGGGATTTCCAAAAGGTTGAGAGGAACTCGAAACATGTCAACCTTGGTTTTGAGAATCTCTCCCGGAGTTTGAGAGATTTGGACGTGAAAGGGTACCAGTCTTGTCGGGGATTGGGAACCCTTCGCCAGAATGTCCAAAGTTTCAGCGGGATTTCCAAAATGTTGAGAGGAACTCGAAACATGTCAACCTTGGTTTTGAGAATCTCTCCCGGAGTTTGAGAGATTTGGACGTGAAAGGGTACCAGTCTTGTCGGGGATTGGGAACCCTTCGCGAGAATGTCCAAAGTTTCAGCGGGATTTCCAAAATGTTGTAAGGAACTCGAAACATGTCAACCTTGGTTTTGAGAATCTCTCCCGGAGTTTGAGAGATTTGGACGTGAAAGGGTACCAGTCTTGTCGGGGATTGGGAACCCTTCGCGAGAATGTCCAAAGTTTCAGCGGGATTTCCAAAATGTTGAAAGGAACTCGAAACATGTCAACCTTGGTTTTGAGAATCTCTCCCGGAGTTTGAGAGATTTGGACGTGAAAGGGTACCAGTCTTGTCGGGGATTGGGAACCCTTCGCGAGAATGTCCAAAGTTTCAGCGGGATTTCCAAAATGTTGAAAGGAACTCGAAACATGTCAACCTTGGTTTTGAGAATCTCTCCCGGAGTTTGAGAGATTTGGACGTGAAAGGGTACCAGTCTTGTCGGGGATTGGGAACCCTTCGCGAGAATGCCCAAAGTTTCAGCGGGATTTCCAAAATGTTGAGAGGAACTCGAAACATGTCAACCTTGGTTTTGAGAATCTCTCCCGGAGTTTGAGAGATTTGGACGTGAAAGGGTACCAGTCTTGTCGGGGATTGGGAACCCTTCGCCAGAATGTCCAAAGTTGCAGCGGGATTTCCAAAACGTTGAGAGGAACTCGAAACATGTCAACCTTGGTTTTGAGAATCTCTCCCGGAGTTTGAGAGATTTGGACGTGAAAGGGTACCAGTCTTGTCGGGGATTGGGAACCCTTCGCGAGAATGCCCAAAGTTTCAGCGGGATTTCCAAAATGTTGAGAGGAACTCGAACCATGTCAACCTTGGTTTTGAGAATCTCTGCCGGAGTTTGAGAGATTTGGACGTGAAAGGGTACCAATCTTGTCGGGGACTGCGAACCCTTCGCGAGAATGTCCAAAGTTTCAGCGGGATTTCCAAAATGTTGAGAGGAACTCGAAACATGTCAACCTTGGTTTTGAGAATCTCTCCCGGAGTTTGAGAGATTTGGACGTGAAAGGGTACCAGTCTTGTCGGGGATTGGGAACCCTTTGCGAGAATGTCCAAAGTTTCAGCGGGATTTCCAAAATGTTGAAAGGAACTCGAAACATGTCAACCTTGGTTTTGAGAATCTCTCCCGGAGTTTGAGAGATTTGGACGTGAAAGGGTACCAGTCTTGTCGGGGATCGGGAACCCTTCGCGAGAATGTCCAAAGTTTCAGCGGGATTTCCAAAATGTTGAGAGGAACTCGAACCATGTCAACCTTGGTTTTGAGAATCTCTGCCGGAGTTTGAGAGATTTGGACGTGAAAGGGTACCAGTCTTGTCGGGTATTGGGAACCCTTCGCGAGAATGTCCAAAGTTTCTGCGGGATTTCCAAAATGTTGAAAGGAACTCGAAACATGTCAACATTGGTTTTGAGAATCTCTCCCGGAGTTTGAGAGATTTGGACGTGAAAGGGTACCAGTCTTGTCGGGGATCGGGAACCCTTCGCGAGAATGTCCAAAGTTTCAGCGGATTTTCCAAAATGTTGAAAGGAACTCGAAACATGTCAACCTTGGTTTTGAGAATCTCTCCCGGAGTTTGAGAGATTTGGACGTGAAAGGGTACCAATCTCGTCGGGGATTTGGAACCCTTCGCGAGAATGTCCAAAGTTTCAGCGGGATTTCCAAAATGTTGAAAGGAACTCGAAACATGTCAACCTTGGTTTTGAGAATCTCTCCCGGAGTTTGAGAGATTTGGACGTGAAAGAGTACCAATCTTGTCGGGGATTGGGAACCCTTCGCGAGAATGTCCAAAGTTTCAGCGGGATTTCCAAAACGTTGAAAGGAACTCGAAACATGTCAACCTTGGTTTTGAGAATCTCTCCCGGAGTTTGAGAGATTTGGACGTGAAAGGGTACCAGTCTTGTCGGGGATTGGGAACCCTTCGCCAGAATGTCCAAAGTTTCAGCGGGATTTCCAAAATGTTGAGAGGAACTCGAAACATGTCAACCTTGGTTTTGAGAATCTCTCCCGGAGTTTGAGAGATTTGGACGTGAAAGGGTACCAGTCTTGTCGGGGATTGGGAACCCTTCGCAAGAATGTCCAAAGTTTCAGCGGGATTTCCAAAATGTTGAAAGGAACTCGAAACATGTCAACCTTGGTTTTGAGAATCTCTCCCGGAGTTTGAGAGATTTGGACGTGAAAGGGTACCAGTCTTGTCGGGGATTGGGAACCCTTCGCCAGAATGTCCAAAGTTTCAGCGGGATTTCCAAAACGTTGAAAGGAACTCGAAACATGTCAACCTTGGTTTTGAGAATCTCTCCCGGAGTTTGAGAGATTTGGACGTGAAAGGGTACCAGTCTTGTCGGGGATTGGGAACCCTTCGCGAGAATGTCCAAAGTTTCAGCGGGATTTCTAAAATGTTGAGAGGAACTCGAAACATGTCAACCTTGGTTTTGAGAATCTCTCCCGGAGTTTGAGAGATTTGGACGTGAAAGGGTACCAGTCTTGTCGGGGATTGGGAACCCTTCGCGAGAATGTCCAAAGTTTCAGCGGGATTTCCAAAATGTTGAGAGGAACTCGAAACATGTCAACCTTGGTTTTGAGAATCTCTCCCGGAGTTTGAGAGATTTGGACGTGAAAGAGTACCAATCTTGTCGGGGATTGGGGACCCTTCGCGAGAATGTCCAAAGTTTCAGCGGGATTTCCAAAATGTTGAAAGGAACTCGAAACATGTCAACCTTGGTTTTGAGAATCTCTCCCGGAGTTTGAGAGATTTGGACGTGAAAGGGTACCAGTCTTGTCGGGGATTGGGAACCCTTCGCCAGAATGTCCAAAGTTTCAGCGGGATTTCCAAAATGTTGAGAGGAACTCGAAACATGTCAACCTTGGTTTTGAGAATCTCTCCCGGAGTTTGAGAGATTTGGACGTGAAAGGGTACCAGTCTTGTCGGGGATTGGGAACCCTTCGCCAGAATGTCCAAAGTTTCAGCGGGATTTCCAAAATGTTGAGAGGAACTCGAAACATGTCAACCTTGGTTTTGAGAATCTCTCCCGGAGTTTGAGAGATTTGGACGTGAAAGGGTACCAGTCTTGTCGGGGATTGGGAACCCTTCGCAAGAATGTCCAAAGTTTCAGCGGGATTTCCAAAATGTTGAAAGGAACTCGAAACATGTCAACCTTGGTTTTGAGAATCTCTCCCGGAGTTTGAGAGATTTGGACGTGAAAGGGTACCAGTCTTGTCGGGGATTGGGAACCCTTCGCCAGAATGTCCAAAGTTTCAGCGGGATTTCCAAAATGTTGAAAGGAACTCGAAACATGTCAACATTGGTTTTGAGAATCTCTCCCGGAGTTTGAGAGATTTGGACGTGAAAGGGTACCAGTCTTGTCGGGGATCGGGAACCCTTCGCGAGAATGTCCAAAGTTTCAGCGGATTTTCCAAAATGTTGAAAGGAACTCGAAACATGTCAACCTTGGTTTTGAGAATCTCTCCCGGAGTTTGAGAGATTTGAACGTGAAAGGGTACCAATCTCGTCGGGGATTTGGAACCCTTCGCGAGAATGTCCAAAGTTTCAGCGGGATTTCCAAAATGTTGAAAGGAACTCGAAACATGTCAACCTTGGTTTTGAGAATCTCTCCCGGAGTTTGAGAGATTTGGACGTGAAAGAGTACCAATCTTGTCGGGTATTGGGGACCCTTCGCGAGAATGTCCAAAGTTTCAGCGGGATTTCCAAAATGTTGAAAGGAACTCGAAACATGTCAACCTTGGTTTTGAGAATCTCTCCCGGAGTTTGAGAGATTTGGACGTGAAAGGGTACCAGTCTTGTCGGGGATTGGGAACCCTTCGCAAGAATGTCCAAAGTTTCAGCGGGATTTCCAAAATGTTGAAAGGAACTCGAAACATGTCAACCTTGGTTTTGAGAATCTCTCCCGGAGTTTGAGAGATTTGGACGTGAAAGGGTACCAGTCTTGTCGGGGATTGGGAACCCTTCGCCAGAATGTCCAAAGTTTCAGCGGGATTTCCAAAACGTTGAAAGGAACTCGAAACATGTCAACCTTGGTTTTGAAAATCTCTCCCGGAGTTTGAGAGATTTGGACGTGAAAGGGTACCAGTCTTGTCGGGGATTGGGAACCCTTCGCGAGAATGTCCAAAGTTTCAGCGGGATTTCTAAAATGTTGAGAGGAACTCGAAACATGTCAACCTTGGTTTTGAGAATCTCTCCCGGAGTTTGAGAGATTTGGACGTGAAAGGGTACCAGTCTTGTCGGGGATTGGGAACCCTTCGCGAGAATGTCCAAAGTTTCAGCGGGATTTCCAAAATGTTGAGAGGAACTCGAAACATGTCAACCTTGGTTTTGAGAATCTCTCCCGGAGTTTGAGAGATTTGGACGTGAAAGGGTACCAGTCTTGTCGGGGATTGGGAACCCTTCGCCAGAATGTCCAAAGTTTCAGCGGGATTTCCAAAACGTTGAAAGGAACTCGAACCATGTCAACCTTGGTTTTGAGAATCTCTCCCGGAGTTTGAGAGATTTGGACGTGAAAGGGTACCAGTCTTGTCGGGGATTGGGAACCCTTCGCCAGAATGTCCAAAGTTTCAGCGGGATTTCCAAAATGTTGAGAGGAACTCGAAACATGTCAACCTTGGTTTTGAGAATCTCTCCCGGAGTTTGAGAGATTTGGACGTGAAAGGGTACCAGTCTTGTCGGGGACTGGGAACCCTTCGCGAGAATGTCCAAAGTTTCAGCGGGATTTCCAAAATGTTGAGAGGAACTCGAAACATGTCAACCTTGGTTTTGAGAATCTCTCCCGGAGTTTGAGAGATTTGGACGTGAAAGGGTACCAGTCTTGTCGGGGATTGGGAACCCTTCGCCAGAATGTCCAAAGTTTCAGCGGGATTTCCAAAATGTTGAAAGGAACTCGAAACATGTCAACCTTGGTTTTGAGAATCTCTCCCGGAGTTTGAGAGATTTGGACGTGAAAGGGTACCAGTCTTGTCGGGGATTGGGAACCCTTCGCCAGAATGTCCAAAGTTTCAGCGGGATTTCCAAAAAGTTGAAAGGAACTCGAAACATGTCAACCTTGGTTTTGAGAATCTCTCCCGGAGTTTGAGAGATTTGGACGTGAAAGGGTACCAGTCTTGTCGGGGATTGGGAACCCTTCGCCAGAATGTCCAAAGTTTCAGCGGGATTTCCAAAACGTTGAAAGGAACTCGAAACATGTCAACCTTGGTTTTGAGAATCTCTCCCGGAGTTTGAGAGATTTGGACGTGAAAGGGTACCAGTCTTGTCGGGGATTGGGAACCCTTCGCCAGAATGTCCAAAGTTTCAGCGGGATTTCCAAAATGTTGAGAGGACCTCGAAACATGTCAACCTTGGTTTTGAGAATCTCTCCCGGAGTTTGAGAGATTTGGACGTGAAAGGGTACCAGTCTTGTCGGGGATTGGGAACCCTTCGCAAGAATGTCCAAAGTTTCAGCGGGATTTCCAAAATGTTGAGAGGAACTCGAAACATGTCAACCTTGGTTTTGAGAATCTCTCCCGGAGTTTGAGAGATTTGGACGTGAAAGGGTACCAGTCTTGTCGGGGATTGGGAACCCTTCGCGAGAATGTCCAAAGTTTCAGCGGGATTTCCAAAATGTTGAGAGGAACTCGAAACATGTCAACCTTGGTTTTGAGAATCTCTCCCGGAGTTTGAGAGATTTGGACGTGAAAGGGTACCAGTCTTGTCGGGGATTGGGAACCCTTCGCCAGAATGTCCAAAGTTTCAGCGGGATTTCCAAAACGTTGAAAGGAACTCGAAACATGTCAACCTTGGTTTTGAGAATCTCTCCCGGAGTTTGAGAGATTTGGACGTGAAAGGGTACCAGTCTTGTCGGGGATTGGGAACCCTTCGCGAGAATGTCCAAAGTTTCAGCGGGATTTCCAAAATGTTGAGAGGAACTCGAAACATGTCAACCTTGGTTTTGAGAATCTCTCCCGGAGTTTGAGAGATTTGGACGTGAAAAGGTACCAGTCTTGTCGGGGACTGGGAACCCTTCGCGAGAATGTCCAAAGTTTCAGCGGGATTTCCAAAATGTTGAGAGGACCTCGAAACATGTCAACCTTGGTTTTGAGAATCTCTCCCGGAGTTTGAGAGATTTGGACGTGAAAGGGTACCAGTCTTGTCGGGGATTGGGAACCCTTCGCCAGAATGTCCAAAGTTTCAGCGGGATTTCCAAAATGTTGAAAGGAACTCGAAACATGTCAACCTTGGTTTTGAGAATCTCTCCCGGAGTTTGAGAGATTTGGACGTGAAAGGGTACCAGTCTTGTCGGGGATTGGGAACCCTTCGCCAGAATGTCCAAAGTTTCAGCGGGATTTCCAAAAAGTTGAAAGGAACTCGAAACATGTCAACCTTGGTTTTGAGAATCTCTCCCGGAGTTTGAGAGATTTGGACGTGAAAGGGTACCAGTCTTGTCGGGGATTGGGAACCCTTCGCGAGAATGTCCAAAGTTTCAGCGGGATTTCCAAAACGTTGAAAGGAACTCGAAACATGTCAACCTTGGTTTTGAGAATCTCTCGCGGAGTTTGAGAGATTTGGAAGTGAAAGGGTACCAGTCTTGTCGGGGATTGGGAACCCTTCGCGAGAATGTCCAAAGTTTCAGCGGGATTTCCAAAACGTTGAAAGGAACTCGAAACATGTCAACCTTGGTTTTGAGAATCTCTCCCGGAGTTTGAGAGATTTGGACGTGAAAGGGTACCAGTCTTGTCGGGGATTGGGAACCCTTCGCGAGAATGTCCAAAGTTTCAGCGGGATTTCCAAAATGTTGAGAGGAACTCGAAACATGTCAACCTTGGTTTTGAGAATCTCTCCCGGAGTTTGAGAGATTTGGACGTGAAAAGGTACCAGTCTTGTCGGGGACTGGGAACCCTTCGCGAGAATGTCCAAAGTTTCAGCGGGATTTCCAAAATGTTGAGAGGACCTCGAAACATGTCAACCTTGGTTTTGAGAATCTCTGCCGGAGTTTGAGAGATTTGGACGTGAAAGGGTACCAGTCTTGTCGGGTATTGGGAACCCTTCGCGAGAATGTCCAAAGTTTCAGCGGAATTTCCAAAATGTTGAAAGGAACTCGAAACATGTCAACATTGGTTTTGAGAATCTCTCCCGGAGTTTGAGAGATTTGGACGTGAAAGGGTACCAGTCTTGTCGGGGATCGGGAACCCTTCGCGAGAATGTCCAAAGTTTCAGCGGATTTTCCAAAATGTTGAAAGGAACTCGAAACATGTCAACCTTGGTTTTGAGAATCTCTCCCGGAGTTTGAGAGATTTGAACGTGAAAGGGTACCAATCTCGTCGGGGATTTGGAACCCTTCGCGAGAATGTCCAAAGTTTCAGCGGGATTTCCAAAATGTTGAAAGGAACTCGAAACATGTCAACCTTGGTTTTGAGAATCTCTCCCGGAGTTTGAGAGATTTGGACGTGAAAGAGTACCAATCTTGTCGGGGATTGGGGACCCTTCGCGAGAATGTCCAAAGTTTCAGCGGGATTTCCAAAATGTTGAAAGGAACTCGAAACATGTCAACCTTGGTTTTGAGAATCTCTCCCGGAGTTTGAGAGATTTGGACGTGAAAGGGTACCAGTCTTGTCGGGGATTGGGAACCCTTCGCCAGAATGTCCAAAGTTTCAGCGGGATTTCCAAAATGTTGAGAGGAACTCGAAACATGTCAACCTTGGTTTTGAGAATCTCTCCCGGAGTTTGAGAGATTTGGACGTGAAAGGGTACCAGTCTTGTCGGGGATTGGGAACCCTTCGCAAGAATGTCCAAAGTTTCAGCGGGATTTCCAAAATGTTGAAAGGAACTCGAAACATGTCAACCTTGGTTTTGAGAATCTCTCCCGGAGTTTGAGAGATTTGGACGTGAAAGGGTACCAGTCTTGTCGGGGATTGGGAACCCTTCGCCAGAATGTCCAAAGTTTCAGCGGGATTTCCAAAACGTTGAAAGGAACTCGAAACATGTCAACCTTGGTTTTGAGAATCTCTCCCGGAGTTTGAGAGATTTGGACGTGAAAGGGTACCAGTCTTGTCGGGGATTGGGAACCCTTCGCGAGAATGTCCAAAGTTTCAGCGGGATTTCTAAAATGTTGAGAGGAACTCGAAACATGTCAACCTTGGTTTTGAGAATCTCTCCCGGAGTTTGAGAGATTTGGACGTGAAAGGGTACCAGTCTTGTCGGGGATTGGGAACCCTTCGCGAGAATGTCCAAAGTTTCAGCGGGATTTCCAAAATGTTGAGAGGAACTCGAAACATGTCAACCTTGGTTTTGAGAATCTCTCCCGGAGTTTGAGAGATTTGGACGTGAAAGGGTACCAGTCTTGTCGGGGATTGGGAACCCTTCGCCAGAATGTCCAAAGTTTCAGCGGGATTTCCAAAACGTTGAAAGGAACTCGAACCATGTCAACCTTGGTTTTGAGAATCTCTCCCGGAGTTTGAGAGATTTGGACGTGAAAGGGTACCAGTCTTGTCGGGGATTGGGAACCCTTCGCGAGAATGTCCAAAGTTTCAGCGGGATTTCCAAAATGTTGAGAGGAACTCGAAACATGTCAACCTTGGTTTTGAGAATCTCTCCCGGAGTTTGAGAGATTTGGACGTGAAAGGGTACCAGTCTTGTCGGGGACTGGGAACCCTTCGCGAGAATGTCCAAAGTTTCAGCGGGATTTCCAAAATGTTGAGAGGAACTCGAAACATGTCAACCTTGGTTTTGAGAATCTCTCCCGGAGTTTGAGAGATTTGGACGTGAAAGGGTACCAGTCTTGTCGGGGATTGGGAACCCTTCGCCAGAATGTCCAAAGTTTCAGCGGGATTTCCAAAATGTTGAAAGGAACTCGAAACATGTCAACCTTGGTTTTGAGAATCTCTCCCGGAGTTTGAGAGATTTGGACGTGAAAGGGTACCAGTCTTGTCGGGGATTGGGAACCCTTCGCCAGAATGTCCAAAGTTTCAGCGGGATTTCCAAAAAGTTGAAAGGAACTCGAAACATGTCAACCTTGGTTTTGAGAATCTCTCCCGGAGTTTGAGAGATTTGGACGTGAAAGGGTACCAGTCTTGTCGGGGATTGGGAACCCTTCGCCAGAATGTCCAAAGTTTCAGCGGGATTTCCAAAACGTTGAAAGGAACTCGAAACATGTCAACCTTGGTTTTGAGAATCTCTCCCGGAGTTTGAGAGATTTGGACGTGAAAGGGTACCAGTCTTGTCGGGGATTGGGAACCCTTCGCCAGAATGTCCAAAGTTTCAGCGGGATTTCCAAAATGTTGAGAGGACCTCGAAACATGTCAACCTTGGTTTTGAGAATCTCTCCCGGAGTTTGAGAGATTTGGACGTGAAAGGGTACCAGTCTTGTCGGGGATTGGGAACCCTTCGCAAGAATGTCCAAAGTTTCAGCGGGATTTCCAAAATGTTGAGAGGAACTCGAAACATGTCAACCTTGGTTTTGAGAATCTCTCCCGGAGTTTGAGAGATTTGGACGTGAAAGGGTACCAGTCTTGTCGGGGATTGGGAACCCTTCGCGAGAATGTCCAAAGTTTCAGCGGGATTTCCAAAATGTTGAGAGGAACTCGAAACATGTCAACCTTGGTTTTGAGAATCTCTCCCGGAGTTTGAGAGATTTGGACGTGAAAGGGTACCAGTCTTGTCGGGGATTGGGAACCCTTCGCGAGAATGTCCAAAGTTTCAGCGGGATTTCCAAAACGTTGAAAGGAACTCGAAACATGTCAACCTTGGTTTTGAGAATCTCTCCCGGAGTTTGAGAGATTTGGACGTGAAAGGGTACCAGTCTTGTCGGGGATTGGGAACCCTTCACCAGAATGTCCAAAGTTTCAGCGGGATTTCCAAAATGTTGAGAGGAACTCGAAACATGTCAACCTTGGTTTTGAGAATCTCTCCCGGAGTTTGAGAGATTTGGACGTGAAAAGGTACCAGTCTTGTCGGGGACTGGGAACCCTTCGCGAGAATGTCCAAAGTTTCAGCGGGATTTCCAAAATGTTGAGAGGACCTCGAAACATGTCAACCTTGGTTTTGAGAATCTCTCCCGGAGTTTGAGAGATTTGGACGTGAAAGGGTACCAGTCTTGTCGGGGATTGGGAACCCTTCGCCAGAATGTCCAAAGTTTCAGCGGGATTTCCAAAACGTTGAAAGGAACTCGAAACATGTCAACCTTGGTTTTGAGAATCTCTCCCGGAGTTTGAGAGATTTGGACGTGAAAGGGTACCAGTCTTGTCGGGGATTGGGAACCCTTCGCCAGAATGTCCAAAGTTTCAGCGGGATTTCCAAAATGTTGAGAGGACCTCGAAACATGTCAACCTTGGTTTTGAGAATCTCTCCCGGAGTTTGAGAGATTTGGACGTGAAAGGGTACCAGTCTTGTCGGGGATTGGGAACCCTTCGCAAGAATGTCCAAAGTTTCAGCGGGATTTCCAAAATGTTGAGAGGAACTCGAAACATGTCAACCTTGGTTTTGAGAATCTCTCCCGGAGTTTGAGAGATTTGGACGTGAAAGGGTACCAGTCTTGTCGGGGATTGGGAACCCTTCGCGAGAATGTCCAAAGTTTCAGCGGGATTTCCAAAATGTTGAGAGGAACTCGAAACATGTCAACCTTGGTTTTGAGAATCTCTCCCGGAGTTTGAGAGATTTGGACGTGAAAGGGTACCAGTCTTGTCGGGGATTGGGAACCCTTCGCCAGAATGTCCAAAGTTTCAGCGGGATTTCCAAAACGTTGAAAGGAACTCGAAACATGTCAACCTTGGTTTTGAGAATCTCTCCCGGAGTTTGAGAGATTTGGACGTGAAAGGGTACCAGTCTTGTCGGGGATTGGGAACCCTTCGCGAGAATGTCCAAAGTTTCAGCGGGATTTCCAAAATGTTGAGAGGAACTCGAAACATGTCAACCTTGGTTTTGAGAATCTCTCCCGGAGTTTGAGAGATTTGGACGTGAAAAGGTACCAGTCTTGTCGGGGACTGGGAACCCTTCGCGAGAATGTCCAAAGTTTAAGCGGGATTTCCAAAGTGTTGAGAGGAACTCGAAACATGTCAACCTTGGTTTTGAGAATCTCTCCCGGAGTTTGAGAGATTTGGACGTGAAAGTGTACCAGTCTTGTCGGGGATTGGGAACCCTTCGCGAGAATGTCCAAAGTTTCAGCGGGATTTCCAAAAAGTTGAAAGGAACTCGAAACATGTCAACCTTGGTTTTGAGAATCTCTCCCGGAGTTTGAGAGATTTGGACGTGAAAGGGTACCAGTCTTGTCGGGGATTGGGAACCCTTCGCGAGAATGTCCAAAGTTTCAGCGGGATTTCCAAAACGTTGAAAGGAACTCGAAACATGTCAACCTTGGTTTTGAGAATCTCTCCCGGAGTTTGAGAGATTTGGACGTGAAAGGGTACCAGTCTTGTCGGGGATTGGGAACCCTTCGCGAGAATGTCCAAAGTTTCAGCGGGATTTCCAAAATGTTGAGAGGACCTCGAAACATGTCAACCTTGGTTTTGAGAATCTCTCCCGGAGTTTGAGAGATTTGGACGTGAAAGGGTACCAGTCTTGTCGGGGATTGGGAACCCTTCGCAAGAATGTCCAAAGTTTCAGCGGGATTTCCAAAATGTTGAGAGGAACTCGAAACATGTCAACCTTGGTTTTGAGAATCTCTCCCGGAGTTTGAGAGATTTGGACGTGAAAGGGTACCAGTCTTGTCGGGGATTGGGAAACCTTCGCGAGAATGTCCAAAGTTTCAGCGGGATTTCCAAAATGTTGAGAGGAACTCGAAACATGTCAACCTTGGTTTTGAGAATCTCTCCCGGAGTTTGAGAGATTTGGACGTGAAAGGGTACCAGTCTTGTCGGGGATTGGGAACCCTTCGCGAGAATGTCCAAAGTTTCAGCGGGATTTCCAAAATGTTGAAAGGAACTCGAAACATGTCAACCTTGGTTTTGAGAATCTCTCCCGGAGTTTGAGAGATTTGGACGTGAAAGGGTACCAGTCTTGTCGGGGATTGGGAACCCTTCGCCAGAATAACCAAAGTTTCAGCGGGATTTCCAAAACGTTGAAAGGAACTCGAAACATGTCAACCTTGGTTTTGAGAATCTCTCCCGGAGTTTGAGAGATTTGGACGTGAAAGGGTACCAGTCTTGTCGGGGATTGGGAACCCTTCGCGAGAATGTCCAAAGTTTCAGCGGGATTTCCAAAATGTTGAGAGGAACTCGAAACATGTCAACCTTGGTTTTGAGAATCTCTCCCGGAGTTTGAGAGATTTGGACGTGAAAGGGTACCAGTCTTGTCGGGGATTGGGAACCCTTCGCCAGAATGTCCAAAGTTTCAGCGGGATTTCCAAAATGTTGAGAGGAACTCGAAACATGTCAACCTTGGTTTTGAGAATCTCTCCCGGAGTTTGAGAGATTTGGACGTGAAAGGGTACCAGTCTTGTCGGGGATTGGGAACCCTTCGCCAGAATGTCCAAAGTTTCAGCGGGATTTCCAAAACGTTGAAAGGAACTCGAAACATGTCAACCTTGGTTTTGAGAATCTCTCCCGGAGTTTGAGAGATTTGGACGTGAAAGGGTACCAGTCTTGTCGGGGATTGGGAACCCTTCGCGAGAATGTCCAAAGTTTCAGCGGGATTTCCAAAATGTTGAGAGGAACTCGAAACATGTCAACCTTGGTTTTGAGAATCTCTCCCGGAGTTTGAGAGATTTGGACGTGAAAGGGTACCAGTCTTGTCGGGGACTGGGAACCCTTCGCGAGAATGTCCAAAGTTTCAGCGGGATTTCCAAAATGTTGAGAGGACCTCGAAACATGTCAACCTTGGTTTTGAGAATCTCTCCCGGAGTTTGAGAGATTTGGACGTGAAAGGGTACCAGTCTTGTCGGGGATTGGGAACCCTTCGCCAGAATGTCCAAAGTTTCAGCGGGATTTCCAAAATGTTGAGAGGAACTCGAAACATGTCAACCTTGGTTTTGAGAATCTCTCCCGGAGTTTGAGAGATTTGGACGTGAAAGGGTACCAGTCTTGTCGGGGATTGGGAACCCTTCGCGAGAATGTCCAAAGTTTCAGCGGGATTTCCAAAATGTTGAGAGGAACTCGAAACATGTCAACCTTGGTTTTGAGAATCTCTCCCGGAGTTTGAGAGATTTGGACGTGAAAGGGTACCAGTCTTGTCGGGGATTGGGAACCCTTCGCGAGAATGTCCAAAGTTTCAGCGGGATTTCCAAAACGTTGAAAGGAACTCGAAACATGTCAACCTTGGTTTTGAGAATCTCTCCCGGAGTTTGAGAGATTTGGACGTGAAAGGGTACCAGTCTTGTCGGGGATTGGGAACCCTTCGCGAGAATGTCCAAAGTTTCAGCGGGATTTCCAAAACGTTGAAAGGAACTCGAAACATGTCAACCTTGGTTTTGAGAATCTCTCCCGGAGTTTGAGAGATTTGGACGTGAAAGGGTACCAGTCTTGTCGGGGATTGGGAACCCTTCGCGAGAATGTCCAAAGTTTCAGCGGGATTTCCAAAATGTTGAGAGGACCTCGAAACATGTCAACCTTGGTTTTGAGAATCTCTCCCGGAGTTTGAGAGATTTGGACGTGAAAGGGTACCAGTCTTGTCGGGGATTGGGAACCCTTCGCAAGAATGTCCAAAGTTTCAGCGGGATTTCCAAAATGTTGAGAGGAACTCGAAACATGTCAACCTTGGTTTTGAGAATCTCTCCCGGAGTTTGAGAGATTTGGACGTGAAAGGGTACCAGTCTTGTCGGGGATTGGGAACCCTTCGCGAGAATGTCCAAAGTTTCAGCGGGATTTCCAAAACGTTGAAAGGAACTCGAAACATGTCAACCTTGGTTTTGAGAATCTCTCCCGGAGTTTGAGAGATTTGGACGTGAAAGGGTACCAGTCTTGTCGGGGATTGGGAACCCTTCGCGAGAATGTCCAAAGTTTCAGCGGGATTTCCAAAATGTTGAAAGGAACTCGAAACATGTCAACCTTGGTTTTGAGAATCTCTCCCGGAGTTTGAGAGATTTGGACGTGAAAGGGTACCAGTCTTGTCGGGGATTGGGAACCCTTCGCCAGAATGTCCAAAGTTTCAGCGGGATTTCCAAAACGTTGAAAGGAACTCGAAACATGTCAACCTTGGTTTTGAGAATCTCTCCCGGAGTTTGAGAGATTTGGACGTGAAAGGGTACCAGTCTTGTCGGGGATTGGGAACCCTTCGCGAGAATGTCCAAAGTTTCAGCGGGATTTCCAAAATGTTGAGAGGAACTCGAAACATGTCAACCTTGGTTTTGAGAATCTCTCCCGGAGTTTGAGAGATTTGGACGTGAAAGGGTACCAGTCTTGTCGGGGATTGGGAACCCTTCGCCAGAATGTCCAAAGTTTCAGCGGGATTTCCAAAATGTTGAGAGGAACTCGAAACATGTCAACCTTGGTTTTGAGAATCTCTCCCGGAGTTTGAGAGATTTGGACGTGAAAGGGTACCAGTCTTGTCGGGGATTGGGAACCCTTCGCGAGAATGTCCAAAGTTTCAGCGGGATTTCCAAAAAGTTGAAAGGAACTCGAAACATGTCAACCTTGGTTTTGAGAATCTCTCCCGGAGTTTGAGAGATTTGGACGTGAAAGGGTACCAGTCTTGTCGGGGATTGGGAACCCTTCGCGAGAATGTCCAAAGTTTCAGCGGGATTTCCAAAACGTTGAAAGGAACTCGAAACATGTCAACCTTGGTTTTGAGAATCTCTCCCGGAGTTTGAGAGATTTGGACGTGAAAGGGTACCAGTCTTGTCGGGGATTGGGAACCCTTCGCGAGAATGTCCAAAGTTTCAGCGGGATTTCCAAAATGTTGAGAGGAACTCGAAACATGTCAACCTTGGTTTTGAGAATCTCCCGGAGTTTGAGAGATTTGGACGTGAAAGGGTACCAGTCTTGTCGGGGATTGGGAACCCTTCGCAAGAATGTCCAAAGTTTCAGCGGGATTTCCAAAATGTTGAGAGGAACTCGAAACATGTCAACCTTGGTTTTGAGAATCTCTCCCGGAGTTTGAGAGATTTGGACGTGAAAGGGTACCAGTCTTGTCGGGGATTGGGAACCCTTCGCGAGAATGTCCAAAGTTTCAGCGGGATTTCCAAAATGTTGAGAGGAACTCGAAACATGTCAACCTTGGTTTTGAGAATCTCTCCCGGAGTTTGAGAGATTTGGACGTGAAAGGGTACCAGTCTTGTCGGGGATTGGGAACCCTTCGCGAGAATGTCCAAAGTTTCAGCGGGATTTCCAAAATGTTGAAAGGAACTCGAAACATGTCAACCTTGGTTTTGAGAATCTCTCCCGGAGTTTGAGAGATTTGGACGTGAAAGGGTACCAGTCTTGTCGGGGATTGGGAACCCTTCGCCAGAATGTCCAAAGTTTCAGCGGGATTTCCAAAATGTTGAGAGGAACTCGAAACATGTCAACCTTGGTTTTGAGAATCTCTCCCGGAGTTTGAGAGATTTGGACGTGAAAGGGTACCAGTCTTGTCGGGGATTGGGAACCCTTCGCGAGAATGTCCAAAGTTTCAGCGGGATTTCCAAAATGTTGAGAGGAACTCGAAACATGTCAACCTTGGTTTTGAGAATCTCTCCCGGAGTTTGAGAGATTTGGACGTGAAAGGGTACCAGTCTTGTCGGGGATTGGGAACCCTTCGCGAGAATGTCCAAAGTTTCAGCGGGATTTCCAAAATGTTGAGAGGAACTCGAAACATGTCAACCTTGGTTTTGAGAATCTCTCCCGGAGTTTGAGAGATTTGGACGTGAAAGGGTACCAGTCTTGTCGGGGATTGGGAACCCTTCGCGAGAATGTCCAAAGTTTCAGCGGGATTTCCAAAATGTTGAGAGGAACTCGAAACATGTCAACCTTGGTTTTGAGAATCTCTCCCGGAGTTTGAGAGATTTGGACGTGAAAGGGTACCAGTCTTGTCGGGGATTGGGAACCCTTCGCGAGAATGTCCAAAGTTTCAGCGGGATTTCCAAAATGTTGAGAGGAACTCGAAACATGTCAACCTTGGTTTTGAGAATCTCTCCCGGAGTTTGAGAGATTTGGACGTGAAAGGGTACCAGTCTTGTCGGGGATTGGGAACCCTTCGCCAGAATGTCCAAAGTTTCAGCGGGATTTCCAAAATGTTGAGAGGAACTCGAAACATGTCAACCTTGGTTTTGAGAATCTCTCCCGGAGTTTGAGAGATTTGGACGTGAAAGGGTACCAGTCTTGTCGGGGATTGGGAACCCTTCGCGAGAATGTCCAAAGTTTCAGCGGGATTTCCAAAATGTTGAGAGGAACTCGAAACATGTCAACCTTGGTTTTGAGAATCTCTCCCGGAGTTTGAGAGATTTGGACGTGAAAGGGTACCAGTCTTGTCGGGGATTGGGAACCCTTCGCCAGAATGTCCAAAGTTTCAGCGGGATTTCCAAAACGTTGAGAGGAACTCGAAACATGTCAACCTTGGTTTTGAGAATCTCTCCCGGAGTTTGAGAGATTTGGACGTGAAAGGGTACCAGTCTTGTCGGGGATTGGGAACCCTTCGCGAGAATGTCCAAAGTTTCAGCGGGATTTCCAAAATGTTGAGAGGAACTCGAAACATGTCAACCTTGGTTTTGAGAATCTCTCCCGGAGTTTGAGAGATTTGGACGTGAAAAGGGTACCAGTCTTGTCGGGGATTGGGAACCCTTCGCGAGAATGTCCAAAGTTTCAGCGGGATTTCCAAAATGTTGAGAGGAACTCGAAACATGTCAACCTTGGTTTTGAGAATCTCTCCCGGAGTTTGAGAGATTTGGACGTGAAAGGGTACCAGTCTTGTCGGGGATTGGGAACCCTTCGCGAGAATGTCCAAAGTTTCAGCGGGATTTCCAAAATGTTGAGAGGAACTCGAAACATGTCAACCTTGGTTTTGAGAATCTCTCCCGGAGTTTGAGAGATTTGGACGTGAAAGGGTACCAGTCTTGTCGGGGATTGGGAGCCCTTCGCGAGAATGTCCAAAGTTTCAGCGGGATTTCCAAAATGTTGAGAGGAACTCGAAACATGTCAACCTTGGTTTTGAGAATCTCTCCCGGAGTTTGAGAGATTTGGACGTGAAAGGGTACCAGTCTTGTCGGGGATTGGGAACCCTTCGCCAGAATGTCCAAAGTTTCAGCGGGATTTCCAAAATGTTGAGAGGAACTCGAAACATGTCAACCTTGGTTTTGAGAATCTCTCCCGGAGTTTGAGAGATTTGGACGTGAAAGGGTACCAGTCTTGTCGGGGATTGGGAACCCTTCGCGAGAATGTCCAAAGTTTCAGCGGGATTTCCAAAATGTTGAGAGGAACTCGAAACATGTCAACCTTGGTTTTGAGAATCTCTCCCGGAGTTTGAGAGATTTGGACGTGAAAGGGTACCAGTCTTGTC